>NW_004955427.1:3523615-3569930 GCF_000276665.1 Chinchilla lanigera | reverse complement strand
GTGGAATAGATTAATAAAAAGAGGTGATCTTTTTATAAAATGGAGTACTACTCAGTCATAAAGAAGGATAAACTTGAGAATTTTATGGTAAATGAAGTCAATGAGGCCATTCTTATAAGTGAAATAAATCGGTCTCGCTTGTGTAAACATCATATTGCCTCCCTGGTATGAGAAACTGAAAAAGGGAATAAGGTCCAAAATGTAGAATAGATACTGTGAATGGGAAGAAATTGTTCAAAGGAAAAAAGGAACTAGGATGAATAAAGGGGAAAGGAGAAAGGGAAAAGGAAAAGGAAAAGAAAAAAATACAAGATAGTTATACTACTAGTTTCTCCTAGTCCATGCAGAAGAAAGTTTTGTGCTAATATCATTTGGAGAATTTTTTATTCCCACATCTTGTACTCTGAGTAACTGAAGATAACATGCAATTTATTAACTATTGTTATTCTCTGATTATATTGTTATGGAAGTTTTTCTTTTTTCCATAAAATAGAAATAAATACATAAATAAATAAATGGGGAAAAGGGTGGGCCCGATGTAAGTAAGTTTCGGGTCATTTTAAGGAGGAGAGAGGAACATGAGTCAGAGAGACCGGAGATGCTGAGCTGGTAGGTGTGAGGGTGGAGGTAGAACTCATGAGCCAACGAATACAGGCAGCCTTGGGGAGTCGGGAAAAGCAAGGAAACAGAGTTCCCTCTACAGCCTCCAAAAGGAATGCAGCCTTGTCACCCTGCTGGTTTTCAATCTGTAAGACTCACGTCAGACTTCTGACCTCCAGAGCTGTAAAATGATGAAACCAAGTTGTTTTCAGCCACTAAATTTTTTATAAAAAGGAAACTATTATATCCTTTAATAAACCAAAACAGCTCTCTCTGAAGTTTGCAATAATTAGCCTCTGCTCTACACTGGATACATTGAATCCCCTTCTGTGTAAGACCCCCTTAATTATTTCACCACTTAAATCTTGGCCTCATTAAGCATTCCTTCTCTAGCTTTTTCACCCTTAGTTCATCATCCTCCCGTGTGTCTGACTTGATTCACTTCACCATTCACTGTCTTCTGGAAAAGTCCCACTTTGATCTACAGTTTAGGATAGAACCCTGTTGTCCAAACGTCATTTGACCAGCACAGGGGTATAAATCTTTGGTTACAGGAAATCCTTTGGACACATGGCATTTTCTTTAATGCTTTGGAGGTTGTGGCTGGTCTGAGGGATACAAATAAACTCTCTGCTATGGTTTGTGTCTAGATGTCCCCCCAAAGCCTCACGCAGTCATAGGTGGGGCTTTTACGGAGGTGGCTGGATCTAGGAGGTGGCTGGATCTATGTGAGGCTGGAATTGATTTGTGGTGAAAGGCTCAAGGGCACTAGGATGAAGGGCGTGAGTGCTACTGGCCCTGAGTAGCCTGGGTGAGATATAAGGGATGGAAAGAGCCATGGTCTTCCTTTGCTGTTGTCATCTCCTGCCTGCTATGAGTTATTTCTCCCTGCAATGCCCATTTCCCGTGCCAGCCTGCCTTGGAGCTAGCTGATTATGGACTGAAACATCTACAGTCTGTAGGCTAAATAAACCTTTCCACCTTTAACCTTGGGTGTTAGGCATTTTGTCTCAGCAATGAGAGAAAGTGACTAAGACGCTCTTCCTACACGTTGTATAGGGATCATGGCTGACCTCTACAAGGTTAACTTGTGTTGAGTATTGATGAAGAACGTATCATACCCAACTATGTGTGGTGGATTTAGTAATCTGAATTAGACATAGAAATCATGTTAGAAGAAAAGTTCCATGAAGTTTCCTAAGATATGGTTATAGAAATAAGCTTGACTAATACAGTGAATTCACCATTACCTAAAATTATGATGTACCCAGTCTGTTCTCAAGAAATTAAACACCATTGTGGTGTGTATTGACATGTGCGATCAACTTCTGTTTTTCTTTGTCATTTTCATTCTCTCTTGGTAATTACAAAGATGTATTTCATCCCTTGTGTTCTGAAATTTCCAGATGTTTGATTTATTCTGTGTGTGCGTGTGTGTGAGTGTGTGTGTGTGTATATGTATTCCTGGTATACTAAGAACTTGGCAAAACTTCATATTATTTTCTTATGTTCCTGTGCTTTCTCTTTGTCTACTTTCTCTTTTTTTTGTCTATTTTCTCTTAAGATTGTCATTCACTCATGCTTTTTTTCCCCTGCCTTCCCATTTTCTTCTTTGAGTTGGTTTGTTGATTTTATTGTTATTTTATTTTCTGCAAAATTTACTATATTTGTATTCTATATAACAAAATGCATAGAATGGGTGACTTAACAGAAATTTATTTTCCTACATCTCCAGAGGATGGAAGTCCAATGTGTCACCAGAGCTGGTTTCCTCTGAGGCCATTCTCTTGCAGCCCCTTTACACGGTTATCCTCTGCTCGTGTGACCGGGTGCCTCTCTGCCTGTCTCCTCCTTTCCTCATACTTGGTTAGCAGTATGTAATTTACATATGTTTGGGGGAATTAGTACATATGTATGAACAGAATTCCAATAGCACAAGAAATAATCAAGCAAAAATAGAATTTTTTCAAATGAGAAGGAGATGAAGATCGGGAATGAGTAGAGAGGGATAGAAGGGGAATGAGACAAAATTAAGGTGTGCTGCGCACATGTGCAAGTTCCCCCAGCAAGTGTACTCATCGTGTACTGTAACTTACCAGAAAATACTGTATGAAAAAGAAATAATACGAAGAATTAGCAACCAGAATTATATCAAACTGAAAAGCTTCTGCACAGCAAAACCATAATCAACAGAATGAAGAGACAACCCACAGAAAGAAAGAAGAAATACCAGCTACTTTTTTCACAGAGCATTAAGTCCTGAAATAAAGAACTCAAAAAAGCTCACACCTCAAAAGCAAACAATACAGTCAAAAGCAAGGCGCATGAACTAAACTGAGATTTCTCCAAAGACAAGAGTACAGATGTCTAACAGGTACATGAAAAAATGTTCACTATCTTTAACCATTAAGAAAGTGCAAATCAAACCAACTCTGAAACCCCATATTACTCTAGTCAAGGCATCCATTATCAAGAACACACACATAACAAGCAGCAAATGCTGATAAGGGTGTGTGTGGGAAGGAACCCTTCTACACTGTTGGTGGAAATGCAAGTAAAACCTCCATAGCAGTCAATATGGAGATTCCCTAAAAAACAAAACAGAAATCCCATTTAACCCAGCTCTCCCTCTCCTGAGTATATTTCCTGCATATCTGAATCTCCTCTTCTTGTGTGGGTACCAGTCAGAGTGAATTAGGGCCCAGTTTAAGAAACATATTTTAATTTAAGTACTTCTTTAAGCTCTGTCTCCAAATAAAGCTTCAACATTGAAGTTTGAAGAGGATAAAGTTCACTCTGTAACATTTAGTCAACTTTTCTGTTAACCTTTTTTATTTGCTTTTAATTTCTGTTATCATTTTTATGCTTGGGGCTCTTTTTTATTTTCTGAATATCTGTATATATCATACCCTATTCTTATTCATGGACACATTATCTCTGAGAATCTTAGTTTGACTTTTTCCTGTATTATCTTTGTTTCTGACTTCATTTTATGTTACAGTTTTTCCTCAAATATCTAATCATCTTTGGTTATCCACTCATATTAAGGAAAAGTATTTACAACATTTTAAAAATGATTAGAGCCAGGTATGCATGCCTGTAATCCCAGCACTTGGGAGGCTGAGGCAGGAGGATCGTTGTGAATTTGAGGCCAGTCTGGGGTACAAAGTGAGTTCAAGACCAGACTGCATAGTGAGACCCTATCTCAAAAAGACAAAAAAAGTGATTAGAAAATGTAGAAATAGGTAAAACTTGACAATAGCCTTTTAGGGACTAATGATCAAACTGTACGAGTTTATTTTATTGGGCCACGGAAAAAGAGTGCATTAAAGGTGTAAGTGATGGTTCCATGTGACCTTGGAGAACAAGGGTAAAGTCACAGCAATCTTGCTTGTGACAGCCCAGTCAACGACCGGAGCCTGCAGGTGTGAGTGCATTCCTTGAATGTGAAATACACGTCAACAGCAGCGGTGTGAGATTGCTTTTGCGTATGAGTCAAAGTGATGAGAAGCATCAAGGTATCCTAAAACCTGTCGTTCAGCTAAAAGGTAGGAGGGAGGACCTGACCCATGGTCAGAAAGAACGCATGGCTCTTCTTTCCTGATACGGCAGCGTGCGGTGAGCAGCATCGCACTGTAGCCCCCTCACGCCCCACACAAGTTACCGCGCGCTTATCACTGCCACTTTGCGTTCTTCTCTGCTGCCCCAGTAGAGTGGAGGACGGCGAGGAGGAAGTAAGGCCACTTTGTACCACAATTAAATATTTCTATAATCAGAGAAAAATAATTGCATTTTTAAGAGACTACTTCAAATCAAGGCTACTCCACATAGGCCCTGTTCAGTTTTAATAGTTTCATATCTGTTTTCAAACTTGTCCACTGGGCCAATTAACATGATTTGTAAACTTTGATTATCTGAGCCACATCCAAAATGTGGTAGGAATGGAGTGCCTGCTCCATCCCTTAAAGGTGCTTGGTAGCAAGCACCTCACCTAGGTCACAAGACCCAGACCAAAGGACAGCTCTACCTCCTGGAAACCTCTCCTATCTCCCCTTGCAGTGAAGAAAAAGGGGTGGGGCTTCTAGACACCATCTAGAAAGAGCAGACCTACCAAAATCCACCCGGGGAAAATAATTGACCAATAAATGGCTTCCTTCAAGTCTCTGCTCGTGAAGCTTCTCTGCTTTGGAGAGAACAGAGCATCCATTCAACCCAAATTCCTCCCTCAAACGTTCCCATCCCTTTACTCCTAAGCCTCTTGAATTGCGATTCCTTTAATGAGGAAGAAAGAGAGAGGGAGGGAGGAAGGGAGGGTAACTGTACTACTAATATCTGCTGGTTTATTGAAAGGAACTGTTAGTGTGTAATTGTTTAATCAGTGTGCAGCCATTTTGAAGATGACATTGTGTAGTATAACAACCATTGTTAATATCCTATCACCATGTTTTAAAATTCTGTATCATTTTTATTGTTCTCTATGCTATTTTATGTATTTGATGTTGTTATGTTATTTTTTCTTAAATGAAAAACAAAATTTCTATGTACATATAAGGAGAGCTGGAATAGATGTGTTGCTAATGTCTGTAGTTTATTGAGAGGAACAGTCAATGCTTAAAATTTTCTTTTTTTTTTCTTGACCAATTTAGCATGCTTGAATTTGGTAATTGTTCTGAAAACAATGTGCAGTATAAGAACTATCATTGAACTCCTAACATTTTGTATGGTGAAGCTCTGCATCATTTCCAATGTTTTTTTAAATTATTTTTATTGGTTTTTACTTGTTACTGTCTTTATTTGATCAATCTTACATTCTTATGTCCAATGGACTGAGCAACTTTGTTGAAGACAACACTATGTAATTTAGCAACCACTGTAAATTTCTATCATTTTGTTTTGAGATCAAGTTTCATTGTTGTTTTTGTGTTGTTTTAATTTTGTCTTCATTGTTGTTTTGTCATTTTTTAATCCTTAAAATAAAAAAATTAAAGATGTAACTGAATACATGAATACCTTGAGGTTTAAAATCATACTTGCTTTAAATCACACAAAATGTGTCTGAAGACCCCTTCCTCACTGAGAAGAAGGAAAAGTTTGTCTTACCTGCATCGAAGAGGCCGGAGGAGAACTGGACAGGAGGGAGCCGGCAGCACAGAGGAGCTCTTGCTTTCCAACTTGAGCCACTTGTACCGTGTGCTTCGAACCAGCCGGCAAAGGGAGGTTTGCCCTCCTGCGAGTTCAGGGGAGTTTGACAAACGACTGCTTTGAGTGCCTCAGAATCAGGAGACCAAAAAGCCAAAGACAGAAAATATTTTAACAGACCACAGTTCTGCTTCACTCTTTTTACACAATGTAATTAAACTTTTACTGAGCACCAGTGAGGCGTTGGTTTTAAAAAGTGGAAGGGGATAGTACTTTCTAAGGATAAACACCTCAGCTGCCTCCATATTCTGAAAACAGATTACAGGATTTCAAAGAACATTTCGAACTAGGGCGTGTGGTTTACTCTGCTAAAAAGAATTTACAAACTTTGTTAAAAAAGAAATTTAAGGAAATGAAGCCCTGCTGCTGTAAAGTCCTCATTAAAGATAGAGGCTCTGAGAGCAGCCTTGACTCCTGAAATCCCCACCAGAAATCATCCCTTGGAATTAGGAGATTGAAAGCATTATTCCCCTCCTGGACATCACGAGAGACGTGTGCTCCTAGTCTATCTCTCACTCCTACAACTTGCATGAACTTTTCTGTTTCTTTATACTCTAGGGGTTTGTGGTTTCTCCTTATTTATAAAAAAGGACAATAATAATTGTCTCCTAAAATTACTATGAGAATGTACATGAAAAGGACAGTTCCAGGTGCTCCATGAGGTTTTCCATCATTATTTATGTGTTAGACCCTCATTACTGTCTCTCTTCTAGGAACATACAATCTGCTTGTTGATCTGAGGAAGAAAGGACTTAGCCACAAGGACTCTGAATACCAGTCCTGCTGAAGTGCCCTGTGAAGTGGTCCGCAGCAAACAGAGGCCAGTGGGAGGACCGGACAGAGGGGGACGTGGCCGGCCGAAGGGGTCCTGGCCCGTTTGGCCTTAAGCTGTGCCTACGGCTGTTCATTTGTGTAAATGTTCAGATTAATATTTTGAAATGTTCCCATACTCATCCTAAAATATTTGTAATAGACAGGAGCAGAAATATAAGCTATGGAGAGAACAGGAAAATGCAAGCTGACTCTGGTTCTTAATGGCCCTTAAATTATTCCTGCCCGTAGGCACATGAGGAGCACTCAGAAATAAATTGGGATTCTGAGAACAGCATCTATCTTCAGTCCCTAAGGGGTCCCAAAGCTCTTCCTTCTTTACTGTATCAGTCAGTGCGCACTAGAGAAGCAGATGCAATGTAAGATACAGACATACACAGGGTTTACAAGGTCAGCTCGCAGTGGCCATCGGCAGAGTCAGGTCGGAAGCGGGCAGAAGGCCCGTGTGCACGCTGGGGAGACGCAGGAGCCAGCCACAGGCGGAAGGCCGGGAGCTCACTGCAGTGTCCCACGTGAGTCCGCACCAGGAAGCTGTAGAGTCTGTGCTGGAAGCCAGGAAAGGAGGCCGAGGCAAAGACTGGAGCTCCTCCAAAGAAACAGCAGCGAGACTTCTTTCTTTCCCCTTTTTTAAAAATATATTTATTAAGTCCATTGGTCCAATTTAGGTCTACATGATGATCACATCCATCACGGGGCACTGGCATCTGCACACAGTGGGTCTTAGTTCCTCTTTTTTGTTCTCCCAATCCCCTCCCCCCTTAACCCCTCTTCCCCGCCTTATCGACAAAGCTTTGTTTCCATTTTATCCTTTTTTCTCATGTCTTTTCTCTTCTTTCCCTCACCCTCCACTCCCTTTTCCTTTTGAACACTTCCTTCCTATTTCACAATATCTATTATCCATCTTGGTTCCTATTTACACTTTCAGTTTCCCACACCAGAGAAACAATGTATTGTTATTTACACATATGTGTCTGATTTACTTCACTTAAGAGTATGGGCTCAAGGTGCACCCATTTAACTGGAAATGTCTCAAGTTTACCCTTCTTTGTGGTAAAGTAGTACTCCATTGTATAAAAAAAAAATCTACATCTTTTTTATCCATTCATCAGTTGATGGGTATTCGGGTTTTCTTCCAAGAGTTAGCTATTACAAACTGTGCTGCTATAAACATGGGTGTGCATATATCCTTGTGGTGTGATGCTTTTCTTTGGGGAACCAAAAAGGGCAATAACTGGGTCAAATGGAACCTCAAGCCCTTTTTACTCCATTCAGGCTGCAAGCCTATTGGCTGGTGCCACTCACACCCAGGGTGGGCCTTCTGTCCTCAGTAAGTCCCTCAGCCACACCCAGAACTATGCCAACTCAATCAGCCGGGCACTTCTTACTCAAGCTTACTCTCTCTCTCTCTCTCACTGAGACTAGGCAGTAATATAAACCTTGACAGAGTTCTCTAGGAGTCCAACTCACCAGCATGTCCAGGAGGACTGGAGTGTCTACACCACTGTCTTCCATGAGGCCAAGCAGACAAATACAGCAAAAGGAGAAGGAATTCCAACATAGAAGTGGAAGTTAGGGGGCTGGGCTTTCAAAGCAGGTCAGAGGAGGCACACAGGACTCTTGGGAGCCTCCTTTAAGGTCCTGGAGTTTTAATTTTTACCGTCTAAATACATCAAATTTAGAAGCACAAATTCCCATCACACTCAGAATCATCCGATGCCTGGGTCTTTCTTCCCTCCGGACACCAGTTACATCTGCCTGTTCTTCTTCCAAGCTGCGAGCGTGTCCCCTTCTGCCCGCGACCACCTCCCGCACTCAGATTCCGGTACCTTTCACCCTGCCTTCTCCCCCACCCTCACCTGTTCATTCTTGCCACGATCATTGCATATTATGGTTCCTCTTCTGCACAGTCTCATTTCTCTTCTTTGGAAGAATTTTCTAAAACTTCTACTCCATGTGAAACTGCAGCAGGATTCTCAATGACATCACAAGAAGTGTGTATGCCGGAACGTCTGAAATATTGCTGAGGTGACCCTAAAGGATTAGGAGGAAGGAGCATGAAAATCTGAAAACAATTCTTGCAAAACAACCCATGCTCAGAGAAGAGAGGCTTTCACATGAAAATACTGGCCTGGTAATAAAGCTTCAGTGCTAGAAGGGAGAGCACATTTTTAGTGTGGTACCAGTTAGTCAAATTTTCCCACCCTGAAACCCATGGAGTCCTGTTAAGTCCTAAAGGACAGAAAAGAGCTGAGAAGGAAAAGATTATTAGGGCTATTAAAAGACTAGCATGATTATTATGACAACTGGAAAAAGATGCTCACCACACCAGGAGAGAAAACAAGCGGTTCAGGTGTCCCACGGTGCTATGGGTCCAGTGCATGGCGCTGGCACTGAGTATGGTCTAGCCTAGAGGACAGGAGGTGGAGGAGGCAGTGGGGCTTTGCCGTAATTTTCCCAAAATCACCAGTTCACTGGCACCTTTGCATTTGTTTTACCAAAACAAGCAGCCTCAGGAGCAAGTGGTTGTTCACAACCAGAGCACAGAAGAACATGATAAACTCCATGCTCGCTAGTATGTGTGAGATTACCCTGGGGACCCTAAAACTTGGGTGGGGGGGGTTTCCTTACAGGGAACTTCTAGGGCCATATCTAAAAAAGTGGGAACATTTACATTGCTGTTGTGGTCCTCTTAGTATTGAGGCTGGAGTGATCTGAGGAAGTGTGCTACTTAACAATGAAACGGGAGAGAGGAAAACTTGTGAAATGTGTACTGCATGTTAGGTGTTGTGAGGAGTCCATTACATGAACCTCCTTCAGTTTAACCATAGCCCTACGATAGCCCTGCTTTCCCCTCTTTTTAATTAAAAGTGAGGACGCTGGGGTTCATCTGGTTAAAATGCCTGCTCAGAATCCCATAGCCAGGAGGACGGCACACTGTCTGCTGAGTGCAAGGCTCTTGCTTAATCATTACGCTTGTGCTAGTGTAGGAAAAATATCATTCACCACTGACTGCTGCCAAACGGTAGCATCAAAACATGACTGACTCACCGCCATTCCACATTAAGTACCATGTCCTCATTTGCTTTCTTAGCATTTCAACTCCCCACCAAATATAAACGAACCAAATTTAGAGACCCATTATGTTATTTTTATGGGAACATCTTATGCGCAGTAAAGAAAACAGAGCAAAAAGGACACATTTGGCAGGTGCCAGTGACAGCACTGACTTCCCATCCGCACCACCAGTGACGATCTGGAAGGTGCGTTACAGTGAGGGAGAATAAGTGGACTTGGCCTTGTGCCTAGGTAAGCTTTTTCTCAGTGTCCGCATCTGGATTCTTGCGTCCATTGGAAACACATTGTGTTCCATTGCGTTAACCATCCTGTGAACTTCAGGAAATACATCCTGTGTAAGCTGAACACATAATTACTAATGCCAAAATCTACTTCTGAAGGCTGTACTGCAGGGATATAACAACACACCCGGCATGCACAAAACTTTGTTTCTTTGTGTGAAGCGTACACAGAAGAGAGCCGGAGTTGTGTGAGCGGCGGAAGTAAAGAGAGGGTGAAGAAGTTGAAAGCAGAGGTGCTCATGGCCTCGCTGTCTCTCACACCTGTCAAGCCTGCAGTAGGCTAAGCTGACCTTGCCATTTTGCCCTCCCAGGTTTGCTCTTCCACCTACAAATGATTCCCACGCCCGCCCAGCTGACCGCACAAAACCAAGCTTCAGAAAGTGGCTTCTCTCTCCCTTTCTGTTTATATCGAGTCAGTCACTGAGTCCTTTTGTCCCTGCCTTCTAATCCTTTCCCAACTCCTCCACTGACTTCAGCCCCACGTACACAACCTGTGTTAAAGTCGCCCTTATCTCTTGGCTGAGCTGCAGAAAATTTTCCCAGCTGGCCTCTTTCACCCCGTTAAGCCATGCTGTGAAGTCCATGAGACAGACTACTGTCCTTATTTCACTTTAACCACGATGAACTACACACAGCACAAAACACGCTCTTAACAATTTCAAACGTACAATTTAGTGGCGTTGAGCGTGTTCGTACTGTTGTGCTAACATAATCATCTTCAGTCCGTGGAATTTCTTCGTCTCGAGAAACCGAACTTCTGCATCTGTTCAGCAATCGCGCTCAGCTTCCTCACCGCACTCCACAAACTCTGGACAGGATTGCTCCATTTCCTGTCTGTAGGAATCTGACGGGGCCGGGGATATAGCTCAGAGGCACAAGAGCCTGTTCAGCAAACACAGAGTCGTGAGTTCGATCCCTGGTCCCCCCCACCCAAAAAAAGGAAAGGAATCTGAGGACTCCAGGCACCTCACATGAATAAGTTCATATCTTCTGAGAGAGTTCTTAAGGTTGAACTTTGAGTTTAGTTGTTTGCCCTTCAGCTTGTTTTTGTAACGCTCACACTGTCTCTGGAGCGCTACTATAAATGTTCGTGGTAAAGTCCCGTGCCGCGGCATTAGCTCCCACTCTGGCTCCTGCTCAAGTGCTGCGTAGCTCTTCTCTGTCTGTTCTCGCGCCCTCTCCCGAGCGCACCTGAGTGGTAACAGTCTGTTAACAGGCAGACCAGCCCTATCATCAGACCAGGTCCGGACTGGATGTGCAAAGGTCTCCAGAAGCCTGGGAGTATATTTTTCTCAGACTCTCACGATGACTAACAGAAACCAGCCTAGGTGCTCCTCCAAAAGGAGCTGCAGTTCCCAGTCCATAATCTGCCAAAGGATTTACCACACTGTACTGGGGGGTTTTTTTGTACAGGAACTCGAACTCAGGATCTCACACTTACCAGGCAGGCGTTGTGCCTCTGAGCTACATCCCCGGCCCACCACACTGCACTCGACAGCTGGGTCACATGACTGTTAACCACCCCTGGACTGGGCACTGTGCCTGGCACACAGTAGGAGCTCTGTGTGCTACAGACTGCGATACACATGCAACCAAGGACAGAGGGAAGACAGAGGCTTAGGAAAGAACTGAAGGGACAACAAGAAGACCTCAGACTACGATCTAGTTGTAAAAATTTCTCTTTTACTTTTTACTTTTTTCTTTGTTTTTGTTTTGTTTTGTTTTGTTTGTCTTTTTGAGACAGGGTCTCACTATGCAGTTCAGGTTGGCCTTGAGCTCACTTTGTAGCCCAGGCTGCTCTTAAACTCGCAGTGATCCTCCTGCCTCAGCCTCCCGAGTGCTGGGATTACAGGCGTGCACCACCATGCCCAGTATCTTTTTCATTTTAAGAAGTTGGCATCCATCTGCAGGATTTTACCACAACTGCTCTTTCTTGCCTACTCGCTTTTCAGAGTGCATTTCTTTCTCACTGGCCTTCCCAGCTGATCCGTCCCACAAAACAAACTGAGCGGTGTAAACAACAGAAATGTGTTGTCTTGCAGCTCTGAAGGCTCCAAGCCTAAGATCAAAGTGTCAGGTTGATTCCTTTGAAGACTGTGGGGAAAAACCCACTCCATGCCTCTCTTCTAGCTTCTAGTAGCCTGCGTTCCTGGCTTTAGGTGGGGCTCTCCCAATGTCTTCGCACTGCTCTTCCCATGTGCGTGTCTGTGTCTCTTCACATAGCTCTCCTTTTATAAGGACACTGGTCCTGTGGGGTTAGGGCCCACCAGGTCCCCATGTGGTCTCACTCTAATTAACTGCAACTAACTGGAAAGGACCTGTTTCCAAATAAGGTCACCCTTCGACGTTCTGGGGTCAGGACTACTACATGTGGATTTGGGGGAAACAAACAAATCCATACACTGAGCAGGATTTTGTTAGCAGTGCTATTGTGGCACTGCCTTTAGATGCATCTCTACCAATGTTTCCAAAGTGCCTCATGCTAAAAGACATCTAAGGACGGGAAGTTCAAACCCTTTCCTTATTGAACTTTCTTTTGATAGAAATTATTTTGATGGTACATGAATGATTCACGTCCTTGGTGATCTATTCCATTACCAACCAGTGTTACCTCTTGATAGACTGAATGCTAAAGAAAAAACTGCTTTTAGGGATAGTCTTCTTCACAGATAACAGTAATTTAAATATTTATGACAGTCATTATTTATTCCCTAGAAATAGGATTAGTCAATTCAACTGAAAAGAATTACTTTGAGCAATTAAATTAAATCCTTTTTGAAAGTTTAAGGCAAGGAGGAGATACTTTGAAAGGCTGTGTTTCCCTGGAAGCCTGAAAATCATTCACTTTTCCTATACACAGGGCTAAAACCCACCTATACTCAACAGAACTTTCCTTGCTTGCTTTAGCTATGCGGCCTGTATGAATTGGGGTTCAAGAGAGAGGAGGGCCAAGCTCATCTCCTGGCAAGGAAAGAAGTTGAGCTTGTTGGATAGCTTTTGTTAGTGTAATAATAACGAAATGGGATCCATGAGACACAGAACAAAATATCAGAGAGGAAGAGAGGAATTCAATTGCTGTCACTCCTACTGCAAACAGGAAAGAAGAAAACAATTTCAATAATTCGAATCACACAGCAGAGAAATTAGCTGCAGCCCTGTGCCCAGTGAGACTTACTCAAGTCAAGAGACTTGACTTTCAAGTCAATGAGATTTCAAATGTTAATGAGACAACTAAATATTACTTTGGATAGAACACTTCGGTTCCTAGGGATTCCTCTTGCTTTTACTACATGAAAGTCACACTTCATTTGCCTCTAGATCAAACAACAAATTCACAGGAAAACAAAGGCTAGAGGAACATGTCAAATACCATGGGAATCAGTTCACAAAAATCCATACTGGGCAGTTCTACAGATCAAATGTCTTGGTTTCTACAACAAATAAATGTCAAAAAAAAGTAAGAGATGAAAGGGAGGCCCAGATTTAAAAAAAAAAAAACGTTAAGAGAAAGTCAATCATAGAAAACCTTCTTTGGACAATGATTCAAAAAATTTTAAAAATCTGTATATAAGACAATTTGAGCACTGCCTAAATATTCAACATTTAGAGGTTATCATTAATTTTAGATGGTTTGTGGCACTGCCTTTAGATGCAGTGATGATGGTTTGTATGTCTAATTTTGAAGGCCCTAACTCCTAGACATAGGTGAATGGCCCAAGTGGGTTGTGAAATTACATGCTGTCTGGGACCTGCTTCTAAATATTAAAAAGGGTGGAAGACAATGGATGTCAGTGTAGATAAAGATTAGCCATGAATTAATAACTGTCAAATGAATACATTATGATCATTTTTGCTCTCTGACTCTATATGCTTAAATTTTTTCCATAGAAATAGGTTTAAAAGTTCAAAGTGTTTACAAATGAATTTTGGAGAAGAAAAAAGAAATTTGAAATAGATGCAGGGCACACTGGTGCATTTTGTTGTAAAACCAAGCGCCAGCTGAAATTTAGATTTGGGTGTCTTTATTGATAGGGCAGAGAATATTTGCTCTGGTTCAAACTGTTCAATTGTGATTCCAACAGGCTCAACTCTGTGACGCAGTCTTAAATCTGCATTGCGATCTGGAAATTTAAACTCAATTACCTCAGTCCATATGAGATAGTAGGTCTTTTCCTTAGTTGGGTAAGTAAGTTTCTACCCTATGAAGATATGGAAATAACTAAGACAATTATGATATACTGCCCATAGTTTTCTGTGCTCTGGATTTGAGAATATATGTTTTTATTTTATTTGTACCTATTTGCAGTACGTTGTGGAAGCATTTCTTGCAGGTAGTGGGAACATGAACATGACACATCTTACTTCTTTCTACTTCCCCTTCCTGCCTCGCACCCACCCCATCTCTTAGGCTCTTTCGCATTTGCCAAGGGAAGTGGAAACGCTTGAATCCATAACGTTCAATGAAGTAAGTCAGATCCACAAGCTTAAAAATTGTATGGTTTTGGGGCTGGGGATTTAGCTCAGCGGCACAGCACCTGCCTGGTAAGCGCAAGGTCATGAGTTCGGTTCCCGGTACCGGAAAAAAACCAAAAGTAACAATAATAATAATAATAAAATTGTATGGTTTCTCTTATAGGAGAAAACTAAGGACAAGTAAGTCAAAGAATCAAATAAGAGATAGACAGTAGGGATACATTTTTTAACTATCAGGGTAATCTGAGAGCACATGTTATTCTATTGGGAACAATCTGACATATACACCTTGTGATTTCAATTAGAAATGACCAATTGATATTTGATTTGAGATTTTAATCAAAAAGTATAAAATCCTTTCATTTGTTTCTGAAGAGCACTTGAAATCTGAAAACCTGAATTAGTAGAGCTACATGTTGTTTTATTAGATGTGTAAGAGTTGCTTAAGGGCTTGGGAAGACAGCATCATAAAAGGCATTTGAAGTATTTGAGAAAAAAATCAGCATATTTATGTACGTTTCTCTTTTAATGATTAAAGGAACTGGCCTTACAAAAATTTTAATGGGTCAAGTATTTGGTTAATCTCTAAAAAATAAGCAGAAATGATTGTTCAATTATTTGGTTTATAGATAGAATGCAAATTTGATGTTAAAGACTTAAAAAAGCTAATTGTTTAATTGACAGTTTTGATAAATTGAATACTAAGTTAGGAGTCAAGTTACCACAAAGAGTCCCTTCCAAACACAAAGCCTCCCCCAGAAGTTCAAAAACTTCAATGACACGGTCATTATGAACTTCCTCAGACCAGCTCAAAAAATATTCCTTGTTAGTGAAAAAAAGAGCAAAGAGACATATTCAGACCGCACTTCTGCAGGGGTTTTGTATCTGTGAAGTCTTGAGAGGCAAAAAAGAGAGTACAAAATATATCGTTTTCTTCTGTGAATAATGAGAAATAAGTAATTGGACTAACTGATTTTTAAGTTTCAGGATTAGATTGAAAAATTTGGAAAAACCAGTAGAGTAGATCAGTGCTTTCAAAATGGTTGTAAAAATATGTTAGTGGGATGTGAAATGAGTTTTTTTTTTTATTTTAAAGAGAATTTTAAAAAACTATAGCAAAATGCCAACAACATAGACAAAAACAAAACAAAGCAAAAACAGTAAGAATGATACAGGCTTTCAGAACAAAATGATAAGGATTAACAGTGGTTGTTATATTACATATTTTTACCTTCATCAAAGTTAGTCAGATTACCAGATATAAAAATGTCATATTAATCAAACCATTAAAGAGAATAAAAACTAAAAGCAAAAAATTATAAATGTTAGAGTTTCACCAAACAAGATGCTAGGAATTTAACAATGGTTGTTATGTCGCATATTGTTGTCTTCAAATTAGTTGTTTAGATTACCAGATAGAAGCATGCAAAATTCATCAATAAATAAATAAATAAAACATTAACAGTTCCTTTCAATGAACCCTTAGACATCAGCAGTACAGTTATCCCAGGTGAAATGAATTTAGTGAGTCACTATGTTGTATAGTAAGGATAAATATTACTTCACAATACTTTTATTTCAATTATATTTACTAGGTAGCTACATATTGGGAATGGAAAGGGATTTCAAAACAGCTTGAAAGCCACTACCATCAACCTCCAGGTCTATTTTTAAAGCCCTTCTGTTGCATTTGTTTTTCTAAAATGTAAGTATGTATTTTTTCCTATTATGAAGGTACAACACAAAAAGTGGTCCATTGTAGACATGTAAAGTGAAGGTGTTTTTAAAGTCATCTATAACTGCACCATTCATTTTGTTAAAAAAGATGGGTACTTTTATCTACTAAAATCTCCTAAAGATCTGATGTGGGGAAGTACAGTACTTGGTGGATCACAGAGGAGGTGAAATGCTGAAAGACCCTGACCTGAGAAGGCCAATCCTGGGTCAGACAAGCAGAGGAGGAGCTTTGCTGTTGCTGACTGAGAGAATTTAAAAATCAGATGGAGAAAAGCCAGTAACATGGAAGGTGCATGTTCTACAATGTCACTTTACCCACAGTTCCCTCAGGTCACTGTAACTCAATTACCGAAGTCGTGAAATGTTTGAGTACAGGAACTGATAAAACTTTCATGGCTTGCACATAAATGAGATAGCACATAAAAATGTAGGCATGAGAAAGCAAGGAACAGCATAGGAAAATTATTCCCAGGAACTAGCAAGCATTCTGAGACACTAAACTTTCAAGGCCAAGGTATGGGATTCCAGATCATGTTTAATCTTATCCTTGAGGGGCAAGGAGGTTCCTAAATGAGCCTGGTTATTTGAATAAAAAAAATAGGTACATACATCCACTTCCTACCAAAATTAAAAAATACGGCATATGTTGTTCTGCTATCTGCTTCTTAGCTTATCATCTTTTTTCAGTCAGAAAACATAGGTCTTTATAAATCAATAACTTGTGGTATTCTCAGACCATAAAATGTTCACACTACACACTGTACAAGTCAGCAAAGATGAATCAAAAGCCATGAGACTAATGCGAAATAAATCAGAGCCACAGGCTTCAATACGGCATGGCTTCTCTGACACAAGAAACCCAAAATATATGAAGAGTGAAATAAAAGATAACCAGAAGTAGGGAGAGTGAGCTTTCTCAAATGGGGAGGGGATCAAGAGACCGGCAGGGGAGAGAGCATGGGGTGGGGGTGGGAGTGATGTCTTAATTACTTTTCTTGTGGCTGAGACAAAATACCCAACACCCAAAGTTAAAGGGGAAAAGGTTTATTTAGCTCAATTTGCGGAGGTTTCAGTTCATAATCAGCTCGCTCCAAGGCAGGGTGGCATGGCAGAAGAGCAACAGTTCATGGTGGCAGAAGACAGTAAAAGCATCAAGAGAGAGCAAGACAAACCTCTTTGTGTGGGTTTTGGGGACTTATTTTTGCAAGGGAACACAATATAATACAAGACACATAGTTTGTAAGATAATTTAAAATAGTTACCCAAAGAACAATATACAAGAGGCCTGTTTGACAAATCTGTGCTGGGAAGGCCCAAAGGTCAGTGGTGGAATCTAGGAAGTCTGTGCCAGCAGGATGAAGGATCTGTGCTAGCAGGCTGAGGGATCTGCACTGGAGCCAGGAAGCGATGCAGAAAGAACCAGAGCTCCCCCAAAAGATGCCACAGCCGTCCTCAGGAACAGTGAGGTCCCAAGCTCCTCCAATTATCAAGATGGCCAAGTTCACATCAGGGAAATCAATGCAGCAAGCTTCTCTAGGAGACCGGCAGTGCACCATCTTCCCCTCCAGAGCCAGGAAGTGATGCTCAGAGTGAGGACCAGAGCTCCCCCAAAGTGAACCAAAGCCATTCTCAGTGCCAGCAATGTCCCAAGCTCCTCGGAGGATGAAAACAGCCAAGTACGGGCTGGGGATTTAGCTCAGCAGCACAGCGCCCGCCTGGCAAGCACAAGGTCGTGAGTTCAATTCCTGGTACCAGAAAAAAAAAAAAAAGAAAACAGCCAAGTTCATCAGGAAAGCCAGCATGACGAGCTCATCCAACAGAACCAACAGCTCCTCACAGCTTCCACCAGCTCCAACAGCCTTTTTCCGCTTCCAACAGCCGTTCTCTTCTTCTCCAATTCTGCCTCTTATGCTGCTGGCAACAGTCCCCAGGTGGGCCTCCCACACCCAGCACCACGCTTACTCAGTTCAGCTGGGGGTTATAAGTTGACCACCAGTTATCAATCCACTACACTCTTTCTGTCCTTCATATCGTATCCAGTCTACTGGGGTTAGGGCAGTGCCAATCCAATCAGTAATCACAGCAATCACCCGTCCTTAATCCCAGCATTGAATCATGAATCAATCACAAATTCTAGATTTAGCTACCTCCAAAAAAGCTCCATCTAAAACTGCATGAGGCTTTAGGGGGCCATCTAGACACAAACCATAACAGGCAATAGAAGGAGCTAAGATGTGTTATGTACATGTGCTAACTCTGCACAAAGAATGTAAACACTGTATACAGCAAGTATGTACTACTAAAAAAAAATTGGCAGGCAGCTCTGCACCCAGGGTGGCTGATTGCCAAGGAGGGAGCCTCAGGCCAATATGGCTTAACACTACTGGAAGAGTACTGAGTGACCACGTAGATATGCCCTTTAGCTGTGCAACACGGCCAGGAAGAAGAGGCAGCCCAGGGTGCAAAGACAAGCACAGGAACTTCTTTGGACTGACATTTCAACTGAGACACAAGTGGAATGGTGCACCATGAAAAGGGAACAACATGTGCAAAGGCTCAGGGACACCCTAAAAAGGGAAGGAAGGACGGTGAGGCAAAACAGGCAGCTTGTAGGGTAGGGATGGTGGAGACATGCAGGGTACGCAAAATATGGCACCCAAACTTGTACCGCTAGCCAGTGAAGGTCCAGAAAGAAAGGTATTGGCAGAGATTTCTGGAGAAGGGAGAAGGAGAGTGTGCAGACACGGAGATCCCGCTCAGGCTGGAGACTGTTGCAGTAAAGCCTGGTGCTAAGAGCTAAAAGGGCTTGAGGAGTTTTCTGTGCCTCAGGTGTATGTTTCTGCACTTGGCAGTCGTGATTCCATGATTATTTGTGGAAGGAATGAAAATAGGCTCAGCTTGAGATGCTATGTGAAGGTGAGGGTCACAGGGGAAAGTAACAGATACAAGCCAGTGTCTGGGGAGAAGGAATCAGCATGACCTGGAGATGGATCAGATGCCAAGACGTGAAAAGACAGAGAAGACTCCAGGGGCCGCGGATACATGGAGCAGAGGTGGTCTACAAGTCATTGTTCTGTTGTGCACAAGGCTTTTCCAGCCAGTAGCTGCCAAGTTCCTGTGACCTCACCCCGGAAGAGTTTGGTCCAAGTGTGCTTTAAATACTTCACTCGGGGAAAAGAAGTATCCAACCCCAAAAGAGGCAGAGCCTGCCTCCTGAGCCGCTCCTTGCTTGGCACCAAACTATTGCTTTTGATCCACAATCAGACATATTATCCGTTGTGCGACTGGCCTTACGCCGGCGCTGACACTTTCTGAGACTGGAGTTGTGGACTGTCGGTCCCGATCCGGGCTCTCCCTACTGACTGGCGTTTCATGTGGACGGCATTTAGAGCAAGTCACACTGTCTGAGCTCCCGTCGCACTTCCTGCCGTGGCCAGGCATAAGGGAGTAAGGAAGCAAAGAGAGGCCCAGGGCAGCTGCCGAGCAAGGCTCAAAGTCCGGCCAGCAGGAAGGCTTTGGCTGTCTGTAAGTAGCGTTGTGGAGGTGTCTGGAGAGGCAGTGAAGGAACTGTGGAGCCAGTTAATCACAAAGGCTTCCAGACATCCCAGGGCCAACGGTCAGGTGCGCCGAGGGCCACAAACGCCGAGCCTGCGCCCATGACGGCACTGATGCCCGAGCTGGGAGGCCCGGCTTGTTGACCCTACTCTGGTAAGAGGAGCAGAGGGGATGGAAAACCAGCTGGGCTGACAGTGTCCTCACAGACACGTGTTTTTCCTTAATGTTCTAGAATAACTTAATTATATCAAACCTTACCAAATTATATCAAATCTAAAAGAATAGAAATGGTGAAAATGAGTGGATCTCAAAAAAAACTCAGAAAAATACGTAGTAGTCAGACTCCTCATTCAAAATTAAAAACCAAAAAAAAAAAAAAAATCAACCAATATCAAGTTCAGAGCTGTAGCTGCTACAGTGTGGTGGAAAATGGATTCCAACAAAATTTAGGGCCGTGATTATTTCTGAAGGGAAATCAATGAAGTGCAGTTGCAGGGGCACACAGGTTTGGCAATGTTCTGTTTCTCAAAGTGGATAGTAATGATATGGTAGGGGGTTCTCTCGTTATCATTTCAGCATGGCATAATTGTTTCTTCAGACTTCTGTACATATTTTACACAAATTTTAGAAGAAAAAATATATGAAAAGAAAAATACACGTCAAGGGCTGGGGATTTAGCTCAGCGGCAAAGCGCCTGCCTGGCAAGCACAAGGTCGTGAGTTCGGTTCCTGGTACCGGAGAAAAACCAAAAAATACAAAAACAAGAAAAATACACGTCAAAATTTGAAAAAGTGGCCAACATCTAGATCCTGTACAAAACTATGTGGTGTTTCAAAAGTCTACACTATGGAAAATGCTATGTCAATCTGAAAATGTGGGCCTTCTCCTGAAAAGCTGGAAGATCTGCCCACACCCGGCCCACAGCGACCCACAGCAATGGAGAGCAACGCACTGAGCGGAGGCGGCTACAGCCTCAGGAATCCCATTGTTTCCTCCAGGCCTCAGGATGCCTCAGCACTTCCCAATCCCCCTCAGGCTTGTCTGAGCCCAGCTTGTGCAGCTACAGCAGAACACCCGGAAGTGGGTCGCTTATAAAGGACAGAGTTTTATCATAGCTCTGGAGGCTGGAAGGTCCATGGATCAAGGGCCTGCATCTAGTAAGGGCCTCCCTGCCACATAATCCCATGGCAGAAGGGGAGAATGTGAAAGATCAAGTAGGGGAGGAAGAAGGGGGAAAGAAAAAGAAAGAAAGAAAGAAAGAAAGAAAGAAAGAAAGAAAGAAAGAAAGAAAGAAAGAAAGAGGAAAAAAGAAAGAAAAAGAGAAAGAAAGAAAGAAAGAAAGAAAGAAAGAAAGAAAGAAAGAAAGAAAGGAAGAGAGAAAAAATAAAAGGAAGAGAGGAGAAGAAAAGAGGAGAGTTGAGATGGGAGGGCAGGGGAGGGGAGGGGAGAGGAGAGGGTACCAAACTCATCCTTTTACCAGTATTAGATATTTACTGTAAGACAAACTACTGCTGTCACACCAGAGCCCTCCAACCTAATCACCTCTTAAATTTCCATTTCTCAACACTGTTATCTTTTACATTTTCAACACATGAACTTTGAAAAACACATGCAAACCACAGCAAATCTGCACCATAGAACCATTCCTTTTGTGACTCTCAATATCATTCTTAATAATCACATAATATAGGAATCCTGCAAGTAATGCAATCACAAAACCTATGCAAAACTTTATTTTCTTTTTTCAGTCTTTATTTTTGCATTCGTACATGTTCACAGTGTATAATTTTTACAGTATTTGTGGGGAGTTGCTACATACATACCAGGACAAACACCTCTTAATTAAAATTAACCATTAATCCTTCTACCCATAGGGGTCTATATTTCAAATATATTTTTAAGCTTTATGAGTATAGTGAGCCCCTTGGAAGGGGAAATGTACATTCTTTGTCACTATCTTTAATAAGTACAATAATTTAACTGATAAAATTTGATAGCACATTTGACAACTGCAGTGTAAATATTTGTGCTTATTTAAAATGTACACAGAGATGGCTTTCTAATATCTCACCCTAAAATCAAGTGGCAGAGCGTCCTTGGAGCTAGCTGAGCAGCACATGGTCTTTGGACCACGGCTAGTAGTCAAATACACAGCCCCTTTATCCAGTGAACTCCACAACCAGCACCAAGAGCCCTCCCCTCTGCCCGCAACTCAGTGAATGGGCCGTACTAGGGAAGAACGTGACGCAAAGTACTGACGGGAGAACTATCTAAATAATACATGAGGACGAGAGTTCAGAAGTCTTACTTTGAACCTTCAGAGCCTAGTGTTCGTCTGCTGTAGGGACTTCAATTTTTTATATTTATGTTTACAATCTAATTGTGTTACATAAAAGAATTCAATAACCTTGAGCTCAATTTTTCTTTCTCTAAATTGAAGGACAAAGTATTTCTGTTTCTCTAAATCCAATAGTCAATTATACACAACATATGTAACATAGGTGCAATTGTACGAGCATCCCACTTGTTTTGTGTAACTCACCTGAATAATCTCTTCCACAATTTTCAGTGTGCAGAAAGAACCCAAGGGTTGTGTTTCTGCCTCTGTAGCCTTGGATCTTACTATAACTTTTTAAAGTTTTTGTAGCTATTACTTTCCTAAACACTTGGGTCAGTCTCTAAGTTCTCAGTTTTAAATTTGAAATTTGTCTGTCTAAATCACTTTTTGGGTTTTTTCCCCCGTGGGGACTTGGTTGTCTCCTTGAGGCTTAGGCCTGTGGCTAAAGATTATGAACATCTTCGCAGCTCAAGTCAGTAGCACTTTCGGTGAAACAGCTGTGGTCTCCTCATGTGACTTCCTGTCACCAGAGTGAGTTTCATTAGTAGAATTTCTCAGTAGGAACCACCCTCCCATGGTCTGCTGCCCATGGCCACTGCTGAAAACCCACTGACCCTCAGACCTGGGCCTTCCAGAAATTTCTCAAATATTAGTCTGACCCACCCACCCCAGAAGACAGAACTCCTCTGTGGAAGCTATCACTTTTGCCAGCCTCAGCATTCTGCTCTAATCACAGGGCCTCCAATGAAGTGACTACATTTACCTGAGCAGACACAGGCATTCCCCTGAAAACCCCATGCCATAACCTCCAGCCATCTCCTCTCACCCTCAGGAGCTTGTAGTTCAGCTGGGGAGTGTGGTAATAGCTAACACTTTTTAAAGCCTGACGTCTAAGGTCTAGGAGCTCCACAGTTCCTCTTAGATAGCATCACTGCACCTAAGGAAAGATGCCTCCAAGAGTTTATGGGCCATGACCTGGTGGAGAGGATGTAGAAAAGGAGGAAACTTTGTTCACTATCAGTAGGAATGTAAAATGGTACAGTGCTGGAGTACCTACATGATTTAAAAACTGGAATTACAGTCTCATCCAGAAGTGCTGCTTTCGGAGATCTGTAAGAAATATAGCTGCAGATACAGACATTTCTGTCTAGGTATAGATATAGATCTCCAAAAAATTTAAAGCATAGACCTGGAGAGATATTTGTACACTTGTGTTCATAGCAACATTGTTTACAGTAGCTAAGAATTGAAAGCAATTCAAGTGTACATCAAAGAATGAATTGATAGACTAAAGGAGTCTGTGCATACTTTAGAATATTATTCTGCCTCAAAAGGGAAGGAAATTCTGATGCATGTTACAACATGTATGAACATTGAGAGCATTGTGCAAAGTGAAATAAGCCAATTTTATAAGATGAATATCTCATGGTTCCATGTATGTGATTATCTAGAGTCATCAAACATAAAAACAGAGAGCAGAATGGTGGTTGCTAGGCGCTAGAGGGAAGGGAAGATCATGAGTTTGACAGCTGTAATGTTTCAGTTTTGCAAGATGGAAAAGTTCTGGAAGTTGATTGCACAACAATATAAATATACTTAACACCACTGAACTATATGTACACTTAAGAATTATTCAGATGGTTTATAAGAAAAATTATATGTATTTCACCAAAATTAAAATTTTTAATTTAAAAATTAACACACCTAGAAAATAAGTCTCACTCTTGGGTATTTGTATGCATGAGTACCAACTATTTTTTATAAGCACATTGGTTTTTAATATATTGAATTTTTTAAAAGGAAAACATAAGCAGTTATTAGATCATCCACAGTAGGAATACCACAGTAACCTAAAGTTCCTCTCCTTTAATTCCTCCTCACTTCACTGGCATGATTGTCTTCTGATGGAATCAACAGTCTTCAGGTGATGATTAAGGTAAGGGAGACACTTTTTGCACTGAGATTCATCTAATAATGTGACAAGGGTTATTAGTTCACAAGGGAAGCTGCATCTTACCATCTCTCCAATAGACAAAAATAGTTAGAGAAAAGGACAGATGACCTGAATCTCGAGATTTATTTAAAAATTCACCAGTAAATAAGATTTCTTCTCATTCTAGGCAGTAGACCTAGCCTGAGGGGAAAGACATGAATGATCATACTGATTAGTTCAACTCTGACAACAGTGAAGACTTCAGTGCTTCAGGCATACAAGAGGGTCTAAGAGAGATTAGTGGGGGATGAGAATATGCTATTTGTTAATTGGGCAGAAGTTATTTTATCTCTCTAAACTCAGCTTTTTCCTTTAAAAAAAAATGGAAATAAAATTACTAACCCATAGGATTATCAGGACTGTTAGATGGAGCAATCGAAGCATGCTGAAAAATCATGAAAAAAAAATATTTTGATCCAAAGCAGAGTTTGAATTATATCTCCTAAAAATGGAAAGAAAATAGGTGGGTTTTCTAATTTTTAGTTCCTTAAGAGTGATATCTTAGTTATTTTTTTATTGCTGAGACAAAATGCCCAAAACCCGCGGTTTAGGGAGGAAAGGTTTATTTAGCTCACAGTCTGGTTCTGAGGCAGGGGAGCATGGAGAAGGGGCATCACAGAGGAAAAACAGTCCATGGTTCAGCAGGGCAGACAGCAGACAGCCAGAAGCAAGCAACAGCAGCAACAAAAGCAGCAGCAGCAGCCTGCTTTCTTTCTGTCCCTTTATATTCCATCCAGGCTACCTGCCCTTTGGGCAGGTACCACCTGCACTAAGCATGGGACACATTTAATCCTAGCATCACACCCTTAATCCCAGCATCTCACCCTTAATCACAGTATCACACCCGAGATCCAGCCATCTCTGTAAAGCTCCACCGATGAAGATATGTGACTTTGTGGGGACATCAATCACAACCCATAACATTCTCCCAGCCCCCAAAAGACTCAGGTACATCCTTTTATGCAAAAGAAATTTAGTGCATCTCTAAGAGTTGCCAAAATCCTAGCAGTTTCAGCATTGATAAAAAATCCAAGTCCAAAGTCTCCTCTGAGATTTAAGGCAAACTCTTAGCTGCAATCCCCTTGTACAAATGAAAAGAAAGTTAAACACTTCAACATACTATGGCATATTCCAAATAGCAGAATAGAAAGGAATGGGACCAAAACAAGTAAAAGAATCCAACAGGGAAAATATTAAGTCCATAATTCCATCCCCACCATCCAAGTCAATCTGGGGCAAGTTGTGAATCCCAAAAGGTTTGGGAGGCTCTGCCCCTATGGCACTATGGGTGATTGCAGCTTGGGCTGATTTTGCTCACTCGTTGCAGCTTTCCTCGGATGATCCACATTCCTGCCTCCTCCAAAATTCTGAGATCTCCACTGTTCCTTCAGCTTTACACCCACAGCTTCACATGATGTCCTGTCAAGGGCACACTTCCTGGCCTCCCAAGCCTTCTTCTGAAATCTGGGTGGAAGCCTTCCCGATTCCCACAACTCTTATGTTCTGCATGCACCTAAAACCAACACCACATGGATGATGCCAAGGTCTGCCTCCAGCTGGAGCAGTAGCCAGGCTTCTTTCTGTACAGCTGAGCACTGTGAACCCAATTCTGAAAAACAAGTTCCTAGGGAGCTGCCTTTCTGGAACATGGTGCTCTGAGGCTTTCTTCTCAAAGCAAAGTCCTTCACCTGTTCAATTCTGAGGCTGCAAAGAGTGAGTCCTGCTGGTTCTTGTGCCGTCCTCAGGCCATCTTTTTATTGTCCTCTTCCTTCTCAGCAACAAAGTTCTCCACTGCTCCATCTTTTTGGTCTGCAACTTTGCTGGAGCTTCCTTTCTGACAAAACTCAAAATGTTTTAAATAATCTTGGTAGGCTCTTTGCCCTTGATTCTTAACATAAATCTGGCTAAAAGCTTTCCCCCAATAGTAGCCTTGCCATCACTTCAGCATTAAATTACCTTGAAATTTCTCCCACGAGATTAATTCATCCCTGCCTTTAATCTCAGTCTTGGGCAAAGTCTCTGGGCATGAGCAAAATGCAGACAGATTTTCTGCCTGAGAATAACACAAATGACCTTGAGTCCAACAGACAATGCAATCCTTGTTCCTAAATGAAATTCTTTAAGCCTCATTTTTACCAGCTGCATTTCTATCCAAATTCTGATCTGCTGAAGTCTGATCAGAATCTCCCATCAAGCACAGTTTAAAGTATTCCAGGGCTATTTCTTCAGCCAGCATCTTGAAGTCTTTTCAAACTCTTTCCACAAGCCAGTTCCAAAGGCTCCTAAACCATATGCTAGGTAGCTTGTTACAGCAATGACACCACTCCTGGTACCAAAATCTGTTGTCAGTCACTTTTCTGAATGCTGAAACAAAGTAACTGACACCCACAAGTTATGGAAAGAAAGATTTATTTAGCTCAGTTTTTAGTGGTTTCACACTAAATCTATTGGAAGAGAAAGTAGGTAAAAACCTTGAAGACATAGGGGTAGGCAGAGAGTTCATGAACAAAAACCAAATTGCCTGTGAAATACTTTGAAGAATCAACAACTGGGATCTCATCCTACTGAAAAGTTTCTGCACATCTAAAGAAATCATCAATAAAGTAAAAATAAAATGCACAAATTGGGAAAAAATTTTAGCTGATTGTCCGTTAGAAAAAGGCCTTCTTTCTAGAACATATAAAGAATTAAAAAATTTCAGCCCCTCCAAATTCAAAGACCCAATCCAAAAATGGGCATCTGAGATGAACACACACTTCTCAGATAAAGAAATACAAATGCCAAATAAATACATGTGAAAATGTTCAACATCATTAATCATTTGAGAAATGCAAATTAAAACAACATTGAGATTTCATCTCACCCCAGTAAGAATGGCTAGCATTAAGAAATCAACCAATAACAACTGCTGGAGAAGCTATGGAGAAATAGGAACTCTTCTCCACTGCTGGTGGGAATGCAGACTGGTGAAACCACTGTAGAAATCAGTTTGGAGATTCCTCAGCAAACTAGGACTAGAGGTCCCATATCACAGTGATATATGTGCACCCATGTTCATAGCAGCACAATTTGTAATTGCTAAACTGTGGAAGCAACCCAAATGTCCATCCACTGAGGAATGGATAAAAAAATTGTGGTACTTTTATATAATGGAATATTATTGAGCTATAAAGAAACATAAACTCAAGGCTTTTACAGGTAAATGGTCACAACTAGAGACCATATTCATAAGTGAAATAAATCAGAACTGCTTGTGTAAGCATCATATTGTCTCACTAGTGTAAGACCTGAAAGAGTTACTAAAAACTAGAAGGTATGGTAGACATTGTGAAATGAAAGGAAAATGCTCAAAAGTAAAGGGCAGCTGGGGTGTGGGAAAAGGGAAGGGAAAGAAGGGGAAATTATGTAAGTATGTATATACGGGATAGCTAAAATAGTTGTACTACTGTCTTCTATTACTCTACAGAAAGGAACAGTTAATGATTACTTCTTTGATCAATCTTGTATGTCTCTGCTTTCCTGGGAAACTACTTTGAAGATATCAATAAGTAATACAACAACCATTGTTAATTTCCTACAACTTTGTCTGTAACTCTGTTTTGTTTATGCTGTTCTTATGCTAGTTTGTAAATGGGTGTCTGTTTGTTAATATGTTTTCCTTCTTTGATTTTTTTTAAATAAATAAATTTTTAAAAGTTTTTAGAGGTTTCAGCCTACAATCAGTTGGTGCCAAGGCAGAGTGGCATAGCAAAGGGGCATCACAGAGGAAAAGTAGTCCCTGGCATAGTAAACCAGGCAGAAGACAGCAAGAAGCGAGCAATGGCAGTGGTAGTAGCAGCAGAGGCAGCAGCAACAATCTGCCTTCTTTCTGTCCCTTTATATTTTATGCAGGCTGTCTGTCCTTGGGCAGGGCCACCCACACCCAGGGAGGGACACCCTCAATTCCAGCATCACACTCTAGATCCAGCCAGCTCTGAAAAGCCCCATCTATGAGCTCATGCTGCTTTGGGGGAACATTTAGATACAAGCCATAACAAGTGAGATTGGGCAGATACACATTTTAGAAAAAGAACATTTAAGTAATATATTAGAAGTGGTAAGGATGGGAGACCAGTTTGGAGTTTAGTACAAGGTTATAGATGAAAGAAGAAGGGTGTATATTGGTTATTGTGCAATTGGCTGAGACATCCGAATTGTTCATGTTTATTTTCACTCCACAGAAATAAGAGTGTTTATGTAAGCATGGGAAAGGCTTTAAAACTCTCTGTGTATCCCAAGGGGGAAAAAAGATAGCTATGAGAAACTTTTTTAAAAAATTTAAAAGCCTTTCTACTCTGGGTCCTATAAGTAAGCGGTCAAGGTTTCATAACAATATACAAGAGCATGATCTGAGAGGAGGCGGCCTGAAAGTCCTTCTGACATTAAACTTCCCGAGCTGCAAGCTATTGACACTGTAAGTGACAGCAGCAAGTATCCCTGACTTAGAATGGTTTGACTCAGGGTTCAACTGTATGCCCTGATGAAAGAAACATATGTTCCGTAAAAACTATGCTTTTAGTGTTAAGTCTTGATCTTTCCCCAAGCTGGTAGTTTGTGGTTCTTTACTCTCTCATGATGCTGGTCAGCTCCCACTCAGCCAAGGAACCGCGGGGGAAGACATCTGATACTCGTCAGTGCCCTGCGGTGCTGAGCCCGGACATTTGGTAAGTTAGTATATTCAATGTGTTTTCAACTTTCGATATTTTCAACCTACGATAAATCGATCATAACATAAACCCATCTTAAATTTATCAGGGAGTTCTGTACTTGGAAGATCTCACCAGGAAGTTAGAAGATTTTGAATAAATTGTTCACTTCACAGGCAAAATTAGAAGGTGATTCTGGTTAAGCAGTGATTGGTAAGGTGAAATCTATAACTAAATGGACCTCGGGGTCTGAAAAATCACGTGTACAATCCGACATACACACAAAAAGAGCTTTCAAAATATTTTTAATAGCAGCATTCTTTATTTAAATCATACACAGTTCCACAATATAAACTGTTAGCAGCGTGATGTGTTTGAGGCTGGGGACGCAGAGGAGAAGGACGGACATCTTGGCTCAGCAGCCCCCTGTGCTCCTTCCAGAAAACCAGATGGGAAAATACTCATGCAAGGACAAATCAAACTTCCACCTTTTCAGGCAACCTTCACAGCTTGGGCTTCGAATGCTTCTAAATGGAAGTACACATGCAGTGAAACAAAATTCGAATATGTTAAGTAGGAACTTCCCACCCGTCCACACCCTTCCCTTCTGTGTCATCTAGCCCTTACCCATGAGTCAGATTAATTCCCTCATGGGGTCAGAACCAAAATAATCACAACCAGAGAACAAAAAATCCTAGTCTTACATCTCTGCATTACACATATTTTACACTTCATGAGAAACTTCTGTAAATCCATGTCGTATAAAATAACTTTGTGAGCTGTGGCTCTTAAGTATTAAACAACGGCTTCTTAAGCATGAAAGCCTAAGTCTGGAAGGATTGTGATTAGACTACTGAGGAGGAGAATAAAAGTTAGTTAATTCATTAAGAATCATTCTGGAATCGGAGAAAATGTGGGCATTCCAAGTCCTTGGCCCATGCCTGCTCCTCGGTAGCGGAAAGAGAAGATGACCAAAGCTCCATGAGAGCTGGAGAATTCTGAAAGCTGAACCTCACTCCCAAGACCAAGGAGTCAATGGGCTGAGTGCAGGTTGTCATGCGCTTACCTACCCCATCGTATGTTCCCCAGAGAGCAGACTGAGTGCTGTGTGGGCGAAGGGGAGTGCACAACCCTGGGTCCCAAAAGGGCCAGGACACAAGGAAAACCAAGCCACAAAGCATCTATCCTGATGAACACAGAAAAGGAGGAGGAGGGCCAGGAATCAGGTATGGGAATCTCACATTTGCTTCTCTGAGTTGACGAAATCGAGATCTTAATGACTAAGGAATCGCCGTGAATTCATCTGATGCTTCCTATCATCGGGGGAGATGAGGCTTGAAGTAAAACTTAAGTTTAGTTGTAGGAAAACAAAGCATATGGCTGTGCTAGTGAGTTTAAGACTTGGGGAAAATTGTGCCCAAAACATTAATAAAAGGTTTTTCCCCTATTAAAAATTCCATCTCGAGCCAGGCGTGGTGGTGCATGCCTGTTATCCCAGCACTCGGGAGGCTGAGGCAGGAGGATCGTTGTGAGTTCAAGACCAGCCCGGGCTATAAAGTGAGCTCAAGGCCAGCCTGAACTGCATAGCAAGACCCTGTCTCAAAAAGACAAAAACAAAAAATTGCATCTGTGCTAGAAGTTAGTTTTAAAGTACATTCAAATAGCTTATATAATCTGAAAATAGAGACATATAGTGATTTCTCCATAAGGACAGTAATGCAAGCCCAGATTTCATGGGATAAAATTACTGATAAAGATGGTACAGGCAAGTCAGTTCAAGTTTTTTAAATTAATTTATTCTTTATTACTACATGTTTGCCATTCATAATGATCACATTCTTTATGGGGAATCTGCACCTGTACAGAATATATCTAAATTCTTTTTTTTTCCCCATTCTCCTGCCCACACTTCAACGCTACTTCCCCTCTCTGTTTACAAAAGATGTTTCCATTTTTTCCCTTAAGTTCTCTTTTTCTTTTTAAAATCCTTTATCCCTTTCTCCCCCCTCCCACTCCCCTTCCCATTTAAACAAGTTCTCCCTGCCTCCCAATATCTATCCTCTGTTTTGCTGCTTATTTTCACTTTGGGTTTCCCACACAAAAGAAACAATGTGCCAGGTCAGTTCAGGTTTTACTGATGAGCCACCTCAAGGTTGTGTGTTCTCAGGTTTTCATGGTTGTGTAAATGAAGAACTGCGAAGCTGTGGAAAGAAGCCCAGAGAAGGTATCAAAATAAAGAGAAACCTGAGTTTCACCATGTGCAAGGGGTCTGACTGGAACAGCAGGAAAGAAAAACATTTAGACAGAAGCACTAAGATGATTGAATGATGTGTAGGAAGACAGACCTCTCTAGGACATGGGAGTAAATCCATTTGGAAGGTAGGCTGGGATAATATTTTGAAAGGTCAGGGTAAAATTTAATACATAATTTTTATTGAAAGCGCTCAGAGATTAAGATGGCTTTTAACCAAGAATCATGATTATTGCTCTACTTGAACAGGTGCCAAGAGCTGGCAGCTATCCGCAACAAGATGGGGCAGTGAGGGAGGAGCTCCATCCTTGCATTGGTCCTGTCTCCGAGAGCAGCAACTGAGAAATAAGCCAAGGAAGACACAGTGTTGAAGATGTGCTGAATGGGGGTGAAGTAATAATGTTTAGTTTTCCACAGAAGAGAAACACCATGAACAGGAGCCCTCTTTTAGACAGCAGCTAGGGAAAATCTAGCCTGTAGTTTCTAAACTTCACCGGGACATCCGTTCCCGTGCACGGTGGTAGGTCTCAGGATCTTCCAGGTTCCCCTGTGGATCTGCACTGCGCCCACAGTGCAGACGAACACCCCGGATCAGGACTTCGGAGTGAAGTAGCAGAACATCTCAGCTGCCATCAACAAGCACACAAGATCAGCAGAGGAGAAAGGAACTCATTTGTTTCAGTATTTGCAAGTGGGCCTGACCCTTGGTACTTCTTAACTTCTGTATTTAGAAAGATGAAGATGTGTAGGGCAACAAATTAATTCTCAAGTCTTGAATAGTTTATTTTTCGCTTTAAGTTCTACACCCACTACTGGGTAGCAGAAATGGTCACGCACACGGCATCCCAGGAAAGCAGGCTGGGAGAGGCTCCGTCAACTTGTGCCTGCATCATATAGCATCCCAGGATGCCTAGGCCCAAGGAGACAGGTGTCTCCTTCCCTTACGAGCTAGAACTAGTCACATGGCCCCAACTTAAAGGAGCCTGCAAACTGGAAGGAGACGTAGAGGGTGAACAGATTTTACGACATAATATTAACTTTCTAAGGAACAGTTGCCTCAGGATAACCTATGGAATACTGAAAGTGCAAGCTTACCTACCATCAGCTGTGCGTGAGTTCTCACTTCAGCTGTACATGTAATCTACACTTTGAATTATACTAAAAATTCCTTCTGTGCCAAAATTCAAGACATGAGTTAGACAACACTACAATAATTTCAACATCAACTCAATAAAATTTGAAACATCAAAAAAAATTTGAAATTATTTTGCAAACTGTGTATTTGTTTGGGACACCCCTCACCCGAGATTTATTATAAGCTCAACTGTTCTATTTACCAAGATAATATCTATCTATAAACTTTTCACTACAGAAAATGTTCAGGAAACTCCAGTAGTGCAATCGGTTAGCCCGTGGTTCTTATAGAAAATGTTCAGGGATTATATGTAGGTGTATGGGTTTTGTTTTGTTTTGCTTCATTTTTATTTTGACAAACAAGAATACAATTTAATCCTGAGCAGGGACTGGGAGTATATTATCCTGCCAGTCATAACCTTGATTTGGAAAGATTAATCAGACAGACATGCCAAATAGGTTGAAACCAATAGAAAAAGAAAGCAGCGAAGTAGGTAATACCAAGGTTCAGCTGTGAAGTAATAACATGTAGTTGTTCACAAAAGTGAGACTCCATGAATAGGAGCCCTCTTTTACACTGCAGCTGGGGAAAATCTGGTGAGCAGTTTCTAAGCTTTACTGGGACAGATGTTCCCGGGCACAGATGTACATCTCAGGACACGGGATCTTCCAGCTTCCTCTTCTAACACATCAGTGACCATCTTTAAGTCGGAGCAAATAGACCTCTCAGCTTCTGGCTTCGCCAAAACCACAAGTCCTGACTCACACTATTGGTAAACAGAGCAGAAGTAATATCATAAGTTACACGGATTGCTGAGCAGAACGCCTGAAATAGAAAATCCCAGAGCTTAATATAGAAGAATTCTTACAACATCAAGCTTGTAAAACAGAACTTAACTCCCCTTAGAAAAGAAATGAGGTAGCATTTTCAAACAATATAAGTAATGTGGTCTTTTCTATTCATAGATCACTTAGATTTGAAAACTTTAGCTGGAAGAAAACCAGCTGTAGCCTACAGTGCTAAGAATTTTCAGCAGACACATCATCAGATGTAATGACTTTTATCCAGAATAAAGGTTTTAAGCATTCAGATTTTATTTATCCTCCCCATATTCTGGGATAAACATGGAGGAATTTTTGTTTATTTAATTTAACTTGGTTTTGTTGGAGTTGGTCTCATAGTGTGCATGTTGAAGGATGTGCAATACAGAAGGGAGTTGTCTGAAAGTAGCTGATCAGTCTCCCCCATTAAAACCCACACTCTACCTACTAGGAGTTAAGAGGCAGGAAAAAAGGAATAGTAAGCTTAGGATAGTAAAGTTCTGACTTCTTGTGTTACACTCACAGAATCTTCTAGCATCACTGTAGGAGGAGACGAGCCACTGGTCACTTTCACTGCCTTTCCAAGCATACACAATCCTCCCACCCCCACGGGCCTCCCTTGGAAAAGGTAATTCCTATTAAAAACATCTGAGTTTAAATTAAACATTCTTGAGCTCACTTCGGCAGCACATATATTGAATAAAATGTTCTTTTACTTACCGGTAATTCACCTATATTTCTCATTTTCTTTATTTTGAGAGAAAGGGCAAGGAAGAAATTCAAGGGAGTGCAAAAAAGGTTAGCTGTCCCAGAAAACTGAAGCAAATTTCAGTCTCCATTTGCAAAAGAAGAATCAAGTTAGAGTTAAATTCTAGAAAAATTATGAAAACAGTAACTAAAAGAGGGTTTATAGATGTGGGGGAAATGAGAACTCACTGGAAGGCCTTACGATGGATGAAGAAAGAAGCGCGGGAGACCGGGTACAGTTCCGCTTTGACGAACGAAATGTCAGAGAAGGACGCACGCCATGCTGAGTGTCTACGTTGTGTCAGTCGCGCTATCTTTCATAATCTCTGTGAGTGCCGATAAGAAAGTGTGGGCTGGATGTGGTACAGCCAGGTGGCTTAACTTGAAGTAAAGTAACTAAACCCGCAAGCAGAATCCACGCTCACCTGAATTGGTTTTCTAGCAGCTCAGCCCAGGGCTCATTCTTGTCTCTGTGCTACTTGTATCAAAACTCCATGGACACCTAGACTTCAAAGACGTCCAATTTGACAACTTCAGATTAGAAGGACTGTTGATAATAAGTTCCAGAAGATCTCAGCAAGATGAAATACTGTGCTGTTTCCGTACATACTTATACAAGAAGTAAAGACGAAGACTTACTTTGGCAACTCTCCCAAAAGCTGGAGCAGTGGGTCGTTCGTCCTTCCCTCTCACACTTGGCTCATCTTCCAAATGTGTCATTTACCCTCAAATTACCTTTCCAGTTGCTCATATCTTACACTTTTATACGTACTAGAATCTAAATACTTCCCTATGCAAACTTTATGGTGTTTTTATATTTAAGGTGACTTTTCTTAGACAGAAATTCACTGATGTTCTTACTAAATTTTTTATAATTTACATTTTTATATTTAATTTTTCAATATATTTCCAATTTATTTTTATCTGTGAAATGTTAGTTTTCAAATGTATTTTCGTTTTCAATAACCAGGTCTCACTTGTTGACTGACCTACTCAGCCTCCTTTAATTTGTCATGTTTTCTTTATTAGCCATGATGTTCTTGCTTGTAGCTATGTCCATTTACCAATTATCTTCTAAAACAACTTTAAAAGTTTAATTTCAAACAGGAAAAAGAGGGCAGACCTGTGGTGAGTAGGAAGAGAGAAAACATTATAAATTGTGCAATATAAGTCTATAGAATACTACCCTCTCTGTTAAGGTCAGTAAATAAAAAAATCTCTTTTTCCATGTCCCCTAATTGTCATGGTGTTTTAAAGCCTAACTTTTAAAGCTAGTTGGAGGACTAGTGGAGCCCCCTTTCCTTGTTAAGGTAGCTTTTGATCTGTGGGTGTGTGTGCTGTGTGTATGCACTCTTTCTAACTAGGATTCAAGTTCCTTTAGAAATGCACGTGGATGTTTTTCCAGATATTTGCCTTTCACATAAAAATACATAAGAAACACTTGATGGACCTAGGTGTGGTGGTGCAAGCCTGTGATTCCAGCACTCGGGATGCTGAGGCAGCGGGATGCCACAGTACGAGGCCAGTCTGGGCTGTATAATGAGTTCAAGAACAGCCTCAACTACATAGAAAGACCCTGTAGGAAGAAAGAAAGAAAGAAAGAAAGAAAGAAAGAAAGAAAGAAAGAAAGAAAGAAAGAAAAGAGGATGAGAGAGAAAGAAAGAGAAAGAAAAAGAGAGAGAAAGAAAGGAGATAAAGAGAGAGAAAGAAAGAGAGAAAGAAAAAGAAAAGAAAGAAAGAAAAGAGAGAGGATGAGAGAGAAAGAAACAGAAAGAAAAAGAGAAAGAGAGAGAGAAAGAAAGGAAAGAAAGAGAGAAAGAAAGAAAATGAAAGAAAGAAAGAAAGAAAGAAAGAAAGAAGCACTTGATAACCAATCACTGACTTACCAAGTTAAAAATCTGTATTTTATTGATGAAGTTATAAGGATCCTATTTTTTAGCACTATGAAACATACGTATATATGTTACATGTATACCCACATATATAACTTACACATGCACATAGGCACATATATATGTGCATGTAAACGTGAAATATATGGATCAGTCTGACTTTTCTTGGTTATATAACGGAAGAGCCACGGCAGCTTACTCTTTTACGGGGTAAGCCCTCAAACAATTTTTCCTTGGTCCAGCATCTATGCCACAGCCTCTACACTTGTTGAATTACACAATGTAACTGTATCCACATACCATATCTTGGTTTAATAGTTCCACATTTCAAGACATTCTATTGGTGATGTAAACTAGACAATAACCTAGTCAAAATAAATATAGTTTAGAATGTTCGTGTTTTGCAACTGCTTCAAACTGGAGATCTAAATAAACTTTTAAACAGGAACCTTTACTAATCTTCACACTTCCTTAAATTTCTGCATTTAATATCTTCATCTTCATTCCTTGGGTGCATAGCATTGCTGAAAGAAAAACTTTACAAACCCACGTTCAAAAGCACCCTGAAGTAAGAAAATAAACTTAAATATATAACAAAAATGACAAAGCCTCTAATTCAAACATTGATAATATATAGGCTAGAGATACAGCCAAGGTAACAACTAAAAACTGTTCCAAAAAATTCACTTTACTTACTACTATGCCTGGCTCTCTATTGCTATGTTAAAGATCCTCAATTCCCATGAACCTCAAAAACAACAGACGCAAGGAACTCCGGAGTACACCTCGCTCTCAGTGCGCCAGCGCTGCGCAGGCGCACTAAAGGGAGAGATAAAGACTCAGCTCTGGACTCCTCAGAGCGCCTCACCAGCTGGACACCTGCTCTGAGTTCCGTCCTGTCACTGTTGCTCTTCCTGCGTCTCCTCCTTCCCCAGGTGTGACCCCCAGTGCTGTTATTCTGCTCAGCTCACTCACCTGTCTGACAGATTCTGCAGACTCCTGCTTGTCACTCACCAAGTTCATGGGAATGCCGCGAAGATACAGAAGAGTCTGATGACTCAGAGAATATTAAATGAAGACAGTGAAGATGAGGGAGTAGGAGCGCCGTGGGGACGGAGGCTGGCACTAGATAGAGGTCTGTGGACCACAGCAGACCCCGACTGTGTAGGTCAGTGCTCAGCACCATGCCCGCTGGGACCTAGCACTCACCTACATCCTCAGCCTTCTCCTGGATTGTCCTTTCCTTCCCTCACCTGTCAACATGTTACTACCTGCTGCTGTTTTCTGCCAGCTTCTGGACGCTTGCATATAGCTCTTGGTAGTTCGCTCTGGGCATAAAGTCTTCTACCAATTCCCTCCTTGGCAGTGTTTTGGTAATCTCAGTGTCCATGTGGATGACACTTTCCCATTCTAACTCCACCTTTTTATGCCAGTTCTTTACACTCAAGAAAGTGTGTTGGCTCTTAGCGCTGTTATTCTGCCAAAATATTCCCTTTCCACCAAATTGCCCTTCTTTGACCACAGCCTATGGTTCCTCCCCTCTCGTGAAATCGCTGCTGCACTGCCCTGATCGCAGTTTTCATTTTGTTCCTCCTCTAACTGCTCTACCGCCTCATTTCCTCCCTGACTTGACGCCTTTCCCACTCTTGATGCTGATAATGAGGAATTTTTATATATTTCCCATGAGTACCCTGGGTCCCTGTGTGTTTCTCCTCCATGACACTTGTGTTGACAAACCCCAGCTCTGGAACACACTGTCACCATTTTCTCTACTCGTGTAGAAGGCTGACTAACGTTATTACAGAAAATCTTGACCATCTGTCACTTGTTTTCATTCCAAAATCACAGCCTCTGGTCTCAGCTGGACCCTTGCTGCCGTTAACAGTTTGGGGATTTGTATCTGAATGAGCCTCTATCACTTTTGTTGTAGAAAATATTATCGCTGACTTCAGAGTCTACCCTCCCGATCATTTCCTACTTTCCTACGTGTTTTATATGATGTGAATTTGACCACATTTCCTTCTCTGAGTTAAAGTTTTAGCATGCGTAGTTCATCGTCTCCTGCTTTGTTCCTTTTGCAGAAGAAGATGTTCTGTCGGACGTCTGTCTCACTGACTACAACTGTGTACACCCATCCCTGCTCTGCAAAGAAGATATTTCATTCACCAATTTTTCTTCTCCCAAAGTGCTTCTTAGCCTATGACTGTATTCAGGTCTCATAAACTTACACAAAATGTCCCCTCGCCATCCCACTCTCATGTGCACCAATCTTCCCACGTCCTTTACATCCATCCAGATTTCTTCAAAGGCCATACCTGAGCCCTCCACACCCACTTCCAGTTAAACCTCACTTACAGTCTCTGACCAACACAGTCAGCCGCTGCAAAGTAACCAGTGACCAGCTTGGTCACCTAATTTTTATTATCATTCAGTTTCTCCAGGAATATTCAAGAGCATGAGGAAAAATCCCGTGATGTAATGTTAAATTGTTTTCATTAACAAAATTATAAAAATGCTGTGATCTAATTTGTTAGTTTAAAAGTAAATATGTGTGTGCGTCATTCAGAAGATGAGTAAAGGAAAATTACCAAAAGACTAATAATTATTAGGTTAAGGGTTATTCGTTATAAAAATCAAGTCATGGATAATTTTAATAATTTTTGTAGTTTCCAAGTGTTCTTTAATGATTATTACTTTCACAGTCAGAAGGGCAAAAGGATTTAAAGTTTTTGTTTAAATCATTCTTCTTTTTTAATCATCGTGGCATATTTGACCCTACTGAGAGTTCCCAAAATTCTTCCCAGGATCGGCCTCATAGGCATATAATCCATGCAGCCGTGCCAGTTCCCACGCTTACAAAACTTTTGTGTTCAGCCTAGGAGTCCCCTGCTCCATTTCAAAATTCTTAATAAATTTTTAACAAAGGGCTTCACATTTTCATTTTTTGCACTGGGGCCTTGAAAATTACATATCTGGTCAGGCATGGTTGCACTCCTGTAATCCAGCAGTTGGGAGGCTAAGGCAGGAGGATTGCTTCAAGTTCAAGGCTAGCCTGGGCTCCAAAGTGAGTTCAAGGCCAGCCTTATCTATATAGCAAAACCCTGTCTCAAAAGACCAAAAAAAGAAAGAAAATTATATATCAAGTCCTGATTCTACATTTAACCCCACACTACAATCTATTTTTCCTGCCTGTCTAATCTCTCTTGCTCTATTTCATCTCTCCACGCACTAAACTCAGAAGTTTGTTAAGAGTAGATACCAAGCATCCACTTTATCTCTCTCTCTCCTTTGTCATTCTTATTGATGGATTTAGCTCTCACTTAAAAGGATCCAAATCTCTTCCCTAGATCCCAAGCTTCTGCTCTGTGTTTCAATTCACAATGTGAATATTTCCACAAAATATTCAATAAGCTCTTTAATGTTTAACATGTCTAAAAAGGGAATTCAGCATCAACTTACACATTCTTCTTTGACCTTATTTTACCTAACTTTATATTTGCATATTTACAGGTTGATGCATTTAGCTATAGTTCATTTACTTTTTCACTGCTCTACAGTATTCTACTACATGGTCATACGGATCTCTTTCTCTATTTGATAAGGGTATTTCTGGGCTTTGGGGAGCTTTGCTATCTGTCATGCTTTAGTGTATACCTGTAGGAAGAGTTGCTCTGGTGTCCTACTGCAATGGAATTGCTACCTTATAGAGTGCATAGAAGTCCAACTTCAGTGAGCAACGTCTAGTTGTTTTCAGAGTGGGTGTGCTGGTTTCTGGCCCCACCAGCAGTCTATAAAGCTTCCAGGGCTCCAGATCCTCGCGAATCCTTCGGTTGTCAGATTGGGAATTCTGTCTACATCATGGTGTCTCATTATGAGTTTGATTTGCATTTCCTTGATTAAGAAAAACGAGGATCTTTTATATGGTGTTTAACTATGAGAAGTATCTTCTCATAGTAGCTCTATAATCACAAAATATATTTTTAAATTAAGATCTATAGTATAGCCAACTCTTATCAGGATAGGAAAGTTCTCAGGCAGCCAGAAGAACAACAAAAATTTATTCTTACTCTTACTTAGATGATGAATTTGATCAACTTCAAACTACTATACTTTGGAATTTGATTAAGTAATATTCTTTTAAAATGACCATGTTCTGTAAAACTAGTACTGTAACAAAACCAGCTATAGCTGTTCAAACTTATCACGGTCTATCATGCAATCACCATGAAGTCACTCAGTGCCATGTCTAGAGATAGACTGACCTCAGGTTGGACAGTGTGGGAAAAAATTCTCTTGCTACATAGCATTATCCACCTCCTACTCACAGCAAGAAAAAGAACTGGGGGAAACACACACGCAGAAACACACACACATCCATTGTCTGGTGACGGGTTTACCACTCATGAAAAGAAAGTTAGCAACCGTGGGAAATGAAAGCACCCTGCCAGCACCAGCTCAACCCAAGCTCACCTCACCCAGACACTTCCCACCACAGCTTCTGGAGTTCCCCAGGCGTGCTGTCCTCACAAGCCAGTTTCCTGTCTAGCATTACATAAATGATTTGCGGCAGGAAAAACCACGTCTTGAGACAAGGAATCTCAAAAACAGAGCTGAGCATAACTTACACCTTCACATTACCATACATTTCAGGGTTCTGGACTAAAGAGACAAAGACTGTGATAACTTCATTTCACTGTGACAGACAGTGGCTACACAGCTGCTGTGAGCAACAGCAGGACAGAACACTGCAGCAAACAAACGTAACGTCACTGAGAATGAGAGAGAGTGCCCCAGCTCTGACACAAAAGGAGAGCCAAGCCACACGCTTCTGGCCTATACTTAATAAAATCCTACCCTCAATGCCTACTCCTCTTTTTTCTCCCCAGTATCTACTGTGAAAAAATTTATCTTTACTCTTTATTACTATATGTTTATATGTACCAGTATGATTGCATTCATTGTAAAGAAGCGCTACCTGTACATAGCACATCTTAATTCTTTTCACGTCCCACTTCCCTCCCTTCCCTCCCCGCTCCCTCAAGATTTGACATTCCTTTCAAAGAGTTCTTGATAGTTCACAATTACTGCTCCAGCACCCCCGCCTCAGAATTTAAAAATAATAATAATATTTGAGTACTTCTTACGTGCCAGGAGTTGTAGTACGCCATATGCAATTTAAGCTTCCTAAAAATCCTGAGCCTGTGCTCCATTGCTATCTTAGGTTTAACTCACATATAATAATGCACATACTTAAAGTGCACCATTTGACACTTTTCATGGTTTAGATCCCTGTAAAGCCATCTCCAGGACAAAAATAATGAGTGTACCATCACCCCTACCTTGTTTTTCCATGACCTTTTTTAATCCTTCCACTCCACTTCCCATTTTCTTTCCTTTCTCACCATCCTCAAGCAAATAGTGATCTGAGACCACATATTCGCCTGTATTTTCTAGAACTTTTAAACATGGAATCAAACAGTATGTACTCCTTTTTCCGGTGCCTTTATTAAGTGTATGATCCTGAGATTGCCTATGTTGTTGTATCTATCAATAGTTCTTGCCTTTCTTACAGCCTGGCAGCCTTCCATTGTACGAATATTCCATTTGTTTCTGCACTGACCTGTGACATTTGGCTTGTTTTAAAGTTTTGACAATTTTGCCTAATGCTTCTCAAACATCTATGTACAATATTTCTATGAGAATGTGCCTTCATTTATCCTGCGTAAATAGTGAGACGACTGTGTTACTCGAAGCATGTGTTTTCACATTTTAAGACTCTATCAGTTTCATTGCTGCTGTAACAAATTACCGCAAACAAATCTTTTTTGGTACCAGTACGTGACATAACTTGATTCTCTTTTCCCATTCCCCTGCCCTCCCTTCCATCCCTCCTCCCTCCCATTTGCAAAAGCTTTGTTTCCATTTTTTCCTTCTTTTCTCTTTTTTTACTTTTCCCCTCTTCCCCTCCCCGTTCCCCTCCCCATTTGAAGATTTTCTTCCTATTTTACAACACGTATTATGCATTTTGATCCTTATTTACACTTTCAGTTTCTCACACTCAGAGAAACAAAGTGTTTTATTTACCCATGTGTGTCTAATTTATTTCACTTAAGAATATGGTCTCAAGATACTCATAAGTGAAATAAATCAGACCTGCATGTGTAAACATTGTATTGTCTCCTTAGTATAAGAACTTGAAAGCGTAAATAAAATCTGAAAGGTACAGTAGATATTGTGAAAGGGAAAGAAACTGCTCAAGAGGAAAGAACAACTGGGATGCGTGTACGGAGAAAAGAAAGAAAAAAGGAAGATAGATAGATAGATACACACACAAGATAGCTAAGATAATAGTACCACCAGTTTCTATTGTTTTATTGAAAGGAACAGTTAACATTTAATTGTTTGATCAATTTTACATGCTTATATCTGGTTATCTGAGCAACTACTTTGAAGATAACAATATGTACTACAACAACCATTGTTAATTTCCTATCTACCCGTTTTGAAATTCTGTATTGTTTTTATTGTTTTTGTGTTGTTTTGTTTATGACTTTGCTTTTGTTATTTTGTTTTCTTTTCTCTTTAAAATAAAAAAGAGTATGGTCTCAAGATGCATCCATTTACCTAGAAATGTCTCAAGCTGCTGCTTCCACATTTCCTACTAGTGATCTGATTCACCTGCCTTCTTCTTCATTACTTTTGTGATTGCATTAATTCCACCTCGATAATCCAGAATAATCTGGATTTCCACTTAGCCACAGCTGCAAAGTCTTTTTACCGTGTGAGACAATATATTCACAAGTTCCAGGAGTTAACATGGAAACATCTTTGGGTTCCATTAGTCCAACCATCCCACTGTCTTCCAGAAAGAATATATCATTTTACATTCTCATCAGTAGGAAAAGTAAGGCAGTTATTAATCTTCCATGTCTTCACCAGCACAAGTCATTTCTATTTGCATTTCTCGAATAATGAACGATGTCTAACATCTTTCCATGTACTCACTTCTGTATATCTCCTTAGGTGAAGTATCGGCTCACAGCTTTTCCCCATTTTTATTTAGCTTTTAGAGGAATGTTTACTGTTGAACTTTTTAGAGTTCTTTATATATTTTGAATGCAAATCTATTGTCAGATAAAGTGAAAATATTTTTACAGATTGTAGCTTATTTATTCTGTTAACAATGTCTTTCAAAGTTGTTTTTAATTTTGATCATCTGATTTATGAATTTTTTATAAATTGGACTTTGGATGCCATGTCTAAAAACTTCTTTGCCTAAGGTGCAATAAAAATAGTTTTCCTTATGTATACTTCTAAAAGTTTCACAGCTTCAGTTCATACATTCAGGTCTCTAGTCCACTTTTAATCAAGCTGTAAATATCTTGTGAGACTTGAAACAAAGATCTTTATCTCATTAATGAATATACAATTGTTTCAGTACTATTTGTTGAAAAACTCATCCAGTTTCCATAAAATTGTGTTTGAGTTTCATTTTACTTCTTGGATGTATGGGTTCACAGCTTTTATAAAACTTGAAAAACATTATTATTTTTTCAAATTATTTTCTATATTTTCCTTTTTTAAGGAATTCCCATCTATATTGAGCTGCTTGAAGTTATGCATAGTTCATTGATTCTGTTCATTCTTAAATTTGTCTCTGTGTATTTAATTTTATGCTATCTATTCCTAAACCTTTTCAGATTCATTATTTTTTCTGAAAATTCTAATCTGCCAATAACCCCATTCAGTGTATTTCCTATCACAGACATTGAAATTTTCATCTCTAGAGGACGACATGTATCTTTTTATGTTCTCCATGACCTTACTTACCTTACTGACTGTATGAGGTATAGTTATAACAATTGTGTAAATGCCTTCTATACAAATTCTAATATACATTGGCTCTAATTGATTGCTTTTTATTTTCATTATGTTTCATATTTCTTTGCTTCTTTTTATGCCTGGTGTTTTTTTACAGGATCTCTGAAGTTTTGGGATTTTTTTACCTTGTTGAATGCTGAGTATTTTCTTATTCTAAAAGCACCCCTGAACTTTGTTCTGAGATGCTGTTAGGTTATTTCAGGTCTGGCTTTCAGAACTTGTTAGGCAGACCACAGCCATGTTTATTCTAGGGCTAGTTATTGCTCACCATAGAGATAAGAACCTTTGAGTACGCTACCCAATGTCCTGTAAATTATGCCTGACTATTGGGAACAGACACTATTCTTGATGCCGTACAATTTCTGGGAACCATTTTCTCTACTTCTTTTGAGTGGTTGTTTCTCCAATCCCAGGTAGTTTCCTCAAATATAAGTGCTCGTCAGAATTCAGATGACTACTTGAGTGAATGCCTCAGCAGCTCTGCAGAGTTCAGACTTATGGAAATCTTTTATTTCCCATCTAAGGAACCGAAGAATTAGCTCCTTCTGTCAAATAATTCAGCCTTATCCTGGTGACAATCTCTGAAGGCACCTCTAACATGTGTACAGTAGCTGAAATCACAGGCTTCTTTCTCGGGGTATATACTTTATCTCCTTTGCTGTTCTAAGACTGTTACCTTGTTCAACAGTCTTCACAGAAGAGCTGTATACTACAGATGCATACTTAACTTTTTGAAGATACTGTGCATTTAGAACTTTCTAGACTGACACATGCTCTTCTTGCTGCCTTCCAGCCCATGTGATTGATTCAAATGGCTCTTACGGTGGGGCTTTCCCCCCGGGCAGCACATGAGTAGCTAGTCACCTCAGAGCCTGGAGCCCTTGGTATCTTGTACTAAATAAGACACATGGGAAATTCAACTTCCTTTTTGGTAAAGTAAAAACAAATCAATATGAATTTTAAACCATAGTTTGTTTTATCTTAATATTTGGTGCTACTTAATCAGCACTGGCTAGGAATAATAGAGCTTTTAGTTTTTCACACTATCAGCATTTAATGATCTCCAATAGAACATCTGAAGAATGAAATAACCCTCGAGTATTAAAATAATTCAATCTTTTTGTAGTACTTAATGTGAAAAGAATCATAGAAATTCCCTATTTGAAGCCTCCTGTAGAGCACCTCGCCAGATGGACTTTTACCTCTTACATCTTCACTTGGAATTAAGTCTGTAAATAATCTCTTCACATTCCAAAAAACAGTGACAACAAAATGTGAGGAGGATCTTTCTCCTTTCGGGAGATGTTGTCTGATGTCTCTCCTCCTCTCACCACTAAATCTTTTCAAATACAGCCGTGTACCAAATAACGATGCTTTGAGCAACGGATACTCAAATATCCATATATGAAGATGAGCTCATAAGACTATATCACCCAGTGTTATGGTAGCCACCTTAATTTGCGTAAGTGTAGTATGTGTTTTTGCAATGATTAAATTGCCTAATGATGCATTTCTCAGTAGACCTCTGCGGTTAAATGACATGTGGCTCTATCTGCAGCTTCTGCTCCCTCATTCCCCACTCACGTTGAGATCTCTATCCTCTGACTTTTGCCCTCTGTTAATGTACTGAAGCTGGCCTATCGAACCATCTAGTAACAAATTAAATCCCCTTTCACCTGTACAGCTCTGCAACATTTATCATTATTATTCCATAAAATTCTTCTCTGTTGACATTCATGACACAATATTTTGACAACCCAGTGTTGTCTTCCTGTTTGTCAGTCTGTTCTTTCTGTCCCTGACCCTGAAATTCTAGCTTTCCCCAAGGATAATCCTTGGGATCTCTTCCCGGTTCTTGTTTATAAGCTCTACCTTGACACGCCCAAACAGCCTACCTTCCACTCTGTCTTCTGGAATTCAACTCCCCACTCTGCTCCAGCTATTCCTTCTCTGCCAAACTTAGGTCCTATAATTCCTTTTGCTATGAGAGACATCTCCACCTAGATTTCCCTGTAACTTTTCGTTCACCAAGTCATGAACAAACTTAAGACCCTTCCTTCCAAATGTATTTCCTTCTGTTTCCTGTGATTTTCAGTATACTTGTATACCCTGCCACTCAAGAGCAAAATGTTTTGATTCTGCTACCACTCTTGCCATCTCAGTCTCTGGCCGATTCAGCTGATCAGATCTGTATTTCACACTGTCCATTCCTCTCATTCCCTTTGCACAGACCCGGGGACAATCATTCTTCCCTTAGTCTCTCCCTTTTTCCAAAGCGTATTCTCATTTATGTTCATCAGAAGTGCAGCTCTGATCAGAAGTAATGCTCTGCGCTAGTGCCTTTGACCACCAAAGTCTTAATGATCAGTGTGTATCACAAACTATTTTCTACCTTCATTTCCTAAAGGTTTCCTAACACACCTAAACCAAACTGAACTATTCCCTCACCCCAAAAATCCAGTATTTCTCTCATCCACACCCCCAGTTGCTTAGTTGTCTCTTTTTCTTAGATTGTCCTTCTCCGTGTCTTCATCTTGCTCTTCCTTCAAATCCAGCTGGAATATCAGCCCTTAAATAAGCTGTCCTGTTATCCCCAAACCTCAAAGCTGATTATCAAGACCCTTAATCCCATAGTGCTTTTATGGGCCATTATTTTTTAGTTACGTTCTTTAAATAACAGCTGTTTTTGTATTTCCTGTCTCCCTGGTTGACTGTAAACTTTTTAATACTCATGTTACCTTTGTATCCATTGTATTGCCTGCATATTACATAGTAAAAGTGATGAATAAGTACTTTATGCTGAGTTAGTCAATCTGATAAG
>NW_004955427.1:3516919-3522630 GCF_000276665.1 Chinchilla lanigera | reverse complement strand
ACTCAGTTCAGCTGGGGGTTACAAGTTGACCACCAGTTGTCAATCCACTACTTTGCTTTTGAAGGGGAAAACACCATATGATATGGATAATTTAGGCTCTAAAATAACAATGCAAGGGAGTGTGAAACCAATGCAACATGCTCTGGTAAGGATGATTGGACAAGAGAGACAGGTAGTCTTCTTGAAAATTTTGATGCTTGTAAGAGACGTGGGAGAACAGGTAGGATGTTATAAACAGAGGTCCAGAGGAATCATTCCAAGTCCATTGAAATGAAGACAGAGAGAGGCGGAAGAGTGTGGCGTGTTCAGAGCACAATAAATAGAAGTTTGACAAAATGAGCGTTCACATGAGGATACTTAGCAATGAAACAGAGCACGTTAAGGAGAGATTGGTCATGTGCTGTTTGTCCCACGGATGACGGAAGAGTGGCACAGCCTGGGAAGAGTGAAACTGGGCTCTTCCCACATCAGAATGACTGGGCACTCTCTTGGCCGTCAGCCTGTGAGAGCTCTGCTGCCGTTTCACTGTCCTGTGGCACATTTATACAACATCATCTTATCAGGGTCAGTTCTTGTTTTGCTTCCAGTTTATTCACACGTTCATCTGTTCAGTTATTAAATACCTACTACATTTCACAGGTTGTGCAAGAACCTGAGGGTTAATGGACAACCATGTTTCTGATCCCAGGAATTTCTTTTTACTATTATTGATTAAGTCTATTGGTACATTTTAGGTATACATGATGGTCATATTCATTATAGGAAATTTATACCTGTACATGATATAACTTGATTTTTTTTCCAATTCTCCTACCCTTCCTTCAACCCCACTTCCCCTTCTTATTTACAAAAGTTTTGTTTCCATCTTTCCATCTTTTCTCATGAGTTATTTTGCTTTCTCCCTCCCCAATTACTAGATCTGCTTCCCATTTGAACATTTTCTTTCTATTTCACAATACCTCATATATATTTTGGCCCTTATTTACACTTTCAGTTTCTCACACCAGAGAAACAATGTGGTATTTACACATGTGTGTCCAGTTTATTTCACTTAAAAGTGTGGCCACAACTTGTATCCATTTGGCTAGAAATGTCTCAAGCTTATCCTTCTTGAGAAGGATATGGCAGAGTAGTACTCCACTGTATTTTAAAAAAAAAAATCTTCTTTAGCCATTCATCAGTTGATGAGCATTTGGGCTGTTTCCAAGACTTAGCTATTACAAACTGTGCTGTTATAAACATGAGTGTGCATATATCACTGTGATGTGGTGTGATGCTTTTAATTCTTTCAGGAAGATACCAAGAAGGAGAATAGCTGGGACAAATGGAACCTCTACTCCTAGTTTACTGAGGAATCTCCACATTGATTTCCACAGTGGTTGCACCGGTCTACATTCCCACCAACAGTGGAAAAGGGTTCCTTTTTCCCCACAGCCCCTCCAGCTTTGTTATTGGTTGAATTCTTGATGGTAGCCATTCTTACTGGGGTGGGATGGAATCTCAGTGTTGTTTTAATTTGCTTTTATTTTTTTACTTTAAAGAGAATAATAAAAAAATAACAAAATAACAACAACATAGAAAAAAAAAAAAAGCAGAAGCAGTACAAATGATACAGAGTTTCAAAACAGAATGATAGGAATTAACAATGGTTGTTATATTACACATTGTTATCTTCAAGGAATTTGCTCAGATTACTAGATGTAGGAATGTGAGATTGATCAGACCATTAAAAAGAATAAAAAATAATATTTAAAAAAACATTAGAAATGAAACAGAGCTTCACTAGACAATGGTAGGAATTCACCAATGGTTGTTATGTTGCATATTGTTGTCTTCAAATTAGTTGTTTAGATTGCCAGATATAAGCATGCTAAATTAGTCAAAAAAATTAAGTATTAACTGTTCCTTTCAATAAACCATGAGACATCAGAAGAACCTGAAAGAGTAAATAAAACCCAAAATGTACAATAGATATGATGAAAGGGAAAGAAATTGTTCAAAGGAAGAAACCACTCGGATAAGGGAAAAGAAAAAATAAAGAAGGAAATATATGTGTGTGTGTGTGTGTATAATTTGCATTTCTTGAACAACCAATGATGCTGAACATTTTTTCATATATTTATTGGCTGTTTGTATTTCTTCCTCTGAAACTGTCTATTCATTTCAGATGCTCAGTTTTGGACTGAGTCTTTAAATTTGGGGAATCTGATTTTTCTGAGTTCTTTATATCTTCCAGATGGTAATTGTTTGTCTGAAGAACAACCGGCAAAATTTTTTCCCACACTGTGTGTTGTCTTTTCACTCAATTAGTGGTTTCTCTTGCTGTGTAAAGCTTTTTAATAAGATGAGGTCCCAGTTGTCAAATGTCAGTAAAATGTCACGCCTGACTAAACTGATATGGAGATGACATGAAATCATATTTTGAATTCAATCTAAATATTTCTTATGATTAATCTGTGCTTTGTTTTATTTCACTTTGCTTTGATTGCTTACTGGACTTGTCAGTTAAATATATTATTTTATAAAAGAGAAGAGAGTTAAAAAAAAAAGAGAGAAAAGAGTTATCCATTTTATTCTTACTTTAACCAAAGTATTTCAAACAAAATTTCCCCCCATACTTACCAGTTTCTCCATGAAGAAAACTACCAGAACTGTTTTCGTCATAAGTATATTCTTCAACTTTCCACTTGAACAATGATCTCAAACATTCAGACATTGTTTAACCTAGAAATTACAGTAGTTTTGAAGGCAGACACATTGTTTAGAATTTTTTCTGAACATAGTTACAGTAAAGGATAACTGCGCTCTCCCACTAAAACCTAGCCCACAAACTGTGAAGTAACGCTCCCAAATTTTTTTTTTTGGGGGGGGTCCTCTGGGGAAGAGGAAGAACAATGGATGAGGGATTTTTCTCTCTCGAATTCTCTGTGACCTCAGAAGCTGGAGACATTAGTTACACTATTCTCAAATGAAACTGCTGACACTGCTCTTCTGCTGGCTGTTCATCAACTTCCTCTCTGCTTTCATCATTTCCTCTTTGGAAGTTGTTTCCTGTTAATGTTAATACTTTCTTTCATTAAACAGTTATATTTTTAAAAGGCAGCAGATGAGCCTGCCCCAGGAGCTGACATGGCTATGAAGTGGAAAAATCAAATGTAGCAGCAACAGAGCCATAGTAAGTTTCATATTCAATATCCTCTTTCCTCCTACAAGAACAGATGAAGAATATTTTCTGAACAGCAAACTCATTGGTTTTAATGAATTCTGCAAGGGAGAGATTTAATAGAATAATGTAGAGGTCAAGGAATATTCAGTGGGGTCCTACTGGACCATTTACATGGCACAAGGGGATTCTTTAGAAATAGAGCTAGGAAAAACTTGTGGGCTAAAAAAATTGTGGGCTAGGTTTTAATGGGAGAGTGCAGTTATCCTTTACTGTAACTATGTTCAGAAAAAATTCTAAACAATGTGTCTGCCTTCAAAACTACTGTAATTTCTAGGTTAAACAATGTCTGAATGTTTGAGATCATTGTTCAAGTGGAAAGTTGAAGAATATACTTAGCTGAAATTTCTAGAGTTAAAATTCTTCACCTTAGCACACTCTGTCAGAGCATCTCTAGAATATTCTGGTCCTATGCTTAACTGAAATTACAACTTCTCCTTACTTTGAGCCTATAGTGAATAGTCTCAACTTGGGGAAGATCATAAATTTTACCTAACTTGAGCCATGCCACACTAATATTTACTTGGTCAGAGTGTCCACGGAGTAGGCAATTAGCCACCGATACCAAGCTCACCATCCACTGTGACATGAATGACTATAAAAATGAGAAGGGCTAATAGTAAGTTTTCTCCACATTATCACATCACTAGAATTTGAAACTCCAGACCTTATTCTGAGTGAAGGCTGCAGCAGTGCCTTGCTGATGAAGGAGCAAGAGCTCTGGGACAGGGCGTCTCTGAGATGCAAGCAGTAGGAGGGTGGTGGAGTCTGATGCCAGGACCGAAGAGCTGGGAGAAACAATCTGAGCATCATTCTGAGTCCACAGCAGCAGGCACCTGTGATTGATTGATTCGTCTCTGGACTAAATAAACCAAAACAGGGAAAGGTTGACTTTGTGGCTGATTTTTGTCCTGAAGAAGAAATTTTCTGTTAAGTTATATCATGGTCTTCAGAGAAAACTAGATTACTAACCTACAGAAAATAAAGACTGTAATTCCACATGGACATGCACACACACACACAATAAGAGAAGTGACAGCAGCATCACCTGATCTCCATGGATCTATGAAAGATGGAAAGTGGATAAGAAATAAGTTACCACACACTAAAGGCATTAGATTTCATTTTCCTATAGTGATTTGAGCAAAGGGAAGTAGGTAACGGGGCACAGAGCTAGCAAACACCATAGAAAATGGAAGTATGGAGCTAAAGGCATAGCTCAGTGATAGAGTGACTGCCCAGTATGTATGAGGCTCTCAGTTTGAGCTCCAGCACAGGGAGGGAAGGAAGGATGAAAGGAACGAAGGAACGAAGGAAAGAAGGAAGGAAGGGAGAGAGGGAGGGAGAGAGGGAGGGTGGGAGGAAGAGAGGGAGGGAATGGGATTGTAGAGCTAAGGTATGAACAAAAAATTGGCTTAAAGTATGTAGATCACTTAAATTTCACATTTTTATCAAACTGAAGAATTAAGTCAAATATCCTCTCTGCATCTCACAGGAGAGAGGTTTTTGCTGGAAAAAAAATTAACCCAAGAAGTCTAGGCATAGGGCACAAGGGATCAGGAGCTAAGGTATTCAATATCTGCATAATAAACATGGCAGCCCCCAGATCCCACCCCTCCGACAGGTGCCAGGTGCCAGATCCGACATCTCGGACAGAAATATGGATAATTCTTTTCTAGATAAACTGACCACTTAAAAGAGGGTCTACAGAAACTGAAGCTTAGGCCAGAAAAGCTGCTTATACTGCACCAACCTGCAGAGAGTGTCACTGGAGGACAGGTCTCTTGTGTACTGAAAAACATCCAATCAGGTTTTTATTGCTTTACTCTACAATGTCAGTCTACACTAAGGATCACCAGGCATTTAAGTAAAATTTTCATCATGAAAGAAGCTAGAAACTTAAGCAGAAAAAAAACCAAGTATGGCAATATACTAAGTGATGTTATAGAACAATATAATAGAATAAGGATATTAGTTTCTCAGTGAGATATAAGGGATAATGCACTCTAAAAAGTGGGCTCAAAATGAAACACCTACAACACAAAAACAAGAACTCTCTGAATTTAACATTTAAAAACAACAAAAATAATTCAGTAGAAGAACTGAACAGTAAGTCAAGAAGCTCTTGAAAAAAGAAAAAAGATATGCAGTAGGAGTGAAAAGATAAGAAAATTAGAAAACTTATTGAGTATCTAACTAAAAGATACAGAGATTTAAAACAGGGTGTTATGAAATGAATGATACAGGAAATTTTCCCCAATAAACAGCATCAATTGCTATAATAAAGTACCTTTTTGAAGAGTCCAAAAGAATATCACTCCTTCCCTATTGTAGTTAAGGGAAACAATTTAATAATTTATAGGATTCTTTTATAGTAGTCACCACAGAGTCAAGTACAAAAGGGTGCAGGAAATCTGTCCACACACTAAAGACCAAAGAATCCAGCTGAAGGCATGCATGCAACCCATGGCAACGTCCTGCATGAGTT
>NW_004955427.1:3513417-3515711 GCF_000276665.1 Chinchilla lanigera | reverse complement strand
CATCATTTACCCTCTTTGCTGGGGGATGTGCTTCTTTAAAACAGAAAAGAAGAGAGATGACCTAGTCTAATCTCCTCATGGTACAGATAGCTGGAATGCTAAGTAAATAGAATATTGTCTTAATTGAGTGAGAGTTCTTATCTGTGGAATATTTTAAGATAAGAATATTCTTATCTCTGGCTAAGAATTGGTTTTTAAAATATTGTTTATGAGCTGTAACTCTTTAGAAAATTTCACATAAGCCAGCCTATAAAATGGAAATGTAGCATGAAGTAAACACTTCCAATACCTCCCTCAGAGATCTGGTCTATTATGAACCAGAATATAAGCATCTGACTTGGAAAGGAAGGACTTGAGGGCCACACCTAGCACCTCAGATCCCTGTCTGCTCTGTCTGAACTTCTTTATGACCTCAATACTTGAAATCATAAGTAAAACATGATAGTGGCTATGATCTCTGGCTCTTCTTTGAGTCTGATTTGACAATCTGGCCCTTTGTTTTGACTCATACTCAACGGAAAGAAGAGACTTGTGACTTATCTCACACCTGATAAAGCAGAAGGAGAAGAAGCTGCTGCTGACATGGGTAGAAAACAAATCCAGCTCAACTTTTAATAAGGTTTTAAGGCTGATGGTTTTGACTCCCTAAAGTCTTCAGAAATAAAGAGAGGCTGCATCCACTTTCCAACTCTAATCCATAGGCTAGATTCATGTGCTCACAGGAAACATGAGGGGTGGACCATGATATCTGGGAGAAAGCCCTCTGAGGCCCAGACAAAAGGAACCATGGGTGTCTGAAAGAAAAGCAGAAAAGAAAGCAGAAATACTCCAGGCACTCTAGGCCCTCAGGAAGTAAAAAGAAGCTGTCACTTGCAGCTGAAATAGAAATGAAAGAGATGAAAGAGATAACCAGGAAGTCCAAGGATGTGGGGCCTCCTGAAGTTTGAAGGCAGAACAGGACAACTGAAAGAAACTCTCCACAAAGCCTAGACCTTACTCTGGCTGCAGCTCCTAGCTGAGGAAGGAACACGAGCTCTGAGACAGAGCACCTCTGAAATGAAAATAGTAGGGGGTGATGGAGTCTGATGCCAGGACTGAAGGACTGGGAGAAGCAGTTCAAGCACTCGGAACATTGCTCTGAGCCACCTGTGGTTGAGAAAAGCGGCTTCCCTAAGAGAGAGTCCCTGAGGCACAGGCATGTGGGCCTGCTCAGTGCTAAGGATAAGGACTATCCAGGCATTTAGAAACCAAGTCTCCCAGGGGAAATATTCATTTGAAGCCCACTGTGAGCTGAATCTAACTAAAACAAACACCAAATCCAAACCTACCTCAACTACAAACTAAATTAGCTAGATTTGGTGTCCTTATAAAAAGAGACACAAGAGATTCTGCCTGTCTATGATGACACAGCAAGAAGGTGGCCATCTGCAAGGCAGGAAGAGAGGCTCCACCAGGAACCAGCCCTGCCAGCCTCTTGACCTCTGACTGCAAGCCTCCAGACTATGAGAAAATAAATGTCTGCTACTTAAGTCACTCAGGCAAGGTGACTAATCCACAGAGAAAAGATCAGTAAACTCACGCTCAGTTATAGGCCAGAGGTAATGTAGCAGAAAACTCCCCACACACACAGCCAGCCACTATACTTCAGTTTGTTAGTTCTAGGTAATAGTTCCTGTTCCAGATCTGGCTGCACCTGTCTCTTAGATATGGCTGGTCACTATGATGCATATTCTGGTCACTATGATGCATAGTGTAAGAACCAGTCCCCAATTGACAAGCTATTCTGCCTCTGGACTTCCTGCTTGCTTATCCAATATAAGCCCTGAGGAATTCTCCCAATCAGTGCCTGTCAAACATTAAATAAATCTGCCTTCTAATCCTGGGTGTCCTTTCAGTGTTTCTGCTTGCTATTGCATCTGGTGTGTCAGCCAGGAGGACTGACTGACCTCTTTGATCACCGGTCATAGCCCTCATGGGCTGAGCAAGGACCTCTCTGGGTCCTGATGGGAAGGCACTCCCTTGAGATTTCTTGAGTCCCCTCAGAGATCTGGAGGAAGGTTCATGGCTCCACACTCAAGAAGTTCACATTGGACCCCAGAAGGAGAAGGACTGTCTTAGTTACTTTTCTCTCCTTTCTGAGACAAAATACCTAATGCCCAAAATTAAGGAAGGAAAGGTTTATTTAGCTGACAGTTTGTGGAGGTTTCAGTCCATACTTGGCTGGCTCTGAGGCAGAGTGGCACATGGCAGAGGGCAAACATTCATGGTGGCAGAACACAGCAAAAACAACAAGC
>NW_004955427.1:3510633-3511742 GCF_000276665.1 Chinchilla lanigera | reverse complement strand
CATGGAGATCATATGTATTTAACTCAAGCCAAATAGTTTTAATGGTGACTTCTACGAAACATTTAATATGGGAAATTGTGCAATTCTACAAAAACTCTTTCAAAAAATAGAAGCTAGAAAGAACAGTGTCTAAATCACCACACAAAGATAGCATAATCCTAATAAAACAACAAGCTATTGTTATAGCTTATCTGTAGACTTCCCCCGCAAGCCGGGATGCACTCATAGGTAGGGCTTTGTGAGTTGGCTGGATCCAGGATTGGTAACGCTGGGATTAACAGTGACCCATCTGGGTGTGGATGGCACTGCCCAAAGTGCAAGCAGAAAGGGACAGAAAGAAGGCAGCTCCTGCTGCCTTGCTTGCTGCTGGCTGCTGTTTGTTGCTTCCACTTGCTATCTTCTGCCTGCCCTGCCATACCATGGATTACTTCTCCCTGTGATGCCCCTGGGCCATGCCACCCTCCCTCAGAACCACCTGACTATGGACAGAAACCACTACAAACTAAGCCAAATAAACCTTTCCCCCTTTAACTTTGGGTGTTGAGTATTTTGTCTCAGCAACATGAAAAGTGACAAGGACAACTATATAAGATGATAAAATACAGACCAATTCTCTTCAAGAATCTAAATGTAAATAAGCTTAATAAAATATTAGGAAGTTATTCATAGCACTACACTTTTAAAAATACATCATGAGCAAGTAGAATTTATCCCAAAAGAAATAAAGTTGGCTGTGATTGTTAATTGTGACAGTCACTGGAATAGATTAAGGAACCCCTAGAAAGTCAGTAAAGCACAGTTCTGGGTGGGTCTGTGCATGAGTGACACATAGGCCACAGACTGAAGAAGAAAGACCCACCCTGGAATGTAGGTGGCACCAACAAATAGGCTTGTAGCCTGGATGGAATAAGAAAGGGTAAGAAGAAGGAAGAAGGCTTTCTCTTTGATTGTTCAGGGGAGCTCTGGTCTTTACCAGCACCTTTGGATGTTCATCTCCAGTTCCTTCAGTCTTCCAGTACAGCCTTCCGATATAGACCCATTGGCTTTCCAACACTGCCTTGCATAGTAATTCGCCATGAGCTTCAGACCTTTGATTTTCAGCTGGATCC
>NW_004955427.1:3509469-3510533 GCF_000276665.1 Chinchilla lanigera | reverse complement strand
GTCACTTAGCCAAACCTCTAGACTCCCCAAGTTGACACAATGTATCTACCATAACAGGGACATAATCTGTCTGTCTGCCTGCCTGCCTGACTCTGGTAAGACCCCTGGGTACACCCCAGTTAGGCAATCTGTCGGTCCTGCTCAGTTCAAGCAGAAGCATTTGATCACCTCTTGTTAGCTAAGGCCACCCTCAAGGGAAGGGACATTGGAATGTTTAACTTCTGAGTGCCTGCTGAATAAATGTGTGAGTGGCACAAACAGCACAAGCAAGAGGTTGCTCTGTCTGTGCAAAAAGACGGAAGCACTGGCCACGGAGGCTGACTGGGCCCTTGCCTGCAGTTCTGCGGTGATGACACATGGCATAATGGAGGCCCGCACCCTCCTTAGCTAAGCTGAGCCTAAATTCCCATGAGGGGTGCAGCTAGGCGGGCATCTGAATGGCCTCCCTCTGACAGGCACCAGCCCTTGTCTGTTGCACCATCATCCAAGGGTACACAACATACACTGCAAGGAGACAGAGTGGGAACTAATTAGTTAAAGCCCACAGTCCCTGACTGCAGGAAAAGGGGCTTTTACTAAGTTAAAAATGAAACAAAGCCACTCCCTGCATCTCAAAGAAAAAAAATGAAAAAGAGGCCCATTCTTCCTGAGAATTCCACCTTGGCAGCCACATCAGCTGCCAAAGTTGCTACCAACACCTATAGCTCCAGTACCTGCTCCCAGCCCATCCACTTCCAGCCAATTAAACTGGCTCCAGCATTCAGCCACAGAGGCCTCCCTCCAGAGCCTTCTGCTCCACACCTATCCCGGTCAGATGGCATCGTCTAACACCCACCGAGGTGACTGTCAACAATTCCTTCTGAGGTCCACACTTTGACTGAGGAGAAATTGGACTGCCAGCCCTGAGTTGCATCCTGTAGGGCCTTAATAGATAGGACAGACTAAACTTTCTCAAACTGGGCCCCCAAGAGCCCGTGGTCATTGCAAGTCGGGGGCAAACCTGTGACTCTCCTGGTAGACAATGGAACAGAACTCTCTGCCTTCAAGAGTCCCCTGTGTCAAAA
>NW_004955427.1:3459534-3507769 GCF_000276665.1 Chinchilla lanigera | reverse complement strand
TAACAGAACAATGTACCTCAATATATTACAGTGAGCTAACAGACTAAAGTAGAAAATTGTATTATCAAGAAAAAGCAAATTGTGAAAGTGACTCAAGTTCTGTTCATGATTAAAAGAAGAAAATCATCCTTTCAGAAAATTAGGATTCTAGTGGAAGTTTTTCAGTGTAATAAAACTTTGTATGAAAAATCTATAGCTAATGTTTTCTTAATGACAAAATATTAAATGTTTTCTCCTTATGATTGGGAACAAGACAAAAATGTGTGTTCTCATTATTTATGTTAAGTATAACGTTAGAGAACTTATGTAATTCAATAAGAAAAGAAAAAGTCACTGTGATTAAAAAAGAACAATATTTATTTATGACAACATGATAGCATATGGAAAAAAATCTATAGTAATATAACAGCACAAAGTACTGAAAGTATTACCAGAACATTAGGGTTGTGTCCCATCATGGAAAAGAATAAAACCATGGATTGAGGAGGTAGGGTGTAAGTAAATTTATTTGCCAGATATAAAGGTAAGAAAGTAAAAGATATGAAGGCAAAAAGTAAAGCTCCTGCTAGCTGGGAAGACGTTCTGGGTAGAACACCTGCAAAGACTCTTTATCTAGGGGCTTTTAAGGGGTTTAGGAGGGACCTCAGGCCATTGTATAAGTTATATAATCTCTGTCCTATAGAAGACCACACACTTTTTAGGGTCCAATCTATCCAGTGTTCACACAGTGTCTATGCAAGGCCCATGCACCCTTGAGCCAATGGCCTGCCTGATCATATTCTGGAGCGCTCCTAGACAGCCAAAGGACACACGGCAGATGTTTCTGTAAGATTCCTGGAAGGCTGTGACTCAGTAGACTATTTTGGGCTTTTTGACTTAATTCTGAAGCTGCTGTTCTTCCTACCCACCCAATAAAACCCTAACTTCTATCTCACTAATTCCTGTTACAAAAGCAATGAGTGAATGTGGCAATGTTACAGATTGCAAAGTCAACCCAAAGCCTCAGTTGTATTACTGTATATACTATCAGTGAACAACTGGAAATAATTTTTAAATGCCATTTACAATAGCATTCCAAAATATGAAACAATTAAAAATCGATTTAATAAATGATTTTTAAGACCTCCATACTAAAAACTACAAAACTTTGCTAAGAGAAATTGAGCAATATCTCTCCTAAAGATATGGAAAGATACATAATTATCATGTTCACAGATTAGACAACTCAACATTATTAATATACTGGTCTTCTACAACTAAGCTATTGACCCAGTCCAATTCCAGTAAGAACTCTAGCATAACTTTTTATAGAAATTGACATGTTTCTTTCTATGAGGTTGACTCTAAAACTTACATGGAAATGCAAAGAATCTAGAATAGCTAAAATAATATTGAAATGATTGATATTGGAGGACTTACTCCATCTGACTTCAATGCTTCCTTTAAAAGTATAATGACAAAAACCAGTATGATAGTAAGGATAGGAATAAAGAACTAGATCAAAGAATATGGATTTCAACAACAGGCCCACAAAATATACCTTTTAGACAAGGGTCCCAAACAACCCAACAGAGAAAGGAAAGTCATAATCAAATAGTGCTGAAACAACTGGAAATTCATATTTCTTAAAAAATCAACTCTTATCTCACACAGACATAATTATGAATTTAAGCTATTCATTAACCCAGACACATAAGCTACAACCTCTAAGAAATAAGAACAGAAAAATAACCATTCTTCATGCAAAGATTTCTTAAACAGGTTACATTAAAATCTATGAAAGGAAAAAATGATAATCTTACTTCAAAAATGAAAACTTCCACCTACCAAAAATCTCTAAGAAATGGAAACAAAAGACAAAGCCTGAGAGGAAATATTTGTAGCATTTGTATGTAGCTAAGGCCTGGCATATAAAATATTTGAAGAATCATAGCTTGACAAATTTTTAATTAAAAACAAGACAAAAAACAGCTTGCAAAAGATATAAATGAGTGACCAATAAGCACATGAAAAAATACTTAATTCACTAGTTATAGAGGAAACATAAACCACCATGATTTAAATCACGATGATTATCTCTATATACCTTCTAGTATGGATAACACGAGAAAGACTGAGAATGCCAAACTAGAAATAATGCAGAACAATCAGAACACTCATGTATTATGGGTGTACATGTGAGATGGAAATTGGCAATTTCCTAAAAAATTTCTTTAAAACTTTCTCACAGAATTTAGTTGTGTTACATACATGTATCAACTCCCCACAATGAATGTAATCATTATGTTCTGTGAGTATGTACTAATAAAAGTAAAGTTATGCAAACATAAAAAAAAGTTTCTTACAAAACCACCCTATGACTCAACAATTCCATACCCAAGCATTTATCCAATAGATATTATAGCTTACATCCAAGAAAATACTTATATAAGGCTGTTCATAGCAACTTTATTAATAATAGCAGAAAAAGGCACTGCAAAAGGCCCATATGTCTGTTAACTGGAATAAACTGATATAATCATATAGTGGCAGGCTGCTCAGCCACCTTAAAAAAGGAGAAAACCACTGATAGACACAATATCATGAATGAATCTCAAAAATATTATGCTAAATGAAAAGTAGCCATACACAGACACACCAAAAAATTCATAATATATACTTCTATTTATTTGAAATTCTATTGCCAAAACTAATGTATAACAATTGAAATCAGAACGTGGTTACTTTTGTAGGTGATGATGGATTGGAAGGAAATATGAGGTTCTTTCTGGGGTGATGAAGATATTCTCTGTTTTGATAGGGTTGCGAGTTGTGTGTGTGTGTGTATGTGCGTGAAACTTTATCAAACTACATACTTAATATCAGCATTTCATGATACGAAAACAAAACTTGTATTAGTCACCCTTATGCTGAGGGGACAAAATACCCACCCTACACAGCCTGAAGGAGAAAACTTTCATTTTGGTTCATAGTTTCGGAGATTTCAGTTCATGGCCAGCTGGCTCTGAGGCAGAAATGGCATGGAAGACAGACCTGGAGGAAGAGAGCTACCAACTTCACTGCAGCCAGGAAGCAGAGAGCACCAGGAAGAACCAGAGAGGGAGGGAAGGAGCTGAGGGTGAGAACACTTCCAGAGCACTTCCCAGTGATCCACCTTGTCTAACCTGGACCGAGTCTCCTAAAACACATTCAGCTGCGAATTCATTCATGGTTTTATTCAGTGATGAGTTCAGTCCCCCCTTGCACCAATCACCTTCCAAAACCCCCATCTCTGAACAAGAATCTTTGGGGATACTTTCTGTCTCCAAAGCACAATATTTAAACTAATCTTTGATGCTGAAAGTCAGGCTAATGGTTAATGTGAAGGAGAAGTAAGGGAATATTTCTGAACAGGGGATATAAGGTGAGCTTAAGGTTACTGGAGGGCGACCAGGGCGTGGGTCTTGTTACAATTCACTTATCGATACACTCTTTTCTGTGCACTTTTCTGTAGTTGTGTTCCTCCACAATAAAGTCTCAGTGGAAGCCTTAAGCAATCATGGGGAATTCCAAAGCTATGATTGCCCCAAACTGGAATGCAAGGTCTTTATCTTAAATGCTGGTGTCCCTGGGAAGGGAAGGTGCTCTGGGGAGAGGTGACTCTCCAGCTGAAGCATTTCCCCTGGAGTCAGCTGAAAGCTAAGAGGTATTTTCTGACCTTCTCTTCGAAACTCAGAGGCGCTTTTGCCAAAGGGGGATTTAAGTGACTCATCACAAAGTTCGCTGCACAGTTTGTTCCCGGATTCCTTAACATTAATTGCTAAAAACTCAATTCAATATTTTTTAAAAAGAAATAGTATATTAAGAAACCCTCCAAAAAAACCTCTCAATAGGCAGCTATACCTTCTAGCTCATGAAAGACACCCTTCGCATCAGAGGAAAATAAATCTGGCTACTGAGTTTCAGGAGACATATTTAAACATTGGGTTTTGCCTACTTATTTCAAAAATCATCAGTGTCTCTATGACTCAAACTTCCTCTAAACTTTTTTACTTTAGTGCACTCATATTTTCTGAAGATTACAGTGAAGTAATTCATAATTTTAATTCAATCCAAACAAAAGTTCTACCATGACTATATTTTATGGAACTTCTCAAACTAACTTGAAAGTAGTTGTAGAATAAAAAACCAGAAATCTGTTTGTAAAAAACAAAAATATAAACAGTATGGGGGAAACACGTCCTACTAGGTTTCAAGGAAGAAAATAAGGTTATAGAAATTCAAAAAGTATGGCCCTATAACCAAGTCAAGCAAATACATTAGTGGACCAAATTAAAGACTCCAAATAGGATTCATGCACATAGGAAGTAATACTTTTAATAAGTAGGAATATAAACTAATGTTCTGTAAATGTTATTGAGACAACATATCTGGCAAATTCATTATTTCTCAGTCATTTCAGAAAAGAAGGATCACAAAGAGTTCATATTTACTTAGAAAATACAATAACAGCTATTGACTGTATATATTTTTTAAGCCTGGAATACCTGGCCTTCCCTCAGAACATCATAGGGCAAAAGGTAAACCTTGTAAATATTTAGGAGCCTATCACATCCATGAAATTCTTAGGGGTTTAACTGCTTGGAGCAGACCAGAACAGTACTTTCAAAGTAAAGGATGAATTACTATTCTTTGTACCTCCCACCAAAGAACAATACAGCACATACGTGGCCTGCTCAAGTTCTGGAGGTAGCAGGTTCCATACCTAGGAGAGCGCTTCTATCCACTTAGCTTTGAGTAAGGCCTCGAGCAGGAAAGAAGGAGAGACAGGATCAGAGTCTGGAGCAAGGGGCCCTGCTTCTTCACTCACATCACAGCAGTCACCAAGGCCCTGGGGGTACTGCTAGGGGAAAAAGGATATTATGAGAAGTTTGTGACGAATATAGTAAGAGAGAAATAGCATACTTCTTGCAGGGAATCATTATTCTACTCACAAACAACAAATTCCGTTCTGCTGAACATTCTTAGAGATGGAGCTCTTTTTCCTGGGACACCAAGTGAACAAATGGCCAGAAATATACTGACCATAAGGAGGCTCACACAGTCATAAGATCAGACAAGTGCAACAGCAGGTGAAGACGTCATCCAACCAGAACTGAGCATGAGCAGGACTGGGGAGGTTAGGAAACGATACCTTTTGGGACCACTGGATCTGGCTCTAAACGGCACTGATTCCAGGAGACCCCAAAACATCACAGAGGCCCAGAAGTCAGAAGAGGGTCTATGGAGGTGAGGTAATTAGTACAGACAAAAGCTGGGAGAAAAAAAGCCCAACCCCCCAAAAAAAACTGATGACAGAAAGAGATAAATAATAAAAAATTTAAAAGACAATTAAAAAATAACTCTTCTGTATTTTTGAATGAGTGGTTCTTTCCAGGGTCTGCAGTCTCAGAATCCAGTCATTTTCTCCACTTAGCTTTAGGGCCTGTGGGTTTCTGAGGAGCCCCCCCTGCCCAAGAGACCCCTCTGTTCATTCACCCCAGACTGTGGGCACTGTCCACACTGCACCATGTCCTTGCTCAGACCAGCACTTGGGAAAAGCAATCCATTGGTAGTTGGTCTCTGCTGTATACAAGCCATGGGATGGAGATTCAAGTAGAATGTTGGACTTAACATCAACACTCAAATATCAGACTTCTTGGGTCTGGTTTGTTGAGTGTTCAGAAACCATCGACACTCAACAAGTCTGGTGTTTGAGTGTGACTGGCAGGGCCCATGTTCTTCCCAGCCTGAGTTTAAACTTCTCAGGGCATCTATGTCTTACCCACATCCTCTCTGCAGCTGCCCGTGATTGTCTCTCCCGTCGGCAGGGTGACATTGCAACCCCTGCAGCTGCTGCTCCTTGCTTTCTCCCTGGGTCTGCTGGCCTCTGGGTTTACCTCCTCCCCGAGACACTGGCCTCTTCCTGGGTTAGGTTGGTCGGCAAGTCCACTCTGCTGCCCCATGTCAAGGGAAGCAAAGCGTAGAGCCAGGTTGGAGCTGGCACATGGTTGCTGCAGGGCAGCGTCTTGCAGCCTTCTCCAGCAGCAGATAGCCCATCACCGGCTTTGCACATCTTGGAGTTGCCTGTGTAATTGTGTAAGCCAATTCTTATGACAAGTAAATATATATATATATTTGGGTATAATGTATATATACATAATTATATTTATGTTACATTTATATATTCCATTCATAATATGTACAAATTATATATTGTGTACCTTTACATATAAATTTATACATTGCACATATAATTTTACATATGTGTGTGTATCTTGTTGGTCCTGATTCTCTAGAGAACCTGGACTAATACATGAAGAGAGAATATTCAGTGCTTTGGTCCGTGATGTGAACCTAATATTAAGTGAAATAAATCAGACACACAAGCTTAAGTATTTCTTGGTTTCTCTGAGAAGCTCATAAATAAAGAGCAAAATACAAGAAAGATAATAGGAGGTAGGGAGATCTTTTTCAAATGGGAAGGGGAGCAAGAGATGGAGGTTCTCAGGATGTATCTACTACCTACAAATGGCTCACGTTTATCCTTCTGTGTAGCAGAATAGTATCCCATTGTGTGTAACGACCACATGTTTTTATCCACTTATCTGCTGATGGACATGTAGGTTGCTTCCAAGATTTAGTTATTATGAACTGTGCTACTACATGTATATGTATATGTATGTATCACTGTGATATGATATATGTATGCATGCATCACTGTGATATGATGTCTTTAACACTTTTGGAAAGATACCTAAAAGGGGAAAAACTGGGTGAAATGGAATTTGTACTTTTAGCTTTTTGAAGAATCTCCTTACTGATCTCCATAGTCGTTGTACTAGTTTACACTCCTACCAACAATGTAGAAGGATTACCTTCTCCTTGCAGCCTGCCAGTACTTATTATTTGATTTCTAGATGATGGTCGTCCTTTCTGAAGCAAGATGAAATGTGGCTTTAATTTGCCTTTCTCCAATGGCCAGAAATGTTGAATGTCTCTACACGTATTTATTGGCCATTTGTACTCCCTCTTCTGAGAAGTGTCTGTTCATTTTAATTGCCTATCTTTTGACTGTCATTTATTTATGGGCATCCATTTTTTAAAAAATTCTTCATATTTTGCAGATGTTAGTCTTCTGCCTGAGGAATAACTGGCAAAATTTTTTCCCACTCTGTAGATTCACTCTGTTGGTAATTTCTTTGGCTGTGCAGAAGATTTTTTTTAATTTGATTTTATCCTATGCGTTAATATTTGCTATTAATTCCTGTGCTGTGCACCCAGGTTTCCTTTCAGAAAGTCTTTGCCTACACCTATGAAGTCAATAGTTTTGCCTATTTTCTCTTCCACTAGATTGTTTTAAATCACAATATTTCTTTGCCTCTATAAATTTCATGAGCCAATCCCTCATAATAAATCACTTTCAGATAGATTATAGAAGATAGATAGATAGATAGATAGATAGATAGATAGATAGATAATACATCCTGTTGGATCAGTTGCATTGCAGAACTCTAATATACATGTAAAAAAATAATTCATTTTAACTCCTACCTCATATCATACTAAAAAATAATTCTGGACAGATTGCCAATATAAATATAAGGAAAACAAGATGTTAAATATTTACTGGCTATGAATATCCCACTTTCCCACCTACTCTCTCTCCACTCCTGCCCCCTCTGCTCTTTCTTCCTTAGCGATGAGTATTGAGAAAACTAACAGCACCAGAGAAGACACACACCTTCGGTTGAATCAATAAATCTATGTGGGGAGCTGGGGATTTAGCTCAGCAGCACAGCACCTGCTTGGCGAGTGCAAGGATGTGAGTTCAATTCCCTGTACTGGAAAAAAAACAAAAAAACTAAAAACTAAATATAAAAAAACAAATCTATGTATTCTTACACACATAGTATCCATTTTCTCACTTATTAAAAGCCTTGTCAAGTAAAATAAATAAAAACAAAATTCCACTTTCATTTTAGTTTTTCTATCACCAGTATTATTCAATATAGTCCTGGAAACAGCCAGAGCAATTAGACAATTATCACTATTTGCAGATGACATGATACTCTACATAGAAGACTCCAGGGGCTGGGGATTTAGCTCAGCGGCACAGCACCTGCCTGGCAAGCATGAGGTCATGAGTTCAATTCCCGGTACCAGAAAAAAAAAAATACATAGAAGACTCCAGAAACTCCACCAAAAGACTTCTAGATATAATAACCAAATTTAGTAGCATAGATAGATACAAAGTCAATACTCAAAAATACTTCTTATACATGAACAAACTCACCAAGAGGGAAAAAACACCTTTTACAATAGCATCCAAAAAAAATGAAATATCAAAGAATCAATCTAATGAAGGAAGTAAAAGACCTGTATACTGAAAACTACAGTACTCTGAAAAAGAAGATTGAAGAGGATATTACAAAATGTAAAGATATCTCTTGCTCTTGGATAGGATGAACCAATAGTGAAAATGGCCACACTTACAAAATTATTATACAAATTCAATGCAATCCAAATCAAAATATCAGTAACAGAGTTCACAGAGTTAGAGAAAACAATTCTAAAATTCATTTAGAACCAGAAGAGACCTAGAATAACAAAGTCAGTTCTAGGCAACAAAGGCAAGGCAAGGGGAATCACAATCCCTGACTTAAAATTATACTACAAAGCTACTGCAGTAAAAACAGCATAGTACTGGGGAAAAAACAGGATCAACTGAACAGATTGGAAGATGCAGAAACAACTCCAGACATACTTAGTCACCTTATCTTTGACAAAAGAGCCAAACACCTTAACTAGAAGAAAAGTTTCTTCAATAAATGGTGATGGGAAAACTAACTTTCCACGTGTTGAAGATTAAAACTAGACCCATGTCTTTCACCATGAGCTAGAATAAAATTGAAATGGAGCAAGGATCTAAATATTAAAACAGAAATACTAAATCTGCTGGAAGAGAGAATGGATAGAATTCTTGAAGAGATTGGTATAGGCTAAGAATTTATGAGAAAAACCCCAATCGTGCAGGAACTACCACAAAGAATCAACAACTGGGAACTCATTAAAAGGCTTTTGAACAATCAGAAAAACCGTGGGAAAAAGTTTTTGTGAGCTTTCCTCAGACAAAAGACTACTATCTAGAATATATTAAAAAACCAGAAAACTCAGATCCCCCAAATTGAAAACCCAATCCAAAACTGGGCATCTGAAATGAATAGAAGTAAAAATGACCAATAAATACATGGAAAAATGTTAAACATCATTGGTCATTCCAAAAATGCAAATTAAAACAACCCTCAGATTCCATGTCACCTCAGAAAAAATGGCTATTATCAAGAAATCAACCAATAACAAACACTGGCAGGGCTGTGGAGGAAAAGGAACTATTTTCTAGCCTTGGGGGAGTGTAGACTGATGCAACCACTGTGAAAATTAGGTGGAGATTCCTCCAAATTCCATTCCTCAGATTCCATTTGACTCAGCTATTCCCCTTTCTTGATATCTTCCCAAAAGAATTAAAAGTATCATGCCCAAGCAATATATACACGCCCATGTTTATAACAGCAGAGTTTGTACTAACTAAATCTTGGAAACAGCCGAAATGCCCATCAACAGATGAATGGCTAAAGAGGATTCTTTTGTATACAATGGAGTACTACTTTGCCATAAAGAAGAATAAGCTTGAGACATTTCTAGCTAAATGGATGTACCTTGCGGCCACAGTCTTAAGTGAAATAAATCGGACACAGATGTGTAAATACTGCAGTGTTCCTCTGGTGTAAGAAACCAAAAGTAAATAAGGCCCAAAATAATAGATATTGTGAAATAGAAACCAAATGGCTCAAATGGGAAGGGAAACTTGGGCTTGGGGAAGGGGAATGGAAGGAAGGAAAAGAAAAAAGTGGATGAGAAAAAAAGAAAAAATGAAAACAAAGCTTTGGTAAATGAGAAGAGAAAGAGGGGCTGAAGGGAGGTTAGGACAGTGGGGAAAAAAAGGATATCATGGACAGGCACAAATTCCCTGCAATGAATGTGATCACTATGTATACCTAAAATGTACTAGTAAACTTAATTTTGTAAAAAAAAAGAATATTGCCTGTCTCATGAAAAGCACTAAATAAACGTGAGTTTCTACAATATTTAGCACAAAATCTTAAGGAAGTTGGCTAGATTGTCCACTTCTTCACTTCTCACTCTTCAAAGGAAAAGTCAAATATTGGGACTCTGAGTCCCTTACCACATGGCCTACGAGGCCCTATGTGATCTAGCCCAGTCAGATCAGCTTTTGTCTTAATTTTTCCATTTTGCAACGTCCCAGGTAAAATGGGCTCCTTTCTCTTTTTCTAACATGCCTCAGTCTTACCTGCCTTTGTCACTGTCATTTATTCTTCCCTCATAAGCCACCATGAGAGAGGTGGTTCTGTTTCTTTCACCAGTGAATCCCCCAATACCAATATTAAGGGTTAAAGAAATATGTTAGGGTTTAAAGCAATATGTGCAAATATCAAAAATCAGTGAGTAAGTCCATCCTAATGTGGCTTCTTCCACATTAGGCCAATGAAGTCACTCTAGGCTTCCAGATCTAACAGATCTCTGCACACATTATTCCATTTCCCCATTAGTCTACATTTCAGTCCTCGAAAGTGTACCCTCTGGGTTTTCACAAGATCTGTTTTTGGATTTTTCTCCAGTCCCACTGGATCTTCTCATGTTAGACCTTCCTTGCACGCTCCTCATCTTTCTCTGGATGACCAAACTTCGAAGGCACGATGTCTGCATCCATACGCCCTGCCCTGGGCTGACTCGTCCGATCTGCGCCTAGCCTGAGGTGCTGCTTCAGCATGTAAATTGCCCTGAAGAAGTCAGTCAGGTTGGGGAAGAATTCTACTCTGCGTTTTTCCATCTCAAATAAAATTTCTGGTTAGAAATTTGAAACTTCAGAGTAGGTACAACGATTTTTTCACGCGCGGGGCAGAAGAAAGGGGAATCCCGTATCGCGTTCACCGCCTCGCCTCTGGAACCCTGTGCTGTGCTCTGGCTGTGGTTGCTGCCCTCCTAACTCCAATCCTGCTGCTTCTCCCTGCCCAGGCTTGCCACCTGCTCTTCCTGCACTCTGCTACTTGCCGTTCCCGTCGCCTTTGTTCTCACACTACACCCTTTCCCACCTGCTATCTCCAGCATCAGTCCTGCGCTCTTTGCGAGCACGCAAGGGCGGGGCGCAGCAACAGCGTGACACTGCGTGAGAAAAGAAAGAGCGATTGACGTATGCACATACTGTCACGTGGCCACAAATCACCTTCCTCAACTTCCTCGACACATTTCCCAACATCCCGTCCGCCCTGTCTGCATCTCTCCTCTAACAGCCCCTGTGCCCGTCTTTAAAGGTTGGCCAAATAGACTACCCTTGTGCAGACACACCAGACAGAAATGAGAGGAAACACCAAGAGGAAACCAAAGCTCTAGTGCATCCATTTCTCACATTCTCTTTCTGCCCAATTATTTTGAAATCTTTCTCTTCTTTAATTTTTTTTATTTTGAACAGAATAAAAAAAATTAGAAATGATACAAAATTTCATAAAACAAGCATTGTTGAACCTGTGTCATCTAGGCCACCTTCTGGAAGGGACATCCCTTTACAACACAGGAAGAGGATTAAAGACCACCCACCAGACAAAAGTATTTGAGGAGATGTTTCCAGACAGGGAATTCTACAGCTTTCAGGCTCCCAGACACACCGGGTAACAGATGTGTTTTTGCCTGTGCCTCATACCATCCCCCTCCTAGTATAGCTACAGCGAAGGTGGGAGGAAAAGGACCCTCGTGGAATCAATCTAGTTACTCTTGGTGCACGTGTCTACATGGGCGGATGTACCCCTCGCAGCCCGCAACTTGACCACTTCATGAGACGTGTCTCCGCTGAGATCCTCAGCCCACACCGTACAGAAAACAATGGGTGGTAATAAAAAGTTATGACCTAAATTATTATTTTTACTGCCTCACTCTGACTGGTTATCCTCAATTTGCTCTGAACTATCTCAGCAGGAAGATATGTAAATTGTTTGTAAGTGGTAGGTATATACAGCTCACTCCTGAAAATAAAGATAGGGCTCAGAAAATGGGCTTATTTCCTTTCTTCTACTTTAGCACTTAGCACAGTGAATGATTGTATTGTGGTTTATTTTTCCAGGAGAATAAAACAGGGCCGTGCTGTACCAGCTTCCCAAGGGAAAAATGAAGATAAGCCACACGACCACTCAAGGATAGAAAACAAAAACCAATGGTGGCGGCCTCCGGATTTAAGCAGACGTGTGGAAGATGAAAACAGAATAATAGAGTGGTAAATAGGCTGAATGTAGTAGAGAAAGGTCAACTCCGAACAACTGTGTTGAGAACAACAAAGAAAAGCAAGCCTATCCTCTCCACATTTTGAAATTGCCTGTTTTTAAGTTGAGCTCCTCCGAGTCTTTAAGGATTTTCCTTACAGCAAAATCGAACCTGTCTTCATTAAGTTTCTTAAATGACAAATAAAAGTGTGTATATTTATAGTACATAACATGATGTTTTGAAATACATGCATTGTAGGATGGCTAGATCAAGCTAGTTAATATATGCATTGCCTCACATACTTTTTGTGATAAGAACCCTTAAAATCTACGCTCTGAGCAATTGTCGAGACTACAGTATATTTCTATTAACTATAGTCACCATGTTGTACAGATCTCTTCTAGAACCTACTAAGGGTTTGACAGGTAATAAGGGGCTCAAAAGTATTTGTGAGGTAAAAGGCCAATTAACTTGTAATATATTTACTGAGAGATTTATTTACTTAATTCAACCTTTAACACACCCATGACAGAGCCGTAATTTTTATGTCTCACTGCATGGCGTTTCAACCACTAGTGGTACACGCATGACTGCCCTATCAGGTGGCTTTTTAGTGATTTTAGTAGTAAAAACAACCCCTAAAAGTAATTAGATTCATTTGTACCATCAGTGGAACAAGCTGTCCATTAGGACAGTCATGCATGCACCACCAGTGGGAAAGTGTTAAAATCATGTTCTATGATCAAAAATTTCTTTAGCAAGCTAATCTAATAGCTAGCTTTATTGCTTACATAAAATATATAAAAACAACCAATAGACAGTAAAGGGATATTGGCATAATGTGATGCAATATTTGTTTTCTTTTGCCACCATAACAAATGACCACCAACACGGTAGCTTGAAACAACGTAAATTTGTTATCCTATTGTTCTGAAGGTCAAAGTTTAAAATTGGTCTTACCAGGCTAAAACTAAAGGGTCAGTAGGACTCAATTCCTTTCTGGAGTCTTGGGAAAATCTGTTTCTCTGCCTCTTCCACTGTCCAGAAACCACACACACCCCTTAGCTCGTGGTACCTCTCCTCATCTTCAGTGCTAGCAGCAGCAGATGAAGTGTCTTCCACTGCTTCTTTCTGACCCCTTTATCATGACCACTTTTCTGACCCAGGTAAAAAGATTCTCTTTTAAGGACTCCTGTGATCAGACTGCACTCACCCAGGTAATTTAAGATAACCTCCTCATCTCAAGGACTTTAACTTTAATCACATTGTCAAAGCCCCTTTTGACTTTTAATCAGCACATTAACAGATTCCAGGGATTAGGACCTGGATATCTCTGGAGAGGCTCCTCCTCTGTACACTGCAAATGCGTCTGAGTCAAGTACCACTGCACAGCAGTACCTGCTCCCCTACTGCAAATTCTGTGTGAGCTACGCTGATCTGGAGAGGGAAATCCCTCCACGGCTCAATTATCTTTTAAAAATTGCCTCAGGGAAATCCCCCAAAGGCCCCCTGTCCTAACAAGGTTTAATCTGGCTTCAGTCATGTCTTTCACAGGGGTCACCTGACTGCCTCTTTCATCCAGGTGTGTCAAGCTGAACCATTGTTCTACATCAAAGAGACAAAGAAACTACCCACACAGAATCACACACCTACTACAATATATTGAAAACTGAAAAAAAAAATGTAAATTAGTTCTCAAGAAATTTTTTCAATTCATGCTTCACGAGAATATCATCTTTCCATAGCTAAGGTCATTCACTGGTCTAGCTTTTGTTCTAAGACTTTTCTTTTAATTTAGTTATAGCTATTTTTCTCACTTCCACACTTTGCCTTTCTCTTTCCCTACTATTCACTTTAGGCTAGTAGCATCTTTCTTCTATCTTTTACAGTTGGCGAATAGGATTTTTCTCGGCCCCAACATTCCTAGGAGTGCATTCATCTTCCCGATCTTCCTGGGTCTTCCTTTTCTTCGGTATCTCCACAGATTCTGCTTCCACAGGATAGTGTCCAGACAAGCCCACTTAACTGAACAGTTACTGTTTCAGCACCACTGAGCCATCAGTCAAGACAGACCAAGATGTTTATCTGCACGAACCTCTGAATAAAGGACAGCAGTGTTTCTTCAGTGGTACCGGCTTCATTTGAGATTTGAATTTACTCCAAACTTTATTAATACATTTCCACTGATATCACAAAATACCTGCACCTGGACAATGTGTAAAGAAAGCAGGTTTATTAGTCCACAGGTTGAGAGATTCACGAACTTGGTGCTGACATCTGCCCAGGTCTGGTGAGGGCCCAAGTGCCTATGTCACATGACAGGTGGGATTATGGGGGAAGCACAGAATGGTGGGTTACGTGGCAGGGCAGAGTCTTGGAAATCAGGAAGTGGAGAGGAAACAACCACTCTTACAAGAAATAACCAGGGTCCCAGCAACTATGTTAATCCCTTCTGAGGACAGAAACTCCAATGGCTCCCACTCAAAAATTTCCACCACTTCTCAACATCACCACGCTGAGGAACAAGCGCCCAATACATGAAACTTTGGAGGACACCCAAAGCCTACCCAAGCCATAGCACAAACTAATATGCTTCTTTCCTTATTCTTTAAGATTCAAATGTAGGGAGAATGGAAAAGGTCACATTAGATTTCTCCAAAATATATTATTCATGCACAAGTTGTGCTGCATCTCAACTATCTTACAAGCTCTCTTGTAAACTTATCATTGAGGAAACCATCAACAATTAGGCTGACTTTGCAGAGACAAGGAGGACGTGAGTCCAGAATAAAATTTACCTGTATTTGTTATTCTAATTGCCCCAAGTAATCAGTAGTACAAATGTGGCCAGTTGGAAATTTCCAATTCCCAGCACTGAAAAACATTTGAAATGTGGGGCAATACTTCTACCAGGAAGTTTTATTAATGAGATTTTATTTAGGTGTTCCATTAAAATTCCAAACTATCACATAAATCAAACATTAAGTGGTAGTCTATGCAGATGCTAAAACTACCCTGGGGAAATAAGCACATAAAACTCATTCTTCTAGCTACAACTGATGATTTTTGGTTTTTACTTAGAAGATACACAAGGCCTGGACACTTCTATTTTCAGTTTCCTGGGACATTATTGCAAATTATATCTTTCACTTCTCCCCACAGTCATCTTCACCATATCTTCACTGAGTAGCTGACCCACAATTTCCATAGGATGCCCTCTTCCACTGCAAGCACTAAGCCTTGGAGGTGGCCACAAAACATTTTCTGAATACCAAATCTTTCTTCACCACTAACACTGATTCTGGCTGTATTTGCTCAAGTATTGATCTTTTCCTTTTTTAGATATTAGGAGAGCATGAGACATACAATGACTCTTGTTTACCATGCTTGCTTTCTACAAGAGCCGGTCATCATCTGCATTCCTTTCTTTCATTATAATTCTAAGAAAGGTGATTTATTCATACTCTCTTTTGTAAATGTACACAGTTTTGTTTTTCTCTCTCGTCAACCTACTCAATAACATGTATCACTCCTATGTTTTTAGTCATTAACTTTCTGTCTTATCTTTTCTTCAATCCTCAGTCTTTATTTCCTTTCCCAGCTCCTACGCCCATGACCAGAAGTGTACACCAATATTACCATAGCATTACACCATAAATAATGATAGGCACAAAATCCATCCTGAGAAACAGAAGTGAAATGGAAGTAGATGCTGCTAGTTATACAAACAGAAAGCCACACATAAGGTATTTATTTTTACTTCTGAGAAACAAGTAGGGCATCTCTAGGCTCAATCATGTCTTGTCTTGCTCATAATTGGCTTGTTCATAATGGGTTTATCCAAATAATGAATAAGCCAATCCCTTTGTAGCATTATTAAAATTAACTAATCATAATTATCTCTATCTTTTCTATTCATTGAGGGATTTCTGGTTGGAAGTCTTTATGGTGAGTCATAAAACCAATGAAATTTAGAAGTAGAAGCAAACTTTCTCTACAACAGTTTCTAATAAATATACAATTGACAACCTATGGTAACTACCACTGTGCTTAACACATACAGAGTTCTCAGTAAATGACTGTGGAATGGATGAGTGAGTTTATAAGTCCATGGTTGGGAAAAGCAGTAAGACTTATTTCCACACAGTGCACATCAAATTATACCCACTGTTTCAAAGTCAGAATACATACGCCATTTCTTAAGTGAATGCCCGGCATTTTGAAAACTGAATGTAGATCACAGTAACACCAAACAGTGATGACACAGCTACATGTTGCTTGGCTTCATTTTTCTTCTGCCTGTCATAGCTTCCAAGCTTCCTGTCAGAACTCATTGTGTCTTTCTTACTGAAACTATTAATCATAGTCAAGGTATCTGCAAGGAAAAATATAAACAGCCTGGAAAAAGAATACTTTGAGTTAATTCCTCTTGATGATAGCTCACAAGTCAGTCCTTCCAGCTCTAGAAACTCATCACTATGCATTCACCAACATGTATCCCTCCATCTTGCTTGAGGGGAATTTTTCTCACCCTGATTTAGGGAAATGATAATGATGCGTAGAACAGAAAGGGCAAAAGACGTACAACTTCAACTGTTTATAGAGTAGCACCATTCATTTTAATTTCATAAATTCTGTCAATCTCAGAAAAAACAACAGAGCCAAAACAGGATCCACAAACTTGAGGTTCTATGTCTTAACTCAGGGGCTGGCCCTGCTCCAGGAAGAGGAAAGTCCAGAAGTTTTGGAAAATTCTGAATCATTCCATTACTGGGATAATGAAGGAATCCATTTGGCACAGCCAACCGGGAACTTGGATGATACACGTATCTATGGAAATCCGGTGGGTGCTGTTAGAACAGAATCGCAGGTTCAAACAAGTGAATCCTACTTTTAGATTCAAAAATTCTTGTGTTTATAAAAGTATGAAGTAACAGCCAGGATAGAGCTCAGCAGCACAGCGCCTGCCTGGCAAGGGTGAGGTCATGAGTTCAATTCCCAGTACCAAAAAAAACCAAGATGATTATAAAAGTATGAAGTAATAATGGGAGCGAATGACAATATCACACTAGAGGACACCCCTCTTCAAACTGTGTCTGTGTAAGTCCTAGATATAGATAGATGCTTGGAATTAATTAAGGAGCACCAGATTTTTAACATTGATTCCACAACATTTATTGCTTCATCGAGCACCATATGGATAAGGTCACTTGCTTACTTCTTCTTCAGTCAACAATATGTAATAAATATGATCCTGTCCTGCCTTCCAACTCAACTGCATAGTCTAATAATTTAAGAAGGTTACATAGGCAGCCTCTATAAAAGGTCAGTTGAGATGAAGATAGTTTGTTTCTGCTTAGCTAAAAAGTCAATACCAGTTCTGTCTCATATAAAACTAAAGACTAGAACAGTTCTAGAGGCTTTGAACATCAGCAAAGACTGTAACTCCCAGGTAGAGAAAGACACAATTTATAGATTATGACAGTTTTAGATAACCTGGTGGAACACTTAGAAGATTACACTAGAAAAAAAAAAAAAAAAACAGACTGGCTGTCTGATTAGCATGAAATCATGAATGTTTGATTTAAAAGGGACCAGGGTTCAAAGCTGCTGCTGACCCCATGCTGAGGGAAGAGGTACCTAATATACCAAGCACTACCCCTTCTCCCATCCTACCACCACCAATAAAGTAGCCAACATTGCTGACCATGAGAAATTCACTATCCCAAGTACAGACAGGTTATTTTCATCTAGAAAGGAAGATACCTACAGAGTTTTGTACATAGCAAAGACATAAGGATGAAGTTTACTCTTTGATGCCAAAGTAAGACCCATGTATCACATTCAGTTACTTCATTTACCCCAATGTCTGCAAGCTCTTTTATTTGTATTGACTTGTGTCCTTCAAATCTGAGCCATCCTCTCGTGCCTTGGAGTGGTAGAGTTTTCAATCTCTGCGCATGGTGTCTCTCAGAACAATCTGGCTTAGTGGGTAATGGCTCATGGAAAATAAGGAGAGATCTCCAAAGACAAAAGTCATAGGTTATTTTCTGGTAACTAAATAAAGGGAGGAAAAGAACAGGCTTATGCTAGATGAATGTAGGTAATCTCCCTAATAGCACTGGGAAATGCTCCATCTCTTTATGGAAGTCAAACTTGCCACACAGTACCTGACGCTATGGGACAAAAATAAAGAAAAAGAAGATACCACATTCCTCTGGTTTGCAAGCGGCTCTCCCAGAATTGTTTTTCCTGCTACCCTCAGGTCTTATGGTCAGCTGACATCTTTAATCGTACTTTTCAGTGGTGAACACAGCCCTCAACAACACTTTATGTATGGATTCATGTTTACAAGAATATTCAGACTTCCTTGGCTTTCTCCAGAGAAGATTCCATGGGGAAAGCACTGCCAAAATTAAGCAAACTGAAATAAGCACTATAACTCACCTCGAGCCCAAAGTTAGTTTTCGATGATGGGGAAATCGACTTTTAAATCCTCTTTTCACAAAACCTCCCTTTCTTCACGTACTAACTTGTATGTCAACAGGAATTTAAAACAGATAAAGTAGCTACACTTGCCAAGAATGAAGACCCCGCAATCACCACGATTCCTATGGCTACCAGCGTGGTAATCTAAGGTGCCCAAAAGGAAGAGGAAACTGAGTGTTCTGAAGGTCATTTTTCGTTTCCCAAGGAGGTCTGTTAAGCAAACGAAAGCAGATAAGGTAAGACAGGAAATGAGGATCAGAGAGAGAGCAAGGAGTGCTCAAAGTACCCCCCAGAGCATCACAGAATTTCTAGACAGCTCAAGGAATAGTCCCGGCAGTAACTGCTGAGTTATTACCAGAGGCTGCAGGTTCACGCTTGTGACCACAAAGAATTTTTCCATTGGTGTGGTATATTTATTACCAAAGAATTCTTTGTATCTTCTTATTTGAACCAAAGACAGCATCTAAGGGATATTAAGGAACTCCATACCAGGTATTTCATTTTATTGATATTAACCCTCCAAAAGTCCAATCAATACTTTTTAATCCAATTACTGTTACACAGATGGGCCTTGTTTTTAACACTGTCATTCTGACAATGATACAAAAATATAGGAAAAATATATTTAACCTGGGAATCAAGGACCGTGGCTTCTCTCAAGCCAAATCTTCCTAGCTAGCTATGTAACAAACAAGTTATTAATGTTGTTTTGAATCATCATTCATAAAGTGAGGTGATTGAACTGGAATACTCTTAATTTCTGCCAGTGCTAAAGTTCTTCCATCATTTGGCACATGGACTGAGCTCCCCAAGTACCCTGTACTATTTGAGGTACACACACACAATAGTGCCTCAGTACGCATCTTAACTGATTCCAAGAAGAGTTACAAGTACAAAAATGAGGAGTATCACACAAACTGTTTCAGCTGAAAAGGGTTGTGAGAGGCAAGGCAACCAGCACCAGTAAGTTCTAACTTGTGCATCAAGTACCAAACAAACAAGGATGAGGATAAAAATTTTGTGTCAAGACGCTTCAAGTATCGAATTCTATGAGTTTCAAAGCAGTCAGGTACCAAGGTGTGGTTATATTCTCAATTTGTCTACCTTCAAGGACTTTAAAATTTTCATATGAGGCTATTATTTCCCTAAGGGCTGAGTCAGGTCTTGTTTTTTCCTCACCCGTGGTGTAGTATTCAACAGGTGTTAGATGGATATAAGTTGAATGATGAGATAATGTACAAATGAGCAAACTGCCCAGGTCTGAAGCCAGTGTCTGCTCAGGTCTAATGAGTATCACCCTGCTAATGCAAGAAGGTGAAGAGAGAAAGGGTGAGATCAGGGCAGCAGGAGGCACTGAATAGCGATGCGTACCAGCCTTTGAGGCCGTGATAATTAGTGGCACAAATAGCAAGTCTCAAGAGCTGACAGACAGATGAATACTGTGACTTGGGATTTTGGAGAAAGTTTCCCAACAGCACTGCAATCTGACAATGACCAAAAATAGTATGGAATTCAGAGAGCTAATAAGAAAAAAGAAAGTGCTACTCAGATGGATAGCACCAAGAATTATTTAGAAGAAAATACATGAACATTTAGGATAGAAGTAACCAAACTGACAAGTAAAAAAAATACATTTTATTCCTGAGAGTTTATCCATTAAGTAAATATTAGTAAATACCTATGAAATATATCAATATTAAGCATGTATCCTGTGCCAGTTCTGGTTCTGAGAATTGGGGAAACAGCAGTGAACAAAAGAGGTGAACACCTTTGCCCTCATGGTGCTTCCTGCTAGTTGGAGAAAACTATAAACAAGTGAAATACAGAACTGTCAAAGGGAATAGCCATTGTAAAGAAAGATAAACCAAGGAAGAGGAGAAGTTGGTCTGCAAAAGCCTTAGCACTGAGTGAAGAAATGAGAAACAGTCTGTGCCTAGTCCCAAATTGCTCTCCTTTTTTCTATTTTAAAGAGAAAAGGAAGAAAAAGCAAACTGACAACAACAAAGACAAAAACAAAGCAACAAAAAAAAAAATACAGGATTTCAAAACAAGATGATAGGAAACAAGCAATGATTATTATATTACATATTGTTAACTTCAACAAAGTTGCTCAGATTACCAGAAGTAAGAGTGCAAGATCAATCAAACAATTAAAGAGAATAAAAAGCAATGAAAAAAAATTAGAAACAATACAGAGCTTCAGCAAACAAACTGGTAGGAATTCAACAATAGTTGTTATGTTACATATTGTTGTCTTCAGGTTAGTTGTTCAGATTACCAGATATAAGCATGCAAAATTGGTCAAGGAAAAAAATTGAAACATTAACTGTTCACTTCAATAAACCAATAGACATCAGCAGTACAATTATCCCAGCTAACCTTGTATCTACATATATATTTTCCCTTCTTCCCCTCATCCCATTGCTCCTTCCTTTTGACCAATAAAATTGCCCTCTTTTCTCTATTCAAATCCATCCTGCTGCAGCATAGCCCAATTCCTATACAATACTTTCCTTTTTCTTTTTTATAAACACAACAGAGGCTGAGCATTTGCCTGAAAATCACTCCAAGCTTCATAACCCAGGGCTCTCAGTTCAATTCTTATACAAAACTTGGATGAGCCAGTGACCTAGCTCCATACAAATTTCAAGAAACTCACAGTGGCAAGGTAACAGCTGCTGTTATAATCCGCTCCATCTCCTTCTTACCCCCTCTCACTCCCCAGAGAAAGCCCAGGATCCAGGCTCTCCTCCTACAGGTTATGAGAAACAAATGGTTTCATAATAGAAATGTTGTTCTTCTAGAAATCTATATAGAAGTAAGAGATAAGAGGTTTTAACTTGAGAACCAGAGGTTTGAGGTTGCCAGTGGAAATAGAAATGAAGAGAAAGCTGATTGAAAAACAATCTAAAGAAAATGTGATAGGACAAATCACAGCACCTTTAATCCTAGCATTACACCATGAATCAGTCACACTCTGTAGATTCAGCCACTTCTGAAAAAGCCCCACCCATGACTGCATGAGGCTTTGTGAGGACAGCTAGATAACAAGCCACAGCAATCGGGGCCCCTAGGAGCTGGGAGTAGCAAGCCTCAGAAGCCATCTGAGCATTTGACTCTGCTGTACTTTCCTCACCAGTAGCTGGAGCACTGAGAAACTCCCTTAAGTGCATTATTTTCCTAGCGATCCAGGCAGCCTGTCTTGGGGTTGCTACAATCACTCTATGGGTAAGGATGCCGTGGAGACTTATATAGGAGGGTGAGTGGGTTGGTTGACTGGTTGGTCACACTTTGTTTTACTGTTTTGTGTTTTTCTTTTCTATACAACAAAAGCTTTCTCAACAGCCCCAGTGGGTAATAAACATTGACATCTGTGTCCTGACACTAGGATAGCTCAGCTAAGGAAGCCTTTAACCTATGGATGATGAGAAGAGACAGCTATGACAGCAGCATCTTAGGAGGTTGCCATGACAAATAAGGCAAAGCCAAATTTCTTTGGCCTAGGCAAGGGGAGAGAGGTGAGCAGGCCAGGACCAGAGGCGAGTACACTGTGAGAAGGTTAAAAGTAACTGGAATGCAGGTGAGAATGGTGAGGCTCCATGAGCTTGTGGCACCATTTTAAGCAATGCTCAAAACATCTGGCACAGACTATTTGCAGAAGTAATAGCAGAAAATTTTCCAAGCATGGGAAGAGACTCTGACATACAGGTAAGTGAGGCATAAACAATTAGCCATAGACAAAATAAATCTACACTGAGTCATATAATAAACAAGATCCCAGAAATTCAGCGCAAGAACAGACTATTAAAAGCTGTTGAAGAAACAGCTTTTAAAAGCTGAACAGACTATTAAAAGAACAAGAACAGACTATTAAAAGCTGTTTAAAAAGTTAAAGAAAAGAAACAGATCACCTATAAAGGAAAGCCCATCAGAATCGCGGCAGACTTCTCAGTGCAAACCATCAAGTCAAGAAGAGCTTGGAGTGAAGTATTTCAAGTCCTGAAAGAAAACAACTTCCAAATCAGATTGATGTACTCTGCAAAACTATTTTTCAAAATTAATGGAGAAATAAGATATTTTTATGACAAAGAACAACTGAAAAAATTCATGACCACCAAACGAACCCTACAAAGAGTACTAAAAGATATTCTAGAAAGAGACAAAAATTGCCACAATTCCAAGAACAACTCCAGAAAGAAGCCACAAAGCAGGGCAAGCAATTAAACAGAGGGGAAAAGTAGGGAACCAACAACAGGAAAATAACATGGCAAAGATAAGCAAATACATATCAGCTATAACCATCAATGTAAATGGCCTCAATTCGCCAATCAAAAGAAACAGCCTGCCAGAGTGGATCAAGAAACAAAATCCACCAATGTGCTGTATAGAAGAAATAGATTTAACTCAAAAGAAAATTCACTGATGAAAAGTCAAAGGATGAAAAACAATACTCCACATGACAGAAACCCAGAAAAAAGCAAGAGTAGCTATTCTGTTTGCAGACAATGTGAACTTCAAACCAAGTATGATCAAAAGAGATAAAGAAGGTCACTGCATACTTGCTAGGGGAAAACTTCAAGAGGAAGAGATAACAATCATAAATATATATGCATCAAATATCAGAGCACTGAACTATATAAAGCAAATGTTAATAGATGTGAAAAATCAAATAAGCAATAACATGATTGTAATTGGGCATTGTAACACTCCATTGTCACAAAGAGATATATCAACTAGACCAAAAAAATCAGCAAAAAAAGAACTGAACCAAACTTGTGAACAAATGAACTTAGTAGACCTTTACAGTGTTCCACCCAACAACAATGACATTAAAATACATGTTCTTCTCAGCTGCATATGAAATAGGCCACATACTAGCTCACAGAATATGCTTAAGTAAATGCAAAGGAAATGAAATTATCCCACACATATTATCTGACCATAGTGCAATGAAATTGGAAATTATTGACAAAAGAAACTGCAAAAACTCCATAAACACATGGAAATTAAATAACACCCTCCTGAACAACCAATGGGTCACAGATAAAATTAAAGAAGAAATTAAACAATATTTAAAATTAAACAAAAATGGACATACAACATACCAAACCCTGAGGGATGAAATAAAAGAAGTACTCAGAGGAAAATTTATACCAATGAAGTCTCACATCAGGAAAACAGAATGAGAACAAATAAATAATCTTATGCTGCACCTCAAACTTCTAGAAAAAGGAGAGCAAGTCAAGCCCAAAGCCACAAGAAGGAAGGAAATTATAAAAATCAGAGCAGAAATTAATGCGATGGAGACTAAAAAAAAAAAAAAACACAAAGAATTAATTAATTGAAGAGTTGGTTCTTTGAAAGAATAAATAAAATTGATAAACCCCTAGCAAAGTTTATCAAAAAAGGAAAGAAAGATAATTCATGCAATAAGGAAGGAAAAAGGTGAAATCACTACAGATGATGCAGAAATTCAGAAGATCATCAATACCCACTTTGAAAATCTTTACTTGCATAAGATGGAAAACACAGAAGAAATGGACGAATTCCTAGAAACACATGAATTACCAAGGCTGAATCATAAAGATATAAAAATTCTGAGTAACCCAATAGCAGTCAATGAAATTGAAAACATAAGTAAAAGCTTACCAACAAATAAAAGCCCAGGTCCTGATAGATTCAGAGCTGAATTCTATAAGAAATTTAGAGAAGATTTAATGCCAATACCCTCAAACTCTTTAATGAAATTGAAAGGGAAGCAACTCTTCCTAACTCATTTCTGGAGACAAGTACTACCCTGATACCAAAACTGGAGAAAGACCCAAAAACAGAACTACAGGCCAATCTTCCTAATGAACATAGATGCAAAAATCCTCAATAAAGATATCAATATTTAATACAATAAGCATTGTTAATTTCCTACAACTTTGTTTGTAGCTCTGTGTTGTCTGTACTGTTCTTTTGCTATTTTGTAAAAGGTTGTCTGTCTGTTAATGTTTTCCTCCTTTTATTTTTAAAATTAAAAAAATAAAAAAATAAAATCCTCAATAAGATTCTAGCAAAAAGAATGCAGCAAATCTTTAAGATTATACATCATGCCCAAATGGGACTGATCCCAGGAATGCAGGGATGTTTCAATATATGCAAATTAATGAATGTAATACACCATATCAACAGAGCAAAGACAAATATCACATGATCATCTCAATAGATGCAGAAAAAGCTTTCGATAAAGTCCAGCACCCATTCATGGTTAAAAAAAAAAAAAAAAGGAGAAAATATGAATAGATGGTCTTTATTTCAATCTGATAAAAGCCATCTATGACAAAAAGAAAACAGCCAGCATCATATTACATGAACACAACCTGAAACCTTTCACACTAAAATCAGGAACAAGACAAGGATTCCATTATCACCACTCCTATTCAATATAGCTCTGGAAACATTAGCCAGAGCAATTAGACAACAGAGAGAAGTAAAAGGAATAAGTATAGGAAAGGAAGAAGTAAAATTATCATTACTTGCAGATGACATGATACTCTACATAGAAGACCCCAAAAACTCTACCAAAAGACTTCTAGATTTAATAACTAAATTCAGTAGCATATCAAGACATGAAGTCAACACTCAGAAATCAATAGCATTCCTGTATACAAACAACAAACTAACTGAGAGAGAAATTAGGAAATCTCACCTTTCACAGTACCATCCCAAAAAAGAAACACTTAGGAATCAATCTAATAAAGGAAGTGAAAGATCTACACATTGAAAATTACAGCGCTCTGAAAAAAAATCAAAGAGGATTTTAGAAAATGGAAAGATATTCCTGGATAGGAATAACCAACATAGATAGGAAGAATCAATATTGTGAAAATGGCCATACTTCCAAAATTGTTATACAGATTTAATGCAATCTCAATCAAAATACCATTATCATACCTCACAGATCTAGAGAAAAAATTCCTAAAATTCATCTGGAACCAGAAGGGACTTAGATTGGCAAAAGCAATCCTAGGCAACAAAGGCAAGGCAGGAGACATCACAATCCCTGACTTGAAATTATACTATAAAGCCACTGTGATAAAATCAGCAAGGTACTGGCAAAAAAAAAAAAAAATCTAAGGATCAGTGGAACAGATTAGAAGATGCAGACACAACTACAAACACACTCAGCCGCCTTACCTTTGACAAAGGGGCCAAACATGTTCACAGCAAGAAAGTTAGCCTCTTGAATAAATGGTGCTGGGAAAACTGGCTTGCCACATACTAAAGACTGAAACTAGACTCATGTCTATCACCATGCAAGAAATTAAGGTCAAAATGGAGCAAAGATCTAAATATTAAAACATAAACATTAAATCTACTGAAAGAGAAAGTAGGTAGAAATCTTGAAGACATAGGGGTAGGTAAAGAGTTCATTAACAAAAACCAAACTGCTCAGGAAGTACTTCAAAGAGTCAACAACTGGGATCTCATCAAAAGAATGAGATTTTTTTGCACATCAAAAGAAATCACCAACAATGAAAAGAAACCCCACGAACTGGGAAAAAATTTTAGCCAACTGTCCCTCAGACAAAGGACTTCTATCTAGAACACATAAAGAATTTTTTAAAAATCAAGCCCCCAAAATTCAAAAAACCCAATCCAAAAATGGGCATCTGAGATGAGTACATACTTCCCAGATGCAGAAATATAAATGGCAAATAAATACATGAAAAAATATTCAACATCATTGGTCATCTGAGGAATGCAAATGAAAACAACTCTGAGATTCTATCTCACCCTAGAAAGAATAGCTATCATCCACAAATTAACCAACAACAAATGATGGAGGGTCTGTGGGGAAAAGGGGACCCTTCTCCACTGGTGGTGGGAGTGCAGACTGGTACAACCACTGTGGAAATCAATCTGGAGATTCCTCAAAAAACTAGGAATAGAGGTCCCATTCAACCCAACTATTCCCTTTCTGGGTATTTTCCCAGAAGAATTAAAAACATCATATCACAGCAATATATGTGTGCCCTTGTTTATAGCATCACAATTTGTAATAGCTAAATTTCAGATACCACCAAAATTCCCATCAACTGAGGAATGGATAAAAAAGATGTGGTATTTTTATACAATGGAGTATTATTCAGCTACAAAGTAAGATGAACTCGAGGCCTTTATAGGTAAATAGATGCAGCTAGAGACCATACTCATAAATGAAATAAATCGGACTCATATGTGTGAACATTGCACTGTCTCCCTAGTGTAAGAAACTGAAAGAATAAATAAGATCCAAAAGGTATCATAGATACTATGAAAAGGAAAGAAACTGCTCAAAAAGGAAAGAACAACTGGGATGAGGGAAAGGAGAAAAGAAGGAAGGACTATATGAGATGATTGTACTACTAACTTCTATTAGATCATTGCAAGGAACAATTAGTGCTTATACCGTTCTATCAATCCTACATGCTTGTGTCTGATAATCTGAGCAACCGCTTTGATGAGAACATATGCAGTACAATAACCGTTGTTAATTTCCTATCATCTTGTTTTCAAATTCTGTATAATTTTTATTGTTTTTTATTATTCTCTTTAAAATTAAAAAAATGTAAAAACATTTGGCATAAGCACCTTGACATGGTTAAAGGAGCCGACTCACAGTACACACTTTTTCCTCTGTGTAAGCAGAAAAAAAATAAGCCTCTGCCTCTTGTTCCATTTTCCTCTATCTGGTCCTTGTAGTTCACCGTTCACTTCCTTCATTGAGGTGGCTTTGGGGGCCGGGGGCGCCCCGTTCTCCATCACTTTGAATATGATGTTCCTCCTACTTCTGAAATTCTCACGGTCTATGTGACACTGGTCAGATTCCTACAAGCTTTTGATTGATTTCTAAATGTTGTTCCTGTGATGAAACTGAAACGAATAGCAAGCTGCTGACTCTGTTATAACCAAACTTCAGCTGAGACGCTCCTCTCTGGGGGAGGCCTGGTCTCTGCAAGATCGGTTATGGGGGCTCATAGGAAATGCCATCGAAGCATCAGAGGTGCCATCAGCACCAAAGGTGAGGGGAGCATCACTCTTATAAAACCAGCCTTGACAAAGTGGTACCTGCGCCACCACAGAAAGATTCGGACAAAAGCAGACCTTCACCCGTGTCACCGGCCGCACAGCACGTTATCTCTCTGGAAACCGCATCTCCAACAAATTTCCTTTCCCTGGTGGGACTCCTTTCCATGTTTCTGGGTTTGGAAGCTTTGGGTTTTTCTTTATTTTGTTTTGTTTTTGTTTTTTAACATAAGGAGTCTTTAAATTTTCGCAGTTTAGGTGCCGTGTGTATACGCTATCTCCTCTAGTCTATCATTTATCTCTCCCCCCGTGCACTCATTACGTTTTTCAATGTTAATTATCCTCTCCTCTAGGAAGTGAACCATCTTGATGTGGGGAACTTCAACACCCAAGCACTCCGTCACTGGGCAGAGTATCAAGTGTCCCAAAAGCACTCAAAAATATACTAAAATGCAGCTGAAAAGTTTTCAGTTAAACTAACCGAGCACACACGTTTACATTTCAGAGCAGAGTGAAACTGGCGTGCTTAAACTACTTCTGCCTTCACATCCACAGCATGGTCTAGACAGAAGCCACAGCTCTGCGACCGTTCCGTGGCCATTGTCGCGGCGTGACCAGAAGAAAAGCCAGTCACTCTGGGACCACAGGGCTCAGCTGTCTGTTCATGAAAAACACTGTAACTAGCAATATCTACGGTAGTAATTTTAATTTTAAAAAATTAAACTAGTTTTCATTTGTTAAAGTAACTTACAAAATCAACATTTAATCGACAAAATCAAAATTGAAGAGGCTGTGTAAATGCATGACCAGTGCTCTGACGATCCGTTTATAGTACACAAACTAAACGCGAAACGAGGTATCCCGCAGGTGGCCGATAAGCACGTTGATGGAGAACAGCGGTACTCAGAGTCACACGGCCCAGCGCAGCAACGGCGAGGCCCCATTCGCACCACGGATGCTCAGGAGCATGACCCTAGAAAGCACGCTGAGGTTCTCCGCACGACTTGCCAATTTTACCTTCTTCTTCCTCAATTCCAGCAATTACACTGCTTCCTGGTGCACCAAGACTGCTGAAGCCATGCTGAGATACTTCACCTATCTTTTCATTACTGGTGCTTTCCCTGCCTCAGTCCCACACTGAAATCAAAATTAGGCTTCCCACCTCGTGTTTTCCCCACCTCACACGACTCCAATTTTCTATTCTATCTGATCTACTTTTCCACGGCCCAGCCTCCGCCATGCCACTCCTCTGCTCAAAGGTCTGCAAACACTACGCCATCCCGAGCACAGCCTTCCCAAGCTGATCCTGGCTACTTCCAACATAAATGTTCAGTAAACGCAGATCATTCCTTTGTGTGTTCTGCAGTCTCCGAGATGACCCTATTCTCTATCCTAACTTGAAGATTTCTAGAAGACAGAAACTGGGGCAAGGGTTACAGGGTATTACTTTGTTAGGAGAAGTATAATCCCAGGGCACAAAGAGTGAAAGAAAAGTGAGACAGGGCTCAAGAGCAAGCGGTGTACATAACACACGGGGACAGTGGTCTCCACACCAAATTGAGACAAGAGTCTCGGCCACTCACCTTAGGGTCACCTGCTCAGCCTCCCAAGGTTTGCGGCTAGCAAAACTGGGCCTCAGCGATCCATCCAAGAAAGAAAAGGAAAAAGTCCTTATCTGCCCAAACCTTTCCAGCTCCTGCTTTCCTTTGGCCACAGTAACTGCGCCACATTTCTAGGTTGTATTTTTTATTAGTACATGTCTGTAGTACACAGTGCTTGCATTTCTTGTGCAGAGTGGGTTCATGTACACAACACACTTTAATTCCTTTTCCATCCCCTTTCTCTTTTTCTCACCTCCCTGCATCTCTTGACCCCCTTACCATTTGAGAAAGGTTTATCTCCCTACTTCCTATTGTCCTTCATTTTGATTTTTATTTATATTTTACATTTCTTGGTGGGGTCGGTTGTTTTGTTTTGTTTTGCTTTTGGAGACAGGGTCTCACTGTGCAGTTTAGGCTGGTCTTGAACTCACTATGTAGCCCAGGCTAGCCTGGAACTCACGGTGATCCTCCAGCCTCAGCCTCCTAAGTTCTGGGATTACAGGTGTGCACCACCATGCCCAGCCTGCATTTATCACAGAAGGGAAACCTTTTTGAGACTCACAGAGTGTTGCTTTAGGAAGCCACAGCCCAGGATTAGCAATATGGTGTATCATATAAATCTCAAAGTAGCGGGAGACACGAGAGATTCCGGGCACTGAGCTGACCAGACTCCACTGGTAGAACCCCTGGGCTTGTTATAGTTTTGTCAGACACAGCAGCTGCGTCTGAGGCAGACGGAACATGTGAAGAGATGAAGGTCCTGAAGATAGATAAACCCAAGACACTCTGCCGAGGTGTATAAGATTTGTTCAGTGTGCCTCTACCGCAGATCCCCACCAGCCCTGCACGAGTGTTAGCCTACGGTTAGATCGTGAGGATCACAGGTCCAAAAGATATGCACAAGCTCCTCAATTAGATTATGAATTCACTGATAGAATTCATCAAGCCTATGTGGCTATGCGTACCCATCTCAACCAGCACAGTCTGAACACAGAAATAGCATCCTAGCGGTAGTTGTTTAGTGAGGGAAAGATCAGAACAGCCTCAAGAATAGCAGACCTCAGTCACTTTAGTCCAAAAAGACATAGAAACAGCCTCTTCTAGCTTCCCAGAAAAAAAGTCTGAGCTTTGGAAGAAATCTAAATAATTCCTGCGTATTTCCCTCACTTCCTTTGTGCTTCGTGTTTCATTTCCTGCACCGTAAAATTAAAATTATAAAGGTTAAAAAATTATTTTAAAAGAATTGACCTTTATTTTTTAAGAAAAAGGAGGTGAAATAAACTCTTATCCTACTCAACAGGAAATTAGGTAAGAATGAGACTTTGTATTTATAATTCAATTTTTTTCTGTTTCTGATAATAAATTCCTATGCAAATTCTAACCCATGAAAAACACTGGGCAAGGACAGTCTCTTTCTGCACAGATCTACTGCACAAATCCCCACACAACAGAATGTTGTAAACCATAACTGTAGGAAAAAGAGCCGGACAGAATTGAAGTCCCAGGAAAGACTGGGCGAGGGACTGAAATAAAAGGCCTGTGTATGAGACCTGGGCCCATGACGTCCTGCCAGGAGTGCTGTAGTCCAATGCGTACAAATATGAAGTCAAGCCAAATTGAACTAAATAAATAATCCACTTTAATAAAGACATGCTGACACACCCTCATATTATATTTCTAAATTTTTATCTGGATCCTTCAGTGTGACTGCGTAGGGGCTTTGGTGGGGAAGAATCACGGAGGAGAAACTGCAAAAAGCAGTGGAAGGGGGCTGGGGATTTAGCTCAGCGGCATGGCGTCTGCCTGGTAAATGCAAGGTCATGAGTTCGATCTCTGGTACCGGAAAAAACAAACAAACAAACAAACAAACAAAAAGCAGTAGAAGGGAAAGGGTGTAACCGTAATGTGCACCTCCTTTGGAAGAAAGACTGCTAGGTCTTTGGGGAAGGGCAGCAAAAAGTTAGTTGCTGTGAAAGCTGAGATACTGGTGGTTTAGGGTTTGCCCTGGGCCATTATATGATCTCATTAAAACTAGAAAACAGCAGATGATAAGGAGAGTTCTGAGTAACAGAGAACTCTGCCTCAGAAGGATGACGGGGCAAACAGGCCGGGTAAGACAGGCCCGGAATGATAAGGCACGTCTGAGGAGGAGACAGAGGAACGGGGAAATAAAAAAGTTCTGCTGGGTGGCTCCCACATATTTTCTAATCCGCTAAATGAATATTTTTGGAGTGTAAACTAAATATTGTCTGGTTATTTATTTGCCTTTCAACTTTAGACTGACCTTTTTCACTCCACCCCCTCATGCCTTTTAAGTATTTGTTCACTAAGAACCTCGTATTTATACACTACTAGCAATGTGCTATTTACTATTGCAGTCTCTGACCTCAGAGGGCTGTCAATCACGTACCCAACCAGCCAAGTCAAGGTGATCTACACTCAGGTGAAGTGCTGTAGTCCTGTAGGGGAGAGAACTGATAATTCTCTCAGCTAGAGCTATTGAGTAAGGTGCAACAAGAGAAAATTAGTCAGAATCCTTTCTAGCCCTTAACAATATGTGCGCCTGTTCCTATCTTTCAAGTCCCGTAACCTTGTGTATTTACCAACCAAACTAACCCATGGCTAATATACATATTTTCTCTATCAAAGGAGGGACCTCAGGGGATGCCCTCCAGAGAAGAGCCTTGAATTAGACCTCTGAAGTATGCAATGATCATGAACCAAACTGAGGACTAACTTTCCCAAAGAAAAGGGCACATCTTATGGAGAGCGTGGTGGAGGGGAGAAACATTTTTAATCTTTTCTTCGTTGTACCCTGCATTCAGAGGGTTTCCTTCTGAAAAGGTAACCTACGGTCAGCCTCTTTGATCACTATTTGAGACTATGAAGAGAAATAAAATTTTAGAGTAGGAACGGACTTTAAAACAGTATAGTCTAATGCCTTTCCTTATGTTAAAGAACACAAGGGATTTCTAGGTATAAAGGGACACATGGCTGAAGTACAAATGTTCCTGGCATTTCGTCTGCGCTTTTCCATTAATATGAGCTCCCGGCTTTTCCCAACACTGGCCTTGGAGAACTTCCCTACCACACCCAGACTCCTCATCTGTCGTCGGTGATACATAATCAGAAAGTAATGGCAAGGAACAGGTAACACAAAAGATGCAGTTAGGTTTGTCCAGTGCAAAAGAAGAGAAGCTCCGCTGGGTCGGAAGAAAAGGATGGAAAGGAGAGAGGGCGATAAGATACGAGCTTGGTGTTCCCTCTCAGGACTCCGGAAGCACAAATAAAACTTGAACTGTTTCACAGTCGCTTTCTGCTTGCTGGACTGTTTCATTAATCACACGGCTCTAGGGTAGAGCTGCTATGGGAAAACCACTTACCTGTTTTATCTTTATGCTCTGTTTTCATTATACCACCTTTACTTTCTGAGAAAATATCCCTTTTTATTAACCTATAACAGTTCTGGATCCAGTAGTAGCCTGTGGAAATCATTTTAGCAATACATAAAGAGTCTTCAAAATACCCAGGGTCATTGATCCAATAATCTCACTTTTGATACTCCTAGAAAATTAAATATTACTAATTATGAAGAAAATTTAATTGATAAATTTTAGAGGCTTATGCCAAAATTTTTAATAATATTCTAAAAGCTAGAAGTAAAATTACCAGTAGGGAAATAAAAACTTTTAAATCATATTACTTAGTAAATGTGACTGTAAAAACATAACAGCACTGGAAAAGCTTCAATTCAATGTTATGTAAAAAGCAGGGGACTCAGAGCACATGAATTTGCCCAGCAGATTCAGTGGGCTTGCCTTAGGATCCAAATTTGCATTTTTATATGTGCTAAGGTGATTCTTGTACACATCACACCCAGGGAAGCCATTTACACATGGTACAATTATGTAAATGTAAACCTGCAAGCTAAGCAAGGAAACAGCACCAACTGACTACCTAACACCCGCATGCACGCACACACATGCACACAATCACATGCACACACACATTTTTCTCTTCCATATACTTTGGCTTTGTAACAGTGATGTCCTCGGCCAATTGTAATGCTGCCATTTCTTGTACATTATTCCTTTTCCCAGTCTCATCTCCCTGTTCACGAGCAACTAGTTTGAAGATGACAGCACGCAGTGCACTAACCATTGTTACTCTCCGACAGTCTTGTTTTGAAATTTTATACCATTATTTTCGTTGTTTATTTTTCTTTTCTTTAAAAAACAAAACAAAAGTTAGTAATGTAATCTTGTTCTGACCAATAGCCCATAAGAGGAATTCTTCCTAGTACTTCTTTAAAAAGCTATTGCTTTCTGCTTACACACACACACACACACACACACACACTCCTATCCAAGGAGAGCTTGCTGGTAACGTACATTGTTCCTTACTGCCTAGCATGATGCTGGCGCAGGCATCTAGAAGTCCCGATGTGAATGTGTAAGGACCGAAAACGAGCTGTGAGTCAGACTCAGGCACAGGTGCCTGGGAGTGGACTGGGGCAGAGAGGAACTCTGGGAGCCGAGAAAGCAAGAAGGGAAGCAGCGCGCATCCCGCTCCTCTCGTCCATAACGCTCGGTTACTCTCAATGCGTGGTTGAAAGTAGTTTCCAACAAGCAGGAATATTTAATATCTGCAAGAGCGTACATCCTGGGCATCCTCTGGAGATCTGCGTGGCAGTGATGAAGTACCCGTGTTGGTCTGTGAGAGTCCGGGTTAGGTCTAGTGACCAATAAATAGGAGCTGCAGAGGCACGGCTAGAGCGTCTCTAATGCTAATGGTGCCATTTAGGAAATCTCCAAGCTGCCCTGGGACTGCGCGGCTCTCCAGGACAACAGTCCCGTTACAGGGCTATTAATTCTGTTTGAAACTCTGAAGCTACGGTTATGATGGTGGAACATAGACTTCAAAGTCCAGCAAATTTGCGCCGTGGAATACGAAACATTTTAAGGCCAGTTTAGGTTGTTGAGATGTCCTGAGGCACAGCATGCCTCTCTATTCACTCCCGTTCGCTACAAAATGAATTAAATGCCTTTCAACACAGGCATAAAATAACGAGGCTCTAGTTTGGGAAAACATTAAGGCCTGTTTATCTTTTCCATTTTCACAAATGTGACCTCCTGACTATGAATACGAGACATTTACCTAACATGAAGGCATTTAAATAATTACCACGCTGTAGGGGTAATGGGAAAATAAGCAAGCAAAACTGATGGTATGTCTTCCTCTGGAGAGGCTACAGATGCTGACAAATTCTAGACTAAATGTATGCTTCAATATATTTATGTATATATTCAATGTATGCACTTGAAGACTGCATAATAGTTCTCAATCTATACGGGTCTCTTAACTTACCTGAAGCAATTTACAGAATATAAACCCCAGAGCCCTGTCATTAAATTCTGATTCAGTAGGGCCGGGATGGTACCTGGCCGTCTGTACCTTTCTAATCCTTCTACATTGTTCTGAGGATGAGTCAGGCTGTAGAACCCCTGCCTCAGTGGCACAGAGTGACCACACAGCTCTGCGCTGTGAAGTTGCCATAAATCTCTACAAGCATCTTTTGTAAGATTTTGAGAACAGAGATCCGTTGATAAATGGATGCAGAACTCAGCAGATAAACATAAAAAACTGCATAAGGAAACCCTTGAGTCAAAAACTATGAGCTTCTACCAACTCTTACTCCTTCAGAAAAGCAAAGAGAAAGAAACTTCTCACCACCTCTGGAGAACCAGAGAAAGGTAAAATCACTGAGGACAGGAAGGCGGGAGGACAGAAGAGAAAAGGAGGAAGGCAAGGAGAAACATGGGAGGTGAGAAAGAGAGAAGGAGAGAAAGGATGCCAGAAGTGTAAATATATTAGAAAGCGCAATAAATTTTCAGTTACAAATTTTGCCTGTTAAGATACTCAGATTAGGGAAAAAGTACAAATCTAACTATAGTTGTAGCAGCAACAGTAACAATAGATAACACTTGGTAAGCATGTGCACGAAGTTGCAAAGTTTATCTCATGAACTCCTCATAACATCTCTTGAGGCACGGAGAGTTAAGTAACCTACCCATGAGTGACTAGAGAAGTGGTCAAGTGATGGAGTCCGGGTCTCATCCAGACTTACTCCAGAGGCTGCTCTCACTGACTACCCTTTTCAACAAATAGTTCTGTGAAACTATGCTCAAGGCCATTAGAATGAGGAAAATGAAAGTTAAAACATGAATGAAGTTTTTAACCATCAAATCAGCAAAAAATAAATTAATTGATGATAAAAAAAACTTTGGAAACAGTTACACTGTTATACTGTGGCTAGAGCATAATTTGTTTTAACCTATTCATGGAGAAATTTGGTTTTAACTATCAAAATATAAGATAATCATGATCTTTAAAATATGGTTTCCACCTCTAATCTCCTAGAGACATGCTCAGAACCTTGCCCAGAAAAACTCACTGCAGCATTGTTTATGAAACTGAAAAATCAGAAGTAAATGTCATCGATATGGGCAATGCATAAATAAACTATGGGACAACCGTTCTGTGGAAGACCAAGAAGGCATGAAAAAGAATGAGACAATTTTGTATGTACTATTAAAAGAAGACAAGTTGCTTTTATACATTGTAAGGCTGAGGTAAATTACTATACCATCCATCCCTCCACACACAACGATTTGGCCATAGCTTTTGTAGGGGTAGAAAAGCTCTACCTCCTTCCTCTTGGGAACCCAGTTGTGTCCAGAAATCAAACTGATATAAGATAGATTAACAGAAAACCATACAAATTTCGTTAAAACAAGTAGTGCCCTGATCAGGAAAGAAGACCGTAAGTAGCAGTTAGAGTCAATCACTTATATACTGAACTGGACAAAGAGTAGTAAATTGTGAAGAAGCAACTAAATTATGAAGGAAGGTATAATAGGTAAAAGTTAATCTCACAAGGTCTATACACAATTCCTACACCTCACCTTCTCATCCTGCAGGATGAGAATATTGCATCTTTCATGTGGGGATTTTGTCTCTCGCTTTGAAGAAACAGTATGAGGGTCACAGAGACCCCCTTGCATCCGTTGTTTTTCATGTGCTTTTAACTTAGTCACTATGTCAGAGTAGCACATTTTTAATTCCTCCCCTGTCAAGAATGCAAATACATACATTCGACCCAGAAATGTAACTTTCAGAAAATTATTCTAGCTGTAAATGTCCTATGTATAAAGTTATTTACTGCCAGATTTTTAAATACAGAAACACTGAAAACAAACTAGATCAGTAGGGGAAACATTAAGCAAATTATGAGAAATCTATATAATATAATACAACACAGTACTATCCATAACATTCATTGCTGGGGCTGGGGTATTGCTCAGTAGTAGAGCACTAGCCTAGCATGTATGAAGGCTTGGGGTTTGCTCTCCATCACTGAAATAGACAAATACACACTCACACACACACACACATACTATAAAATGTATTGCCATACAACTGTATGACACACTATACTGCCACAGTTAATTTATAAAAGAAAATCTTTTATTTTCTATTATGGGATAATGGCCAAGATATAATACATTTTTAAAAAAACAAGATGTAAATATAATATACTCTGTTTGGTGTTGTTAAACAGAGGTTTAAATACTTCTAGGTGCAAAGAACGTGTTTGTGTAGGCACAGAAGAAATTGGCAGTGCTGGTGGCCTCTAGAAAAAACTGTGGGACTGAGATAACAGCAGGTGAGGGAATTCACACCTTTTTAAAGAGTTCTGAGTATTTTAATATGCATACACACTGCTCATTCAGAAAATACAAATTTTAAAGGTAAAATGAAGCAAGATGCAGCAGAATACATGCAATGTGAGCTTTGTTATTACAAAAGACTAAAAATTTTATTATTTGATCTTCTGTCTATGCATACGCACAGTGCATAGAAAAGGGTGAAGCAGTTTTCACGTAGGGAAGTGAAAAAGAGAAAGACTGACTTAATCTTCTTACATTCTGATATGTGTGAATTTGTAGGAAAAACACACACATTCGTAAATTCCTGTACAGGAAATAAAAACAAGCTCTTTTGAACGAATTTCTCGTTCTTGCTCTTCTAACTGATCCTGAGTGAATTGCTCAAGCCCTAGAGCCCGGATACCCTGAAGTATAATGTGAGAATCAAATCCACTGGTACGCAAGGTCCCCTCTGCTTCACAGCTCAAGAATTGAATCTACTGATTCATAACCAATAAATGGCAGATGGATTAGTAGCCAATCTTTGAGATATTAAGTACAACCATAACATGATACTACTGTAAAGGCTATGTTCTAAGAGCAAACTCTAAGAACAACCTTTTTAACTCAGGAGAATGAGATTGTGCTAATAGGACTGTAGGCCAAGAGTCCCTCTCTTCCTGAGTGCTTCCAGTTACAGCGGCATAGTAGCAAAGTGGTCCAGGGTACTCATCCATCGGGATACGGTTAACAACCGCATAATGGGACAAAATAACTTTCACAGCTCGAATGCATGGATCAGATTGTCCCACCAGCCTTCCAGAATATCACACAACACCTATATTCTTCTCTGTCTTCTTTATCTAGCTTTCAAATTAATTTTTTTTTTTTTTTACTTTTCTTTGCTGACCACAGCTGTTATTAAATTTTCTCTCCAAAGTCAGGAGATATATACAATTTCAGATCGCTCAACCATGGCTTTTTAATTCACATATATGAAAACTAGCTCATTCTGTACTTGCATTACTGTTTAAATATTCAAAGAATCTAGGTGTGGTGGCATACCACTGTAACCCCTGCACGTGGGAGGCTGAGGCAGGAAGAGCACCACAAGTTCAAGGTCAGCCTGGGCTATAGTGAGTTCAAGACCAGCCTAAACAACATAACAATATCATGTCTCAAAACAACAAAATTTAAAAATAAATATAGAAAGAATATAGACCCGCATGCTTTTGAAAGTAAGCTAAAAAGTACTTTTTTAACATCAAGTGGTTCGTGGGTCAGAGTTGAAGAAAGGAAAGAGAATGCAGTCACATAAAAGGAAGACCTAGAAATCTTTCTGACCCAAACCTGAAAATATATTTTTCCACTGTTACAAACTTTGGGAAAGGATGTCTTATGTCAGAAAAAAGAAAAAAAAAAAAAGACAATGAAACCTTCACCTAAAACCTTATGCTTTGTTACATAAGATGTTTTTCTAGGTTCCGGTCCTGCAGAAGCTAACTCTCTTACACATGAATGGGAAACCTATCCAAAAGGATTGCGAAAGACAGAGCTCTTGTTCCAATGTTAAACGTCCTCCATTCAAGTTGTGGGTCTCACTCACCAGAGATGGACCCTGCACACAGGTGTGACTTCATGCATTTCAGGAAGGACCTCAGTCCTTCTCTGTGAATGTTGCTCCCATAATATATGTGCATGCTTCTCTGCACGGCCTACAGGTCGTAGTGCAGTGTCAGGCACTTAGGCACCTTGCGGGGACTCGGGAGGTTTTCACTGATTGACCCAAGCCCACGTACATAGCCTGTTCTCATGTCTAGACTTCTGGGGCAAGTGAAGATTTCTGATGAATTGTGGGTTGTATTCCAACTCTGTTCCCATCTGAGCACAGGACAGGAGTTAAAATTCAGTCCCTGGAGTTAAGCATTATTGGGTTAAAATTGCTGTTTTGCTCTCAGTCCCAGCTTAGAGGCCACGCACTTACGAAGACAGCCTCCATTTCCTGGCCTTCCATGTCCCACAGCCTCTTCTCCGCCCCGTACCAGAGGCGCATTTCCCTGCAGTAGCCTCAGTTCTGTGCTATCATCTGTCTCTTCTAGATTTTAAGTTCTTCAAAGGCAGGCTCTAGATCCTATTCACCTTTACGGTCAAAGCATCAGCACAATGCCTGGAACACACTCAAAAAATATTTGTGGGCTAGCCTAAAAATAAAATGAATTGAATTTTGAAGTGCTAACTGAGAAATATCTGAGAATTTATCCCCAGAATGGCTACAAAACAGCCTACAGTGAAAGCCAGAGGGAGAAAATACAGGGGCAAGACCGAGGAGTTGCTGCATCCATAATAAAGAAGAGGATTCTGAGTTCACAAATCAATCTGTTTTACGTTATTACCAGTTCTGTAAGCACATAACTCCCCGTGAGAAGTCAATGTGGAAAGAATCCTAGACTAGGAATCCAGAGACTTGGATTTAGGCCCAGCTCTGCCACTAACTGCCTGCGTCCCTCCCCAGCTGGTACTGGAAGCAGTGATTCATAAGGTCGTTTCAAACTCTGTCCACATAAGCACATCTGTATCCAACATCATTACTTCACTCTACAGTTAAGAAAACTGAGACACAGAAGCTGCGCCCAGCTTGCCCCAGGTTCCCGTAGTGACTGAGCACTCCAGCGAAGGTAGAACATGAATAAATGGACTCCATCTGGGGCCCACCAATAGACATTGAAATCTTAGGAGTCCGCTACCAAACACAGGGGCTTTCAGCACCTTTAGAAGCCAACTTAGTACAGTGTTGGTCGTCAGCAGCACCACCCCGGGACTGATCCCAGTGCTCTTCTGGGATGTCCAGCTCGAGGTCTCCCCAGACATCTGGAGAGAGACATCGCTGAAACTCCACCTAGGAAAACTGGAGTCTTCTCGAGATCGGCCTGTTTGCTACCGTCACTGGGGCATCATCAGAGTCTGACAGTTAGATCCACGGTCAGCTCCAGAGTTGAGAATTTGAATGGCCCCTCGGTTTGCACAGTCCCGTTCAAACGGATTGCTCTGAGGCCTTTCTTTAGGAGTCTGTGCAGTGTGTGTTGTACCAGCACATTTCAGAATCGAAAGTCATGCAACCTCAGGAAACATCAGAATCCAAAGATGAATCGTAAGTTAAACACGAAACATTTGCAATGTGAGCAGTTTCATCTAACAATATTTTTTGAGTTTTTAAAAAGAAATCTGGAAGCTTACTATGCTGCATATATATGTACATGATTTTATTGCTATATAACTCACATATCATAAAGTTATTCCTGTTAAACTGTAAACAACTCTGCATTTTAGTTCATGCAAACCATGTGCAGTCATTGCAGCCACTTAATCTCAGAATATTTTCGTCCCCAAGAAAAGAAACCCTGGGCCCATTAGCAACGCTTCCCTCTCTCCCCTTCTTTCCAGCCCTTGATGACCACTGAGCTACTTCCTTCGGATGGGTTTCCCCGATCTGGACATGTTCTATAAATGGAGTAATACGGTGTACCACCTTTTGTCTATCTTCCTTCTTGCCGCTTTCTTGCTCTACAACCTTATACTGGTGGATCTAATAAGACAAGAGAAATTCACCTTTAAAACATCATTTTCCTTTATTAGAAATCCCTTAAAACACTGTATAAAAAGGACAGAACTCATGCGTCAAGTTCCATTCTAGCCTACAGGTCCTCCAGCTCATAGGGAAGGACACTCCTCAAACCCCCCAGGCTGTCTAGTCTCACCTGAATCTAAAATTACCTTGAAGTGTGAGCATGATTTCATAGGAAATGCACGGACACCAGAAACCCGGGATTCTAAACTGCGCTGCAGTGCCCAGAACTCCAGGGTGACCTCGAGCAGTCCCCTAACCTTTCTCAGTTCTCACTTTCATCTGCAAAATGAGAAAACAACAATACCTTCTTTCAGGGCTGTTATGAGGACTACAAAAAAACACGCATCCAGCACCTCGGACCTGGTACAGAGGGAGCTCAGTAAATTATTGCTAGTTATCTAAATGGAGACTGTTTAGTAACCAACGGGAAAAGTAATCATTTACTAAATCAGGTTCGTTATTCCCAAAGAAGGGGAACATGTCCCATCATTTTACTAAATGAAAAGGCTTAGAATGTACTCCTAGGGCACAGCAGATCTCAATCCACAAAAGAGAGAGGGACGAGGCGCCTGCGGCGGTGAGCAACAGCAACTGAAGAAACAGCAAGCAAAAGTGGCTTTGAGGCCCGCGTGAAACCCATCGCTGACTCTGTATTTACTTAATTTTACTTGCTCAGACACAGCCACAGGAGGAAGGAACCCACAGAGCGTGAGGCCTCAAAGGTTGAAACAAGATGGCAGATAAAGCGCCCCTACCACAGAGAGAAGCGGAAAGAACCTGGTGCGGGGGATTTTAATCATGGAGATACTCGGGTCCAAAACAGGCACCCGGCAACTGGCAAGCAGGTCACCACACCACCCGCTCTGGAGTCTTGAAAAGGAGAACTCCTGTTTCCAAAGAATTAAAATAGCTATGGGTGAAGTAAGAGGAAGAAATGAGTCATTAATCTGAAGCTAAAATGAGATCTCTGAGCTAATGACCACAAGTAAAGGAGGGCAGAGAGAGGAGAGTGTTATTGTCAGGGTCACTTCTCATTTTCAATAAAAGGCAGAAATCTACTTCAATTTCCAGATAGAACCCACGAACAAAATAAGAAAGCAAAGTTTCAAAAACACTCACATGTTCAACAGACATTGCTAAGCACCTCCTACACGCCAAATACTAGATATTGGGGAAAGAAAAAAAGAAGAAAATCCTGACGGCTGCCCTAAATCCTGCCGAGGAAGCAAGCCCAAAATCAATTAAAATGTAACATGATACATCATCGATCCTGTGATGGCACAGGCTGGTCTAGTTACCATGAGAACTCTCTAAGAAGAATGGGTCGCGTAACTCATCCAAACCTGCAAGCTTTGAGAGCGGAAGACAGCATTAGTAATAATCACACTGGGACTGCTCCTGCACAAGCTAAGATGAATGCCATCCTCTAAGGACAGAAAAGTTGGGGGAAAGAACTAGAGGAAGGGTGAGATGGAAAGGAGAATGCAGGAATCAGGAGGCCTGGTTGTCAAATAGGAAAGGGATGAGAAGTATGTGTAAGGCAGAGCAGAGTGAGAAAGAAATTGCCAAAGGACGCCATCAGAACTTGGACGCCAGAAGGATCGCAGAAGTAAATGAACTAAATTCTACCACAGAGAAACTAAGGGGAAATGGGTGGGAGAAAAACAACACTTGTCCATGTGCTAAGAACTATGCCAAGCATTTATAAAGCGTATTTTTACTTAGTCCTACCTAAAAAATAGGTTGCTTGGTTGGGTTTGCTTGTTTGTTCCTTTATTTGATTATTTGTTTTTAGGAAACAGGGTTTTGCTATCTTGCTCAGGCTAGCCTTGAACTCCTGTCCTCCAGAAAATCTCCTGCCTTAGCCTTCCCAAATTGCTGGGAGGCTGTGCCACTAGGCTCAGGGAAGATAAGTCTTATCATCTTTATTTTATCGATGAAGATACAGTGAGGTTAAGTGACAGAGCTGAGCTATGAACCCTTGCTTTTAAATTACAAAGTTCATATCCACATAATTAGTAGAACAGGCCGAGTTAGTACCAAGGACTTGCCATTTCCAGGCCAGTGCTACTTCTACTGTGCTTTATAAGGCAGATGAACTTATACTGGGTTAAGTAGAGTTACCCCAAAACTCATGACCACCTGCCAAAATGTGACATTTGGCAGTAGGGTCTTGCAGATGTAATCGAGTTTAAATGAGGTTATATTGGATTAGGATGGGCCCTATTCCAGTAAGCGATGTCCTGATTAAGAGGGAAAGTTAAGCACAGTCATACAAAGAGGAGAAGGCCATGTGCAGACATGCAGAGACACAGAGAAGAACATCTTGTAAAGACAGAGATGGAAATGATATGTCTATAAGCCAAGAAATGCCAAGGACTGCTGGCAACCACTAGAGCCAGGAACAGGCAAGCAAATATTCTGCTCTGCAGCCTTCAGAGCGAGTGCGGCCTGCTGACACTTTTGGTTTTTTAAAGTTCCATCCTCCAGAAATGTGAGACAACAAAGTCTTGGTTTAAACCACAAGCTTGCGGTGCTTTCTTACAGCAGCCCTAGTGAACTACCATACAGCTAGAGAAAGAAAGAGCAAAATATAGAGCAGGAAGCCTGGAGACAGAAGGAAAGTTACAAGGAGGTCACTGACAAACAGAGACTGAAATTCTAAAGACATAACTGGAGCAAAGGAAAAGGTGATGTCACCAAACCCTCAAAGCTAGAAATAAAGTCTCTGGTTCCATGATGACGCCTCTGCTGGTCTCCAGCCTCATCATTCTCACCGCTACTCCCTCTTGCTTTTTAGGGCCCCACAAGTTTATTGGTCAACCATCCCCAAGTAATAGGGGGAAAACATGAAAGCTACAAGAGTCGACATGAACTGCTTATAGGAATGAAAAACCCACAATGCTTTGAATGTCAGCTGTGAACAATGGTTCACAGCTTCAACTAGTGAAGTGGATTTTGAAAAATCAAGGACAGATATGATAATCTCTAATCATAGACATAGTAAGCAGGCATATAAAATCAAAATAAGAGAGGGTAAATGGAATAATGGAACAGTATATCAGTATAAGGCAAAAAGTTAAGAAAGAAGAGAGAAACAGTATAAAATAAAAAGGAAACAAAAAGCAATGATAAGACTTACACACAAATATGTAGTAAATACATCAACAGAAGTGAACTAAATGGTCCAATGAAGAGATGAATGCGTTAAAGAAAACAGAACACTATGAACTGCTTACTAGAGACAGTCTTTTAAAAAGGGACCTGGAAAGACTGAAAAGAAGATGGTAATGATGTTTGTAAACACTAATACATATCAAACAATCTCTGGTTGGGTTCCATCTGAAAGAACTGAGACAAATGTTTGAGAACACAGGGCAAATCCCAAGAACCTCAAATAAGAGAATTTGAAAGGAGAAAGACTGATAAAACAACAAAAAGGAAACCAATAAAGCGTACATTAATATGCAGGTTACCACAATGGACGCCTAGGACTCAATTCCCCTGAGAACCTCTGAGATACAACGTAGAATGTCTTTCAGTATAGTCCTACCCAACAGGTGAAGCTAAGTTACTTGTGCTCCAGCTCCCATCTGTCACTACATGACTTTTTCTATTGGGGTATCAAACCTCCCAGAACGTCTGGCCTACCACCCATTCTGGGAAGAGAAAGCCCTCAGCTGGAAAGCCACACTGCCGTAGAAAATCGTCAGTGCACCTAACAATGGTAAGTATCAAGGAAATATGAGCAGGAGATTAACAGGATCAGCTACAGAGTTAAACAAGGAAAAAGCATTACTGGCAGTAAACAGGGATACTTCATTAAAAAATTTTTCTACTCACAAGGAATATATACTATAAATTTGTATATCCCTCATAACACAGTGCTAAACTATACAAAGTGAAAACAGAACTAAAGAAGAAAACACACAAATCCAAATGCCATCTCCAACAAACAAAATGCAACATGTGAATCCTGAATTGAATCTTAGACCAAAAATATTTCTCTTTTGCTGCAAGTGACATTAGTAAGACAGAGAAGTTTGAATAGTCTTTTTTATAATAACACTCCACCATTGATCATATAAATGAGTGTAAATAAAATCCATGTATTTTAATAACTGCACAGAGTTTATGTAAGAACATCCTTTTTGGAAATGTTTTATGGAATACTAAATTAAGTCATAGTAAATGGACAGCATATCTACAGATTACTCCTAAATTGTTCAGAAAAATGAAAGTATCTGTGTCTGGGATTTGTTTGTGCATGCACAGATCTGCCTTGATCAATTACAGAGTATGCAGAGTTGTCCTAGCAGGAATAAAAGCTGAAAATGTTTATAGCTCAGAGAATGCATTGGCCCCCCTTTGAAGGAAAAAATTTCCATCGGCCCCAAAATGTATGTCAACCTAGAGACCTACAGTTTCAGAAACACAGACTTAATAAACTAAAATGTTTCTAATTAGGAGAATAATTTTCTTTTTGCAATAAAAATAAAATTTCTTTTAATTAAAATGTATGCATAGAATTTCTTTAAGAAACATAAAACTAGGTTATATCTTGAAAGTCTTCTATTTTAATAAAAATCAAAATCACTTTGCGTGGAGCTTTATACATACTAAGTCACCATGTAAGATGGGCATCATTAACCCCACCCTACGCTAAGGAAAAAAAATGTTTTCTTCCATTTTCCTTTCTACAATCCATTGAAAGTTTCCAATAAAGAAGGTATTTACTCATAAAATAACTTCAGTGGTAGCTGAAGCAGCTGACTAGGAAGCCTATAGAAAAGAAACCAAACAGAACTTCTTGGACTGAATACATAATCCAAGGAAGAAATAACAACAGTATGTAAGGGAAGAGTCATGGATTTAGATAAACACTACCATATTATAGACTACTAGTACAGTGTAAATTCAGATTTTTCCAGACCTTACAGCACTTCAAAAGTGACCCAGTGGTAAGTGAGAAATAGCTATTCACCCAGTCTGCTTCAGGGCAGTTTCCAAAGCCCAGGTATGACGTTCACGGATAATCCTTTAACAAGACAACATTGACGTTCAACACTTTAAAGAAAAGGTAAACTCGAGGTAAGCCACGTTTGGACTCCTTCCCTAAATCTTGGCATCACCTAATGCTGACATCTCGCATATACAGCCTTTGGGTCCAGACGGCCTGTGTTCACACTCAGATTGGTCCCATACCAGCGGTGTCACCTCGGATAAAATCACAGCCTCTCTAAATTTTCATTTCTTTACCAACACAATGCAAGTGCCAGTAACTACTCTATGGAGATTTTTGAGAAGACTGAATGATTTTACACACAAAGCTTTTAACCCAGTAGAGGTCCAATTAAACATTCAATAAATGTTGTCCCCAGCCAGAGGCCTCTCCCAGGTTTATTAAGAAATCTGTTGCCTAAGAAGCCCAGAGGCTCCCACATCCCATGTTCACAGACACCTCTTGTCTCCACATTTGGGGCCACTTACCCTCTTGACTTGGAGATTGGCCACGGTGGCAATATTGCGACATAGGGAAGCAAAAGGGAAGAGAGAAGGAGTGCCTCTCGGCAAGCCTGGAGATCCCCGTTCCCATCCACAACACTTACACATGCCCCATGCCAACACAGACACCAACAGAAAGTCGTTTTCTCAGTCTTTCTGCATTACCTTCCTGCCTTCAGCTGTGAGTACTTTTATAAAAATCTGGTGTCCTCTGTGGATCCATTTCCTTGGCCATCTTCCTTAATTTCTTTGATAAAACAGAACAGGAAGATTAAAATGCTTTCAAGGATCACTTGTCCTATCCAATCCTTGATTTGTGCACACATGAGAACTGAACCTCAGAAAGGTCTAGACTGCAGTTCCAGGTTCTCACTCCTCCCTCCACTGCAGCCTTTCCAGCAGCTCCGGCCATCTGAATTATCTCATCTTCTGTGAAGAATGGAGCTCCTACTCATTATATTTGAGCCATGTGCCATTGGGTTCCTATAGCTGCTACAAGAAATTACTATTAGCTCAGGACTTAAAACAACACAAATTTATTCTTTTACAATTCTGGAGGAGAAAAGTCTGAAACCAGTTTTACTGAGAAGAAATCAAGGTATAGGTTAGGCCAGTGGTGGCAAAACTATGGCACACATGGTTGTTTTTCTTGTAAGACAAAAATGTTAATGTGTGCGTTGTTTTTCTATAGACCGAAACCTTAATATTCAGGTTTAATTGCGGTGTTGGCACTTTGCGATAAATAAGTGGGCTTGGGGCTGCAGTTGGGCATTTGTCTCTGAGATGCTCCCCAGCACTGGCTTGGCCCTGCTCCTCTGAAGTCTCCAAGAGACTTCAGAGAATCCCTCCTCTTCCCCTCTCCCGCTGACAGTAGCCACCTGGAGTCTTTGGTTTGTGGACCTCTTTGTGTCTTCCTTTTTCATCCCTGTGGTACTGGAAATTGAACCAAGGGCCCCTTCCTGAGCGTCATCCCAGGCCTTTTTTATTTGTTTGAGACAGGGTCTCGTTAAATGTCTAAGTTGTCCAGGTTGGACTTGAATTTAGGATGCTCCTGCCTCAGAGTTCTGGGATCACAGGCACATCTTGTTGTACTTTGCTCTAAGAAGGAGCTTTGTGGTTGCATTTAGTGTTCACCTGTGTAATCCAAAATAATCTTCCCATCTCAAAAGCCTGAATTTAATCACACCCATAGAAACTTTTTCCATAGAAGTTAAGATTCACAAGGTTCAAGGATCAGGACTTGAGTATAATGGGGACCATTATTCAGCCAATCCACATGGTGACCAGTTTAATGAAATGGGTAGAAATGGCTTCAAAAGTTGTGACCTAGATGAACACACTTGAATATCAACTGAAAAAATGAGGTTAAGGAAGTTGGTAGGGACAATCTAGTAAATGGAATGTAATGAAATACTTAGATCTATATAATGATGGTTTGGTACAGACCACATAGTCCAGTGGTCATCATCTTGGGTACAGGTAGTGGTTCTTCCCCCTGCTAGCTGAGGGAACTCAGGCAACTTCCTCACTCTCTGTGTCTCAGTTTCCTAAGCTGGAAAATGGTGATGATATCTAACTAATGTGTCTAAAGAGGGTTAAGTGAGCAAATGCTTCTGAAGTCCTTACAAATATATCTAATACACAATAACAGGTGAATAAAATTTAAATTTTAGTATTATATGAGTGTTCAACTTTCCTTATTAAAAAAAATAGCCCCAAAGGTTAAAAACATTTCAGAAATATGACTATCCACAAAACTGGCTGACAAAAGGTACTGTATCTTTTAAACTTAAATAATAGACCAATTTTATTTTCAATAGCTTAATTTACTTAATATAAAATACAAAAATTTAATATAAGTTCTTTTCATAGAAACTTTAATAGAAGAATGATTCTTCTTT
>NW_004955427.1:3457774-3458732 GCF_000276665.1 Chinchilla lanigera | reverse complement strand
ACAATGACAAAAAGAAGAAGCAAAATGCAATCTCAGCCAAACATACCACCCAGAACAAGTCCAGGAAACATCAACATAGAAGAACATGGAAGTCACACACCTGAAATTTCTCAAATAATAGCAACTGAAGTAAAGAACCAACTACCTCAGGCTATAGAGGAAATCAGGTCAGAAATAATTGCTCAGGTAAAAAAAGAGATGACATCTGTAATGAAGGAATTGCCAGGCATATCAAAAGAAGACATAGACAAAAAAAAAAAAGGAGCACAGAAAAATTATAGACATCTTGAAAGAACAGTATAGGAAAGAATTAGAATGCATGAAACAGATTCAAAGAGACATTCAGGAAATTAAAACTTCCATTGAAAGCTGGAAGAACTGATTGAATGAAATGGAAGATAGACTCTCAGACCTTGAAGACAGCATTGCAGTGAGTGATCGTGAAAGAAAAGATTTCTTAAAAATAATGAAGGAACACCAAATTACTATTCAACAGCTGCAAGATGAGGCAAAGAAAAACAATATAAGGCTGATAGGAGTCAACGAAAGAGCAGGAGACAACATGAATGACATAAAAAGACTATTTGCAGCAGTAATAGCTGAAAATTTCCCAAGCATCAGACAAGAACCTTATATACACATAAGTGAGCCATATATAACCCCAATTATCCATTACCAAAACAAATCTACACCCAGACACATAATAACCAAGATCACAGAAATTGAGCAAAAGAACAGGATATTAATAGCTGTTAGAGAAAAGAAACAGATCACCTATGAAGGAAAGCCCCTCAGAATCAATGCAGACATCTCAACACAGACCATCAAGTCAGGAAGAGCCTGGAGTGAAATATTTCAGGTCCTGAAAGAAAATAACTTCCAGCCCAGATTGCTATACCTTGCAAAACTATCTTTCAAAATTGATGGAGAAATAAGATTCTTCCATGACAAAGATCAA
>NW_004955427.1:3451023-3453924 GCF_000276665.1 Chinchilla lanigera | reverse complement strand
GCACCCATGTTTATAGCAGCACAATTTGTAATAGCTAAATCTTGGAAACAACCCAAGTGTCCATCAGCTGAGGAATGGATTAAAAAGATGTGATATTTTTATACATGGAATATTACTCAGCTATAAAGAAAGATAAACTAGAAGCTTTTGTAGGTAAATGGATGCAACTAGAGACCATATTCATCAGTGAAATAAATCAGATCCACAAGTGTAAACATCATATTTCCTCCCTACTATAAGAACCTGAAAAAGTAAGTAAAATCTGAAAGGTACAACACATATTGTGAAAGGGAAAAGAAACTGCTCAAATAGGAAGAAGCAAATGGGATGAAGAAGAGGAGAGGAAAAAGAAAAAAGGAAGAGGGAAAAAATACATATACATAGATACACAGGATAGCTAGGATAATTGTACTACTAATACCTGTTGGTTTAATGAAAGGAACTATTAATGTGTAATTGTTGGATCAATCTTGCATGCCTATATCTGGTTTTTGTTTTTTTTTGTTTTTGTTTTTGTTTTTGTTTTTTTTGGTTTTTCTCCAGTACCAGGAATCAAACTCACAACCTTGCCTTTGCCAGGCAGGCGCTGTGCCACTGAGCTAAATCCCCAGCCCCCCCCTATATCTGGTTATATGTGCAACCATTTTGAAGATGACATTGTGTAGTATAACAACCATTATAATATTCTATCACAATGTTTTGAAATTCTGTATCATTTTTATAGCTCTCTATGCTGTTTTTTTATGTATTTGTTTTTGTTAGGTTAGGTATTTTTAATGAAAAACAAAATTTTTATGTCTATATAAGGATAGCTGGAATAGGTGTATTGCTAATGTCTGTAGATTATTGAGAGGAACAGTCAATGCTTAACATTTTCTTTTTCTCTTGACCAGTTTTACATGCTTCAATTTCATAACTGATCTGGAAACAATATGCAGTATAAGAACCATTGTTGAACTCCTACCATTTTGTACGAAGTTCTGCATCATTTCAATGTTATTTTAAAATTATTGTTTTTTACTTGTTGCTGTCTTTTATGGTTTGATCAATCTTACATTCTTATGTCTAATGGACTGAGCAACTTCATTGAAGATAACTATGTAATTTAGCAACCACTGTAAATTTCTATCATTTTTGTCTTGAAGTCATTTATCATTTTTGTTGTTTTTGTGTTGTTTTAATTTTGTCTTCATTGTTGTTTTGTCAGTTTTTTAATTTTTAAAATAAAAAAGAACATATGCAATCACTCATTCATTAGTCATAATCTTATTTTTTATGTCCAAAAATGTACATTTCATAACATAATGTTACCAATGATATTGTTAATACACTTAGAAAAGCTAATTCTACTCTACAATTTTTGTCACAAGTAAAACACAAAGAATTTTCCACAGGATTGGTGCACATAATAATTATGATTTATAGATTTTATTAGGCTCCCATACCTCAAGTTTAAGGGTTCATAACATGAAATCCACAGACTAGGACACTCAGGAACGCAATTCAAGCCATCTATGAATTTTAGTTTATACATTTAAAATTTTTTAAAACATGGTTCTGAGAAGGTCACAGATTTCACCAGCTTGCTAAAAGATTCTACAATACAGGCAGGTGCTTGTGCCACTGACAAATTCTACAATACCAGAAAAATAAACAATCAAATTTAACAGCATTCTACACATCTCATGCACACAACTATATTCAGTTATTTAATTCAATTTAATAATCATGTCAAGTATTGGAATCTCTCCAGCTTTGTTATTTATACTCAAAATTGCTTTGTCTATTTAGATTCTTTTGTGCTTCGGTATGAATTTTGTTTAAAAATAATCCTTAATGATATTTTACATTTCTGTAGTTTCAGTTGTAATGCATCTTTTTTCATAACTAATTTTATTTACTTGGGTATTCTCTCTCTTTTTTTTTTTTGTTAGTTTGGCCAAATACTTGTCAGTTTATCTTCTTGAAGAACAAATTCTTTTTCAATTGGTATCTGTATAATAGTTATGATCATCCTGGGGAATCGATACATACATGTATCACGTCTCAGTCGCTTTTACTCCCCCTTTCCCTCCTGTCTCACCCATCTTCCCCCACTCTGCATCCTCTTCCCTTCTCCATGTAATCTACCTTACTGTTTCCTATCATCGCTCTTGTATTTTTCCCTTTACTTATTTTTGGGTTTCTTACATAAGAGAAATCATCCCGAATTTAATCTCCTGTGTCTGGTTTATTTCCCTTAACATTATGGTCACAGGATCCTTTCATTTTTTTTTTCATGAATGACTCAAATTTGTCTTTGTACATACTCCATTGCTGTCTATACATTTTCTCAATTTTGGGGAATTACTTATATGTTCTGTAAAAGAATCCTTTGTTGGTTGTATTCAACCAGTGACATTTTTTACTTTCCTTTTTCCTTCCCTCCTGCCTCCCCCGTCTCTAGAGCCCTTCTTTGGTCCTTCATATTGCACTTTTAGATTCTATCTTATTTGTTTCTGCATTAACCAGTATTATTTTTTCATGCTACTATTTCTGGATGTGGTTTGTTGCTACTATCCTTTCTTCCTTTTTCAAGAGGGAGAAGTAGGTCTTTTTATTGGTACATTTTAGGTATACATAACATTCATGTTCCTCATAGGGAATTTGCATCTGTACATGATATGTCTTGCTTCTTTTTTTTCCCATTCCCCTCCCCTCCCTTCAACCTCTCTTCTTCTAATTATTTAGAAAAGCTTTGTTTCCATTTTTGCCTTCTATTCTCCACTTTTTTCTTGTCCATTCCTTCCTTCCCCCTCTCCCCTCCCTTGTTCCCCTTCCCAACTGAATATTTTCTTCCTACTTATGAATATATATTATACATTTTGGTCCTTATTTATACATTTGTTTTCTCACAATAGA
>NW_004955427.1:3394146-3449163 GCF_000276665.1 Chinchilla lanigera | reverse complement strand
TTTGTCAGAGACAGCTTCTATCAGATTGGGATAAAGACCTTCTATTTGAATTTCCTATGGTGTTCTTATAATAAATGGGTGCTGGGCTTTGTCAAATGTTTGTTTGCATCTATTGAGATGATCACATAGTTTTGGGCACTGGCTCTCTTAATGTGGTGTTCTATGTTATTGATTTGCCTATGCCGAGCCTTCCCTGCATTCCTGGGCTAAGTTCTACTTGTATGTATTTATGATCTTCTTGATGACTTCCTCCGCTATGTTTGTCAGTGTCTTACTGAGGATTTTTGTACCTGTGTTTATTAGAGAGATTGGCCTGTAGTTCTATTTCTTTGGTTGATCCTTCTCTGGTTTGGATATCAGGCTGATGATTACTTTCAGGAATGAACTTGGGGGTATTGCTTCCCTTTCAATTTCATTAAAGAGTTTGAAAAGTAGAATAATTAGGTGTTTTCTAAATTTCTTGTAGAATTCAGCACTGAGTCCATCAGGATCTGGACTTGTATTTGTTGGTAGGTTTTTAATTACATCTTCAATTTTGTTTACTGATATTGGTTTATTTAGAATTTTTATATTTTCTGGATTCAGTTTTGATAATTCATATATGTCTAAGAATCTCTCCATTTTTTTTTTTTTTTTTTTTTTTTTTTTTTTTTTTGGTTTTCCTCTGGTACCGGGAACCGAACTCACGACCTTGCGCTTGCCAGCCAAGTACTTTTGCTGCTGAGCTAAATCCCCAGCCCCCTCTCCATTTTTTCTGTTTTATCCATCTTATTACAATACAGGTTCTCAAAGTAGATATTGATGATCTGGACTTCTGCAGCATCTGCTGTAATTTCACCCTTTCCATTATTAATTGCATAAATTTTGGTCTTTCCTTTTTTGATAAAGTGGGCTTAGGGTTTGTCAATTTTATTTCATCTTTCAAAGAACAAACTCTTTAATTTATTGATTCTTTGTATGGCTTTCTTAGTCTCCACTGCATTAATGTCTGCTCTGGTCTTTATAATTTCCTCCCTCATATGAGCTTTGGGCTTGACTTGATCTTCTTTTTCTAAAAGCTTGAGGTTCAATATTAGGTTCTTTATTTGAGCTCACTCTGTTTTTCCGATATGGGAATTCACTGTGATAAATTTTCCTGGTAGGATTGCTTTCTTTGCATCCCATAAATTCAGTATGTTTTGTTGGCATTATTGTTTAACTGTAGAAATTAATTTGTATTTTAATTTCATCTGTGAGAAACAGATGAAACAACCCATTGGTTGTTCAGGAGGGTGTTAATTTCCATGTATTTATGATATTTTTGTAGTTTCCTTTGCCATTGATTTCCAATTTCATTGCACTATGGTCTAATAATATTCTGTCCTGACATTGGTTCATCCTGCTGTGTATATTCTCGATGGAATTTTTAATCTCCTGGATGTCTGTTTCAATCTGTTTCATAGATTCCATTTCTTTCCCATGTTGGATGTTTATAGTTTCCATCATTTTCCTAAACTCCTCTATTTTTTACCTCTTTCTGCTTTAGAGTCACTATGTCCTTCATTATGGGCACCATCCTTGTAGTTATCTGAGAAATTATTTCTGATTTGATTTTCTCTAAAGCCTCATCCATCTGCTTTGTTACTCCGCTGCTACCACTTCAGAGAGTCCGTGTGGATGGCTGTCTACTTTTTCTACCTCATTCCTCTCTGTGTTTGTGACTGGTGAGCTGGAAGTCTGGGGTTGCATCTTGCTTCTATGTGTTCTCACTTTCTATGGTTCTTTTTAGTTTAATTTCTGGGATGATGCTTGTAAATTGTTTATGGCAGTTAGCTTTATTGCTAGCATTTAGAACCCTTGGGAAATGACTACTTCTCATAGATGTCTTCCATGTATAGCTGGGTTTTGGGTTTTGAGTCTGTTACAAGATCCTATCTCTTCAATTTATCAAAAATGAGAGGTTGCTGTCTATTTGGCCTAGCCCCTTGTACATTGGCACTGGCCTGTAGTCTTGTTTATGACCCTTAAGCAATCTCAGTCTTGGTATACCAGGAAAAACAACTCATCAGAACAATTATATCACCTTGGCTAAAGTAGTACAACCTGTAACAAAATAGCATCAAACAGTCTAGAAAATGGCAATCTGTGGTAAATATTAATTTTCCACCTTTAACCATATGAACTATATTTGTGGTTATATAACAAAATCTAAAACAGACCAGGGGCTGGGGATTTAGTTTAGTGGCACAGCGCCTGCCTGGCAAGCTCGAGGTCATGAGTTCAATTCCTGGTACTGTGAAAAAAACAATAAAAAATAAAAAAATTTTAAAAATAAAACAAACCAGAAAATTGTAAACAGTAAATATACCCTCAAGATGATGATTTTACCCTCACTGGAGAAAATTTAAAAGTGGCCAGGGAAAAAAGAGAGGAACAGAAGAGGAAGAGATCAGGAGCAAGACTGGTGGGCAAAGGAAAATTACACAAATTTGGGGAAACTGGTGAAGAAGACAGGAGGAAAAGAAAAAGGAGACATAAAAACAAGAACAGAACAGAACAGATCAGAACAACAAGAAAACAAGAAACAATTTTCACAGCCATATAAAACCAGAACAGACAATCAAGAAAAAAAGAAAAGGGTGTGTCTCTGCTGGCTCTGGTAGACAATGTGGGCAGACAGAGCCCACATCCATGTTGATTAATCCCAGCCATAGATTTAATGTGGGGTATTGGATAGTCCCACCAAGCTTACACCTTTAGTTCCACGAAGTTCAGGCTTGTTTCTGGCTTAAGGCTTGACCCCAGTTTGTTCAACTTACAGTATATGTTCCTCCTGCTGGCCTGAACTTGGCTCCTTGACTTCCTGCTGCCTTAAACTCAGTATCACCTCAACCTGACACAGGTAGGTACCAGATGGAGCCAGTCTACAACTGTTCTGAGTTCTGAGCTCAGTTGGTCCCTCTCCAAGATTGCTACTGGCCTAGCCCCTCTCCTGGGGGATGTCTGAGGCCAAGAGACTCAATAGCCACTGCAGCCCACTGTGTCCACGGTTCCATTCCACTGTTGCACTTCTCTGCAGAGGCTTCTGGGGTCACCAGCACTCACCGTGCACCTGCGGGTTGGAGCCGCCCCTCCCATGCAGTGAGTCAGGGCTCAGGGAAAAGGCACCACTTGCCTCCTCCTCCTTTTCTATCTGGCTCCCTCTTCATTCTCCCTGTGGGCTTCAGTTCTCCCGTCAGATCCCCAGGGCCCACTTCCCTTCTTCCTCACATTGCTATATTCCAGTGTCTATGCACTAAATCTCGGAGAGGCTGTTTCCCTGCTGCTCACCACTTCCACCATCTTCCTGGAAGTCTGTTCCTTTCTGAAAATTTCTCAGAATACATCCTTAGGTCATTTCATTTCTTTTCTCATGTAGACCCTCATTGCTATAAACTTTCTGTTTAGTACTACATGCTTTTGCTGTATCTCATAGATTTTGGCCTGTTATGTTAACATTTTCATTTGTTTTAAGGAATTTTGTGTTCTCTCCTGATTTCTTCGATGATCCACTATTCATTCAAGTGTGTTGCTCAGTCTTCGCCTTTTTGTATATTTTTTAAGATTTTTCTTGCTGCTGACTTTCAGTTTCATGTCATTACATCAGAGAAGACAGGATATTATTTTATTTTTCTTAATTTGTGACCTAATATACAATCTATTTTAGAGCAAAGTCCATGCTCTGATTAAAATAAAATTGTATTCTGCAGCTATTGGATGAAAGTTTCTGAAATATCTATTAACTCTATTTGATCTGTAGCTTAATGTTGCTTTGGGGTTTTTTGTTTTGTACTGTATTAGTTTGTTTGTTTGTTCTAGATGATATGTCCATTAATGATAATGGAATGGTAAAGTTTTTGACTATTGTTGTATTACAATATATCTTTCTCTTTAGGTCTAACAATTGTTGTTTTATAAAATTGGGTACTCTGATATTGAGTGCAGATAAATTTATAGTCATTGTATCTTCTTGATTACTTGATTCTATGATCATCATACAGTGACCTTCTTGATCTCTTCTTACTGTTTTTGTCTTATTCTATTTGATGAGAGTAAGTATACCTACTTCTGCTCTCTTGAATTTTACTTGTTTGGTATGTCATTTTCCATCACTTCACTTTTAATTGGTGTGTTTTCACTGATAATCTTCCTTCTGCTTCATCTAATCTGTTGAGGCTTTCAACTGAAAAATTTTTTTCAACTGAAATTTTTATCTGATTTACATAGCTCTTCATTTCTAAGATTTCTGATGGTTCTTTTTCAAAAATCTCCCTTTACTGTATTGCTCATTCATATCCATCATTGTTGTCCTAATTCCATTTAACTATTTATATTCTCTTGGATCTCAATTTCATATATATATATATATATATATATATGATAAAAATGCCATATGTAATGTATATATATGGCATTTTTATCAGGCATTTTATTCACTTTAACATCTTTGAAATTTGCTGCTGAAGAGTTATAAACTTTAGGAGGTATCATAGTACCTTGTTGTTAAGGTCTATATCCAGATGCCTACCAAAATCATCATACACTCACATGTAGGTTTTTGGAAGGTGATTAGCTAATGGGGGCGATATAACTGACTTCTTGTTAGGAGATGGGGTCTGGGCAGAAGAGGTAGGCCTATGAGGGCATGACACTGAAGGGTGTATTTCTCTCCCCAGCTCCCTTTTACAGTCTCTGTGTCCTGGCTACTATGATGTGAGCACCTCTCCTCCGCCCAAGCCCTTCCACCATGCAGTTTTTAACATGGACTGAAACTTGTGAAATGTGGACCAAAATAAACCTCCCCGTCTTCAGTTTGTTGGTATTGTCAGTTATTGAGTCCCAATAATTAAGACACATGTTTTTCATTTTTCTTCTGTTCCTATGACATTTGTACATCTGATGAAATGGATGTGGGGACCAGATATCCAATGGGATACCCACCTCTGAAAGTAGGTTTCTCCTAAAGATGTGTCCTGGGTTATCAATTTGCTGTATAGCGTAGGGTTTATTTCCAGATGGTGATTATAGTGCAACCTCCCACTAGCTTTTTTGGCTATTACAGTATTAGTGAGTCTGCACACAGGGCACACCATGTCAGAATAGGAGAAACCTAGTGTCTCTGTAGGTCACAAAGAATGGTTAACAGGAACCACTCTGTAGAGCTCAATGGTTCGTGCCAAGGTTACTCCACTGAACCAAGCCCAGCTCCTGAGGCAGGCACCCACAGAGCCAGTGTAGTGCAAGCCTATGGGGTCCCAGAGATGGGAACAGGCCAGGGCTTCTGACCCCAAAGAAGTCCAAATTCAAATAATAGTCCCCTCTCAAGAGGGCTCCTGGCTGTAACACCCTAGGGATTTACTGGTAGATGAAGTGGATTCATTTTCCAAAGCCAGACTACTGTGCGGATTTCAGGCCTCTTATTTATTTATAAGTCTGAATGGGCTGTGATCATCACTATCTGAGCTGACAGAAGTTGCTGGACTCTATCTTTTACCTTTATCACTGAAGGAGACTATGGAGTCAGACAGGCAGGAGATGGGGGATTGGGGTTTTTTGTTTTTTTGATGCTGTTGTTCCAGGTCTGTGGATGTTACAAGGTTTCTATTTCTTTACTCCTGAGCCCCAGTGTTGTTCCACAGTCACTCACGTCAGTCATACCCCAGCTGTTTTGGTTTTTTGTGGGGAAGGTGAAGTACTAGGTCCTCCTACTTAGCCATCTTTCAAATCTTTCCACTTTTTCCTCATCCTTGTTTAGTGCCCTCAGTTAACAAGTCAAAACGTCTGAATTGAGTACACTTATAGATCCAGGGGTCCCTATTAATGCCTACAAAACAGCATCATTGGTAAATCCACCAATCTGAACAGGTTGCCCAGGCTACTTTGGTCATCCATGGACTAAAGATGAATGCAAAAAGCCCATATATGACACTTTGGGAAAATTCTCCAAAAATTACTATTTACTAGACAGATTGCTTTTGAATTCTCCTGCTCTGAAATGAGACATCATTCATAAACCATTAACTCAGAGATGTCTCCAACTTATAATACTGAAATAAATTTAGAGGAATATAGGTAAAATGTCTATATCCATCTCTTTGAGTTCTGACTTTGATTGACACTTTCATTTACCCATGATATGTGCCACTCTCACTAGACCTTTAACCTCCAATACAATTTAGAAAAAATACTTTAATTAGCAATAGAAGCAATCAAAACCAACAGGCAGAAAGAAATGGGGATATCAGGGCTAGGAGTGTATAATTTAGCAACAAAAGTAGACACACTGGCCCCCAGCACACGGGCAGCCTTGGGCGGGGAGCGCCAGTCTTCGGACTGGTGGCTCACTCCCGGCCCCATAGGCCCCCGGAAGGAGGGCTTCCGGCGCACAAGGAGCCACAGGTGGGGAGCGCCGGTCTTCCAGCTGGCTAGCTTCCTGCCTCGTAGGCTCCCGGAGGGAGGGCCCCCAGTGCATGGGGATCCATGCAGCGGTGAGTGCTGTTGCGCGCTGGCCCTTAGGCCGGCCACCGCTGCTCAGTTGAGATCTATTATGACACAGAGAAACAGTGACACAATTGGCCCATCATGCATCGACTGCAGTTGCCCACCCACAGATGTGTGTGAATCATTCAAACTTTGAACAACCCCTGGGAATACATGCCATACAATGGGCCACTGTTGTTTTTGCCATTGAGAACCAGAAAGGTCCAGAGCCAGCGGAGGAGCAGCTGCTGAACAAGGACTCCGAGAACATGAGAATGCAGACTAAGCCCAAGGAGTCAGAGGTCCAGTGGACTTGGGTCACGAGAGCTGCTCAGAAGCTGTAAAGCAGGAGGACCTTGCACAATGCCTGCAGAGACTCACTGGAAGCCATTCTTCCCCTGACAGTACAGGCTGTGGTGGAGCTCCGGAGAAGTCTGCAGCAGGATTCCTGCTGCCTGTGCTGACAGTTGGGGAGAGGACACTAACTGGTTGTGGGGTGTCAATGTGATGGGAGGCTGGAGAGAAAACGCTACAAAAAATGGCTTTTGCACCAGACGACTCACTTGATTTTTGACAACCCTTAGGCTGTAACTACTTGTTAGATCCTTCTTGTGTATCTCTGTCTTCCTGAGAAACCACTTTGAAGATACCACCATGTATTACAGCAGTCATTGATATTTTCCTACTAATCTATCCATAACTCTGTAATGTTTGTATTGTTCCTATCTTATTTCATAAATGGATCCATGTTTATTATTATGTGTTTCCTACAACAACCATTGAGAATTATTGAATGATTATTCAATAGGTCACTCATGTATAGTTCTATTTATATTCTTTAGAAGCCACTTTGAAGATACCTAAGTATAGTACAACAACTATTGATAATCTCCTACCTTTTGTCTGTAACTCACTATTATTTGTCTATTTGTTTTCCTGAGAAACTATCTTATAGATAACAATATGTAAAACAATAACCATTGATAATTTCCTACCACTTTGTCTGTAATTTGGTAAGCCCCTCCTATTATTATGTTATCCTTCTTTTACTCTTTAAAATAAATTAAAAAAAAAAAGTAGACACACTTAAGTCTTTGTTAAAATTTCTCGTGGTTCCCCCCATACAGAAAAGAAACCAGTGCAAACATTCCTGGAAAAATGAAAATTTAGGTTACTGAAAAGGTCATCTGATCTCACGGTCTATGAAAGGAATGAAATGAGAATTTGGAACCACATCAATGTTAACTGACCCTGACTATTAATTGACAAAATCAGCTAACCTCCAACTGACTCAGTTTGGCAAATAAGATTTAGCAACTGTATCAGTTATACTATTTAGTCAGTAGTTTTTTTTAAAAAAAAGTTTATGGAGCTTTTTTTTTAATCAATAAGCTGGTTTAAAATGCTGAGTTGAAGCTGAGTGCAGTGGCACAAGCCTATAATCTCAGCACTCAGGAGGTTGAGGCAGGAGGATCACCTTGAGTTTGAGGCCAGCCTGAGCTACACAGTGAGTCCAAAGCCAGCCTGAACTACACCCTGAAACACTATCTCAAAATAAATAAATTAAATTAAATTAAATGCTGAGTTGATGGAAGTTCTGCCCTCAAATATACTGGGCCTTCCTCCAATGCCTTTTTAAGATCACATTTTCTAGATACTTGTCAGATTAACCCAGTTAAAACGGATTAACTCCTTTCTAATCAGAATTCATATTTATTAGAATCACTGATATTTCCCTTGTCTTACTGTATGTTTTACAATTATATTTTCATTCCTTGAAGGCAGGAGTCATGTCTTTTTAAATTTTTCATAGCTATGTATATAAGGAGGCACCCAATATATTAATTGGAAGGACAACTTCAATTTTTCTGTCATGTGCTATTATGTAGAAAGGTGTCCAAACCTCCTAATGTTGAGGAGGGCTTGATAACAATCCAAACTTTTCTTAAATTTTATTTGCAGTGCATTTGCTTTCCCATCTATACTGTAATCAAGCTAACCTTAAAAAGCTTGATGCCCAGAATACGAATAACTGCCAAAGAAAGGAAAATATACCGCAAGAATGCAGAAAGAGTTGCAAGAATGAGTGATTCTGGAATTAAAACTCTGCCTGAAGAGCTTTAGTCTATGTTCCCTGGGGAAGACATTACTAAGGAGATTTCCATCAAGATTCTACTGGACAGTGTGTGACCTCAGAAGCAGCCAGGAAGGGATAAAGAATGAAGGACTGGGGAGAAGACATTGAATCCTCATATAAAAATAGAGGTCTCAGCTGATTCCGTGTGGACTAGAATTGACCCTAGAGCGGTTCTAAACAGAGGCAAGGTAACCCAGAGTATTTGGTACATCACCTAGTCCTTGCACAAAGGAGATTTCCATGCAGGAAGCACAGGCTTGGACAGAGGAGCTCCCTTGGGCTGAGCACAGTCCTTAGAGAAGGGCATGAGCAAAGGCTGTCAGCACCCTAGGGTCAGCGTTCTAGGCCAGTGCTCTAGGGTACTGAGAGAATGGGTGCCTCAGCTTGAGACAGAGGGTCTGGGTGGTACGCCCCAGTGTCTCTTACACAAGCTAATCTGCAAAGTAAAGAAGCTACATGTACAGCCAATGAACTGTACATATATAAACAAAGCTATGCTAGTATTTAACCAAGAAAGCTGAGTCACTAAGTCATGAACATGTTTTAAATTATTTGAGGAAGTTACTGAGAATGTTAGGTATCTAAACTTCTATCATTTCTTCTGCCAAACATCAGTCATAAAGGAAACATCACTATACATGATGATCAAATTAAATGAAATTAGGAAAGAAATGTCTATGTATGAAAATGCTACAATGAAACCCAATATCCCAAATAATTAATATGTACTAATAAATACAGCAATGTGGGGACAAAAACAAGAATGTCTGAATCCACTGCTTTCCCCAAAAGACTGGTGGAAACATACACTCTCTTTACTCAGCCTCTTGATAGATTAGCAATATCACCCGCAATGAGACGACATAACGTTATAGTTATAGATACAGGTCCTGCCCAGCACACAATAAATTCCCTTTAATGGCAGTATGAGTTTAATATAAAGGACTCTGTAACCCTGATTGGTTTATGAATATTCCTAAGCGCAAATGCCTACCTCATAAGAAGGCTACTATCTGCGCCTGATATGAAGTCATTACCCACACAAAACACTTAACATATTTGTCTCATGAAAAATGAGTTTGTTTAGATGAGAAATGAACCGGGTTTTCCCAATTATTATCACTCAAACATGCTTAAATGAACTCATAAGTATATTAACCATGATTTTGAAAACCACTAAAAAATTCTTAGCCTGAGACTTAAACACTAAAAATAACAATTCTATAATCACAAGTATATTACACAAATGGAAATACTATCGACTAGATGTTAGGCAGGAATAATATCATAGATGTGCAATAGAAAAGTAGTTAAAAGTAGAAGCCCTTGGGGGGAAATCTGTCATAACCTCTTTTTTTGGTATGTAAACTCTTAGCACAAAGTTCATTAACTTTTCTGATCTTTGCTTTTCTTATTTGTAATTAATAATAGCACCAACCTTATTAAGATTGTGGTGCTATTACATAAGGTTACACATAGAACATGCTTAACAGAATGTTTTATATATTCAAGTAATGAATAAATGCCAAGTAATAAAAATAATATATTGAAAGATGGATTATAAATTTATAAAATTATATTCAAGTGAGATAGTTAATAAATCTCTTCAGTGAAATGCATTCCGTGGAGGAGAAACAAAATAAATAATAATAGAAGTTTAGGTTGCAAAACTTCCTAAGCCTCCACAGTATTATGAAACAAGCCTCAACTGCCCTAATTCAACATATTCTTGTATCGTGGATTCAAACTTTTAAGCTTATGATTCTGCCAAGTGATTTTGAAAAAAACAATATAACCCTTCGCATATTTCAATTTATTTTTATTATGGGCTTTTAATTTTTCTTGGAAATATTTATAAATTTCATGAAATAAAATACATGAGGCCTGATTAAGTGAAGTAAATATTTCATAATATGATTTCATGAATAAGTATTGAATAATGCATACCTCGTCCATCTCAGAAACAATCATTGCCTCTGTAAGAATTAGTTTCCTTATTATTCCTTATTAGTTTCCTTATTATTTCTACAAGACTGCGTCAGTACTATATATGTGACTAGTTCTTCATAGTAACCCAAGAAAACCTTACACCTTCGTCTCTGCTGACGAATTTTATCTCTGAATAATCATTAGTTTGGAGAACTACCGCTCTGGAATCTTGGCGGCCCCTACGGAGACATCAAGGGGAAGATGGCAGAAATTCAGCAGGAGGTAAGCTGTTGGGAACCTGATTCTCCCATTTTTAGAGGAGAAAACCTTGAGAGAGTTGTATAAAAAGGCTTCTAGATTTTTTTCCCCCAGGTGTTCACTTTCTGGTTTAACTCAGCCAACCACTGAAAGCTCTTTTCTTTGAAGGAACTTTTTTTATTCAGTTCTTAAGAAAATGGAAGGATGATAATTTCCCACATGGGTCATGAACAGAAAGTACTATCACTGCATTTGCACCCTATTCAGTGGGGTCGGTGGGGGTTTGCAGGTATTTTTTAAGTGTTACAACTACTGAAATGGAGAAAGGTAATTTTCTCTTTCCATAAGATCATCGGCTCTGGGGTTGTAGAGGAAATATTGACAGAATCTGAAACTTAATTGATTGTTATCAAAAGATTATACAGATAGCTCAAAAAACTGTTAGGTAACATTCACACCCACCAGTTCCCCTTAACCAATATCCTGGAAAGAAATGAAATTTACCTTGTATTTTCAACAAAAGAAGGGTCACAGAATTCTTGAGCTATTTTCAAACAATTTGAAAATATCTAGTCCATCCTATTTTTAGATACCAAGAAAAGAAATCATGAAATATTTTAAATATTATCTTTTAAAGTCTATCATTATCGTATTATCATTGTAAATAAAACAAAAACAAATGATATACTACAGAAAGTAAATGGCAAATAGAAGAAGAATCTCCCCTGCAGCATACCTACTGCTAAGGTAGAAATTAAGGATTTTTTTTCTACAGCCACACTACAAAGTGCTGGTATAGCAGAAACTATTATAAAAACGCCAGGCACATTATTTACCATAAAAGGTTAGCTGTGATGTGTTAGATCTGTCTCATCCAATGAAATGAAGTTATTACATTCTGGGAAATTGAATTGTTTAGCTTAGAGCCTAAGTTTCATACGTCTTAGTCTTCATACTGTTCAGGTACTTGAGCCTGTTCTACAGCTAAAGCCACTCCCCTGACTTTTGACCAGATTTTTCAAGGATATGTATTAGTTACCAAAGTAACTCAGTAAGGAGAGTGCAAATGGTTCAACAGAAATCCTTCACCACGGCTGGAAAGGCACCCCAAAACACAGACGCTGTTAATCAGTGGAAGGATCTAGGCTCACAGAACAATAGGTCTAGAAAAGACCTTTGAGATCATCCCAGAGAAACCTTCAATTTGTATATAACAGAATTTAGAATTAGAAAAGTGATATAATTTGCCCAAGGTAAACAGCAGAGTTTAAAGTTTGATCATTCTGCATCACGTTCCCCACCAAGAAAATGAATATACACTATATCCTGTCCTACTTGCCTCACAGGGCGGTGGTGGAGTTTAAAACTGACATAGATTAATGTACTGATTTAAAGCCATCTAAACAGTGCACTTAACTGTAAGGCAATATTATTTGAGGAGTAGTATGGTGTCTTAGCAAGAGAAACTGAACAAAAGTCCTAGCTTAACTGTTTTTTAAGATGTTTCAGCCAACTCACTTAACATCTCTAACCCTGAGCTGCTTTTTTCATTACTGGTCTATGTTTGTGATAAAGAATGAACATATTTATCTGGAGTATTAGCACATACACGTATCCAATCTTCATCCCCTTCCCAGCTCCTCCCTCCCATCTTCCTACCTCCAGATCTTCTTCCTTAACTTCAGAAAAGAGAAAATGATGAGCTACTTTGCCAGTGTCACATGGTTTCAAAGACTAATGAGGCAGACAGGATGTGGTAAAGGCCTTAGTAAACCAATATGCTATGGCAGTGAAAACCAAATATAGCTAGTTCTACACGTGGCTCGATTACACAGTGTTGAAAAAGTACACAGATATAGAGCTACACATGCATCTTGCCACTGTCTGGTGATTTCTTCTATTTTAGCCATAGTGTATAAGTGTGTTATTTCCTTATGGTTTTGGTTTGTATTTCCCTAATGACTAAAGACGTTGAGCATCTTTTCATGCTCTGAGTGACTACTTCTATGTCTTCTCTGAAGAAATGCTATTCAATTCTTTCCCCCTCCCCTGTTCTAACTATATTTTTTTGTCATGAAAGTTTTCATAAATTATAAATATAAATTCCTTATCAAAACAATAATTTGCAAACATCTACTCCTACCCCATTGTGATTTTTTTTTTACCTTCTGCCATTTACCCTGGGCAAATTATATAACCTCTAATTCTAAATTCTGTTATATGCAAATTGAAGGTTTCTCTGAGTTGATCTCAAAGGTCTTTTCTAGACCTATTGTTCTGTGATCCTATATCCTTCCACTGATTAATAGCATCTGTGTTTTAGGGTCATCTGAAGCAGAAGATTTTTAATTTTGATGAACTCCCATTTTTTCTCCTCTGTAACTTGTGCTTAATGTGTTTTTTCTAAATTCTGCATGCATTCAAATACATATTTACAATACAGAGAGGGTTAAAACTAGTCCAAGGACCACGGGCTACTTGTCCCAAGCTGTTCTTGACAAATTGGATCTTGATTAGACATATGAAACAGAGCAGAACCCCACCATATGTGAATAAAATGAATTTTCAGCCTCCTCACCATTCTACCTGTTTTACTCCCACACTCCATCCTTAGCTTTTGCGAATGTTCTTTTTGGAAGATTCCAACATGATCTTAGCTAAAGTAAAATGCAACTCTTCTACCAAGACATATTGAGAAATCATCAAGACGTTCTCAATGATCAAGTGTCTATATGCTATACCTTCAGCTAAAAAGTTCAGAAAGTATGGGTGCAGGAGGAACAGAACTAAGGAGTCTCACAACTATTCTTTGCTTTTTCTTGGGTGAGCACCAGAATGACAAGAAATGACAACTAAGAGCTTAAGAGGAGAATCAGAAAACTGCAAGGATTCAGAAAGACATAATGATCTTTGCTCATTTTGCAAAGGAGTAGATTGTTCTCCATACCTAAAAGAGGGTACGAGTTGTTATTATGAGCCAGTGCTTTTCCAGAGTAACTACAAGTTAGCATTATATCCAACTAAAAGGACACTAGGGGCATCTTAGAATTAAAACTACCACAACACATAACTGATAGAGAAATATTTAGGCCCAGTTCCCTACTCATAGAAAAGAATAACTGATTGGTCCAGGTGAACAAATTATCACCTCTGCTCCAATCAAAGTGTACCTCATACAGCATAAGCATGATTCCTAGAGCAAGAAAAGCTGGAATGTATTTCAAATGAGAACAGCTTATAGAAATATCACTAGCTAAGGGGAGGAATAGTGCTCCTCTATCAGGTCACTTGACCTTTAGCTGGTCCTCAGCATCCTCACAGCCGATCTTCACAATTAATAAATCTGTCTCATTAAGAATGAATGGGGACCACAGGTGGTGGCACATGCCTGTAATCCCAGGTCTCAGGAGACTGAGGCAGGAGGATTGCCATGGGTTCGAGGCCAGCCTGGGCTGCAAAGTGAGTTCAAGACCAGCCTGGACTGCAAAATCCTGTGTCAGAAAGACAAAAACACAAAGACAAAAAAAAAAAAAAAAAATCAATGGGGCGTTGGGTTCAATCTTGAGAAAGAGATAGAGGAAAGGAAAGAGGGAGGGAAGGAGAGGGGCAGGCAGAGAGTGATGGGATGGGGAGAGAAGAAAGGAGAGGGAGAGCGAGAGAAGAAAATTCCTCAGGAGAAGCTTTCTGAAGTCAAGAATTTAAAGTCTGGTTTTGAAGAAAAGGATAAATTAGCAGAAAAAATGGAGACCTCACCCAGTTCAGGTCTGGAGAGAGAGCTGCTAACACTGCTAGCGAGCTGGCGGACCGGATCAGCAGTCATCTGAATGCTGGCGACATCTCAGTCCATGCCACAGATCAGTTTGTGAGGCTCCTGGATGTGCAGTTCAGGAACTTGACCCCAGGTGGAAAAGACAGCGCCGCTCACAGTCTGAACAAGGCAATGGTTGGAGCACTTAACAACCTCCTTCAGCCACAAGCTTTGACTGCATAGAGACTTGAATATAAGCGATCAACTCGAGACAGCCACCATGTTACTTGACACTGAGGAGGACGGCGCTTTTGTGCTGGCTGATGACTTTCCGAACTGACATCATCAGGGAGAACACAGACAATATTCAATTAGAAGTCGCAAGGCTGAGCACACAAAGAAACTTAGAAGACCTAAAATTTCCAGAAAACATGGCCCATGGAAGCACTATCCAGCTCTCTGCAAATACTTCAAAGCAAAACGGCTGAGACAGAGAGATCAGAGTGGACTTGTTCCATGTAACAAAGGTCCCTTTTGTCCACAGACAACGTGAGTATGAAGTTGTATGGAGTTGAGAAGCTATGCCCCAAATCATTCCATTACCGTCAATTCACCTGTTATAACAGCAGCAATCAACAAAGAATTCAGTAATAAGGTTTACACAGCTGACCCTGTAGTATTTACCATTAAACATATCAAGTGGTCAGAGGAAAATGTCAACCCTACCTTTTCAACCCTACCAAGCACATCATGAAATTGGTCAGAGCAAAGCTGCTGGCTTCTGTCAACAAACATGACACACACTTCTTGCTCTTGTAACCACCTGACCAATTTTGCAGGACTGACGGAGCATGCAGCAGTTAACCACGACCTTCTTCTGGATGTGATCTCCCAGAGCTGGAATTTTGCTGTCGCTTGTCTGTCTCCTGATTTGCACCTTCATGTGTTGCCTTTTCCATGAGCTCCAGAATAACTGTCACACCATTTGCAAGAACCTCTTTGTAGCAAAGCTGCTCTTCCCAATTGAAGTAAATGGACAGACCACCCATTGCCTGTGCTGTTTTTGCTGCCCTCTTACATTTCTTCTTCCTGGCCACCTCCGTGTGGGAGTTCCTGGAAGACATGCAGCTCTGCATCACGCCGGTGGAGGTTTGGAGAACCAACACTCTCTTAGGAAGTACTTTTATCTACAGAACGCCTGCGCTCATGGTGACTGTGTCAGCTACAGTGGACAGCAGGACTCACAGAAGAGACAAAGCGTATTGGCCCCAACTTGATATCTACTTCATTTTGGAGTTTGTACTACCAGTGACCTTGATAATTATGCTTCATGTGATCTTTCTGGGAAATACTTTACGTAAAATGATTCATCACACTGCCGTACTGAAACCCGAATCAGGCTGTCTTGACAATATCAAGCCATGGGTTACAGATGCCATCGCTCTTCTCTGCTTGTTAGGGTTGACCCTGGGCCTTTGGAAATTAACGATGAAGTGGAGGGGAATTCTAAAACTATATGTCAAATGTGTGTCTTACAATTTGCTGTATTAGCTGATGACAAAACTAATGGCAGAAAAAAAATTGAGCAATTTCTATGTACTGCACAGCTGCTGGCACTGCACATGCAGTCTGCTTCCTGTTCTCCAGAATCTGAGTCGTGTTACTGGGGGAAAGAAAGGTTTTTTTTCTTTCATGCTAATCTTGCGAGTTTATCTGTCAGTAAAAGAGCAAAGGTTTTCCTTTCTTCATTTTCTTTTCCCTTCCCTTTTCTTTAAAATTTTACTTAGCAAGAAAATAAATGACTGAATAAATAAATAAATGAAACTTTAAAAAATCAATGGGATTTTATCTGTCATTGTAAAAAAAAATAATAAGTAAATAAGATTTTTTGGAAAGAATCATTTTGTTTTTTAAAGTTTTGTATACACACACACATACACATCCCTTAGAGCAGTTAAAGTACCCCTGCAACCTACAAAATCAAAGACTTTTTAGCAAATTCATACATATCATAGTTCTTTCTCTAAACAAATAAACTCTTTCATGATGCCAATTACCTAAATCTTGAGAAAATTTTGTATTGTAAAGTTATACTACATTTAACTTTTTCTTTTTTTAATGAGTAGGAAGAATTTTTGAAAAGAAGAAAAGCTCTATCTAAGAGAGACAGAAGGGGTCCAGAGAGTGGGTTCCCCACTTTAACTTTTCCAAGTAAAACAGTTTCAAATTATATTTTCAACCAGGAACATGGATAGATGGGTCAAAACAGGAAGTTGGACGAGTAAACTTGAAACCAGTGAAACTACAGAAGATAATGAGGGAAATTCAGAAAAATCTGAAATTGTCCACAGATGTGACAGTTATGGAATGGTTCCTAAGCTTTGCCATATGAATCTGATAGCAGAACACATGATTGCAATATCCCGCCAAACAAGCAGCAAATCAACAGAGGGCAACCACAGGCCATTCTCATACGCTGATGGAACGGATTTTCCTCAGTATTTTGGAGATTTCATAAAGTTTTATGACTTTTGTTCGAGAAATACTATAAAAATAACTGTATAAGACCATGATGCTAGCAGAATTTTTGAAAAGTTAACCATCCAAAATTTAAGTGCCTCAGACAAGCACAGTCCAAAAAAGCCAAATAAAATTTTATAGATGTTTTCCTCAAAAGCAGTTTTATAACCCCCTTACTAAGTGCAGCTTACATACTACTGGAAACTAGAGGGAGGCACAAGAAGGAAGATTTAAAAATCATTCTAAATAATTCATTTTCATAGTTCAAAAAGCATGAACAACTGTTTGAGAGAGTAAAGTTTGGATAAATGAAGATTTTTTTATCTTGCATTTGAAATAGAACATCAATATTAATAATTTAGTCATTTCCTTGTTCTTTGCTTGCTATACTTATAGTGATATAGTTAATGATAAAATGATGAGTGAAGAAAATTTCTCTGAGCTATTGGCATGTGTTCAAATCTAATACACACGAGGCTGCAGGAGGAGTGACAATCACAGCCCAAATTATCACACATTGTGAATGCCAAGCAAAATAGCCAAAATTTACCAAAATCATCAGCCTCCTGATTTCAAAACATGTTCAGTGGAGCAGTCGACACTCTAGATTATATTTTTAACTGTGTTTTGAATACTATTCTTTTTAGAAACATTCATGATGAAATCAAACTTTTTCAGCCACATAGATATATGCCGTATTAACTAGAAGAAAGGGCTGATGAGGGTTAAACTATTTTTCATCTTGAAGAAATTTTTTGATCACACTTAATTTGTTTAATCATCAAAGCCCTCCTTAGGTTTTATCCAAGTGCTCATTTATGATTTAAGGCCTTCAAATGAATGGCTTCTAGGGAGATAAAATATTACTATTATTAAGTCCTAGTCCAGCAAGCGTACTTGTCCTAATGACACTGAGTAACCTGGCAAACCCAGGCATTCTCTGAGGTGCTTATCCTACCCTGGGCTCCCACACCGGAAGAACCTGACTTTAGGAAGTTTTGTCACAAACCTGTGGTCCCTCTGTTAACAAGCCTTTTGTTTAACGACATTGTGTACTCAGCATATAAAGTCCCAAACATTTAAACTTCTCGCTGCACTTAGGTCGTTTTCTATCAGCTTCTGTCAGAGTGCCTGCCTTTACACAAGAGCAAGAGCGGTCTCAGGATCCCGCCAGCCTGGCTGACTCAGGCTGTGACTTGGGGTGCTCCTCTAATGATTTACAGCTCGTTGCTTCAGTACACCATCATTTTCTTTCCCCACTGCAAGCTGTTTTTTCCAGGGTGTTTCCTCTACTTTCAAAATACAGGGCAGGTTGCCAATTTATCTCCTGCCATGGCTATTTATCATTATGCTATGTCAAGAGTCAGAATGGAATTAGAATGGACTGTTTTTGAAAACCCCTCAGTCTGCCAATATAATCTTGTTATTGCTACTTTTCATGGGACTACACTTCGCATTTCCTACTTTTCAAATCCAATCCAAAGGGCTGGGGATTTAGCTCAGCGGCAAAGCGCCTGTCTGGCAAGCGCAAGGTCATGAGTTCGGTTCCTGGTACCGGAGAAAAACCAAAAAACTAAATAAATAAATAAATCCAATCCAAATAACTGACCTCATCCCTCAAGCAAGCTATTGTGTTTTGATTTTTTGCACTTATCATTCATTTTCTTTTCTCTTTCCTCCTCTCATAAAGAGTTGTCTGAGTCTGTGAGACTCACTTTCGAGAATGGGTTTGTGTATCAGTTTTATTATTTTAACTGACCAACAGTTATTGAAGGCCTAATAGATTAGCTATCTAAAAAAAAACAAGTACAGTTACGAGACATTATCTCTGAAAGCTGATGGCCTTTTGGAGGAAGGAGTAGGTGAGTGTGAACATGTTAATGACTAACCACTAAAATGAAGGAAGACATGGAGCTGAGACGCACCAGTTACCTGTGACGTCAAAGGAGAGAGAAGTTGCAGGTGTTTGGCTGACCAAGGAAAGCATCACAGGAGAAACGATTTCAAAGACAGAGTCTGTTCTGCACCACTCCAGACCCATGAGCGAGGTCACAGAGCGGGAAAGTAAGGTTGTGCTGAAGAGCCAGGGAGTGGCACCGCTCAATCAAAATCCAGGCCCTGTGTGGGGAGATCATGACACAACATCTTTAAAGATCACGTGGGCCATATGTTTTCCTACCTCATTTTCTTGGAAATGATGAAGCAGTGAAGGTGTCTGAGACACGTCAGAGCAAACCTGAAGGAGATGAACCAGGCAGCCATGTGCAAGGTAAACAAAAATGTCCAGACAAGAGCTGGAGCCACGGGAGGAGCCTCAACAACTGTCCAGACAAGAAGCAACATGGGCCTGTAGTGAGAAAGAACTTGTATAAAGAAGGAAAGAGAGAAAATATATTCGATGGGTACCTACATGTCAGGAGCTGCGTGAAGTCCCTTTGTGCATAGATTTCATGTGATAGAAAACAGAGGTGGACATAAGGGCCATGACAAAGTTAGAGAGGAGAATGGGATCACTACTTACTGAGAACTACAGGTAAAATGTGTAGCTCTCACGCAATCTTCTCAGTTGGCCACGCAGGGGACGTGATTTTACACATGAGAATACTGAAACTCTTTGAGTTTAAGTAACCTTCTCAAGGTCAAAAATGGAGTAGGTAGCAAAACCACTATCTGAACTCAGATTTATCTGACCCCAGAATGAATGTGTACACCGTGTACCACAAAACCTACAAGATCTTTCTTATTCAGCAGTTTACTAAGCATGGAGCATGAAAAGCGGGGATGAATAAAGAATTACAGCTTTTGAAATGTGACTCATTAATAGTAGTGTCATTAATAAAAACAAAATAGAGACAATATCAGGTGGGATTTGGAGTTTGGTGAATGAAGCGAATAGACTTCATTTTGGATATGTTAAGTTTAGAAGCCTGGCTGATTTCCTAAGTAGGACAGTCCTAAAAACATTTGAAAATTGTCAGGCTCCTTATAAGGAGAGAGAATTTGAGGGGAGAGGAAAATAGATTGAAGGAATTTACATGTAAAGTAATGAAATTGTGAGAAGTTCTCTGAGGAAAGAATGCGGAGAAGAGGGTATTTTCATTATAAAGCACGAAGAAGACAGAGCAGCTAGTGAAGGCAATGAAAGAGAAGTCTCAGAAAGAGAAAAGAATCAGCTGGCTAGTGTCATGGAGCCTATAAGAAGAGAAAGCTCCAGAAGCTGAAATTTCTCCAGAGACAGCAGGAAGAATGAGGAATGAGGAAAAGCCACTAGCGCTGTCGGATGTAGAATTCTCGGTGACTCTCAGAACGCTTCACAGAGGACCAACAGCGGAAGCCATATTACAAGGAGTTAAGAAGTGAGCGCCTGAACAGGAAGTGAAAGCAGAGTTCGTACCCTTACCAGTGCGGTGGTGAGCGGAAGAGCGATAAGGCTGCATCCGCTGCAGCAGCAGGGTCAGAGGGGGTTATTTTAGGATGAAGAGGATGCTGACCATATTTGTGGGTAGAGGAGGAAAGACAGAGCTAAGGATGGAGCAAACAGAGAGGGAGGTGAGCAGTAACAGAGTCGAGAGCAGTGTTCTTGGCAAGAAGGAGACCTGACGGTGTTTTTCCGGGGTGGAAAAGAGGACAAAAGAGCAACCCCCTCGGGAGACTTTGAGAAAGTTCACATGGACTGGTCTCGTGCAACAAAACATATGACAACTGGGTAATACAGGACAGAAAAGGAGGCTTGCCCTTGGGTGGCTGGAGCTCGTATTTTTCAAGGAGAAAGGAAAAATGTTTATACAGGTCAGAAAATGACAATTCAATTTTTAAAAATTCCAAATAGCACTGATTTCTTTAGCTACTCTCTATAGCATTTATCCTATTTTTTTAAGAATCAAAACTTTTATTCTGTAAAAGCTACACATATATCTCTTAAACTTCAGATTATAATTTGGGTGAGGGAGGTAGCCTTTTTTGTCGGAAATAAAATGAGCATATTGTCACCTGCGTTCTGTAGAGGAGAATGTTCAGGATATTTACTTCTGTAAATTTTGCTGAAGCAAACACTGATCTCAGTGTTCATAACCAAAGTCTCTAAATTATACGGTGATTTTAATTGGTCCACAAGCCGAAAATATCGTATTTTACCAAAGCATTATACTTTACAATGATTAAAAGCAGAACTTTTAAGATAAACTTAGTTTCTGGAGCTATTTTCCTTCTCTCTCTATTCTTGCTAGTAATCAGTGAGAACTCACATTCATTACGCTGGTACTCCATGTTCAATGTATCGTGCAGGTGAGTGACTTTATGGAATACTCCTAACAGCCTTTTCATCTAAGAGCTGTTATCATTCTCTTGTGCTTGTTTCAGCAGCACATATACTAAAATCTATTATCATTCTCATTTTGCAAATAAGAAGGATTAGGTCAAGTCACTTCTCCAGGATCTCATAACTAGTAATGGTAGAACCAGTACCTGTCCTAGACTGTCTTAAAAGTTTGTGCGTCTAAAGAGTAAATGCACCACCTCACAATTTAGTTGAATATTTTGTTATATATAGTTTTTGTTTGTCATCTAATTTCTTTGGTTATATGAGAACGCTCTTTTCTTCTTGGTTCCTTGCTGTGTGTATAAATACTGAGCTGTAGACATGGTTCAGTGGTAGAAATCTGGGTTTAATTCCAAGCACCAAAAAAAGAAAGAAAGAAAGAAAAAAAAAGAGAGAGAGAGAAAGAGAAAGAAGGAAGAGATTCCTTGAAATCAGATATAAAATCCAGTATCCTTGGAACAGTCTAGAACATTGTACATACTAAGAAGTAAACGAAAGTAAATTGAAATAAGTGTAAAATAAATTATTAAAAGATTCACCTTGAGCTGTAATCCCAGCACTCAGGAGACTGAGGCAGGAGGATCCCATGAGTTCAAGGCCAGCCTGGGCTACATGTGGAAGTTCAAAGCCAGGTTGAATTACATAGTGAGACCATGCCTCAAAAAAAGAAAGATTGATCTTGGGACTTGGGGTAGCTCGTGGATTGATCACATTCTTTTTTTTAATCACATGTGGTTTATTTTTTACTACTCTTTCTCTACTCACAACCCTTGGTCTCAAGAGACTATCCCAGATTGAGCATGGCTATTATCGTGAAAATATCACTGTAAAAATAGCTTCTATAAACAAAACTATTTGTCAAGTATGTGACTGCAGTGAAGACGAAGAGATTCTTATCATCAACAATTACCCAGGAAGATTTGAACTAAGGGTTTAATTCCCTGAGAGCTGATGTTCACTGGCTCATTCAGTGGCTGTTGTGTACGTTCTGTTTGCTTAACCTGATTTCTGCCCTAGATACCTTCTCAGAAAAGTGAGTGTGACAGACAAGCATCAGACAACTGCAGATGAGCCTGCTAACACCAGAGCAGAGGCAGAGAGGATGGCTGAGCAACAGCCTGACACTTTTCATCATTAATATGTATTTCAACCTAACTTCCCAATATGGGTTCATTTCCTTTTTGCATCAGCGTGAAGCCTCCAACGAAACCACACACAGCGTGTTTCATTTCAGAATGAAACCTGTGAAACAGCTCGGTCATGAATCATCTTCAGAGACCATGCAGTTTCAATCCCAGCGGTTTTAAAACTCACTGGGTCTTTTCCATCATTAAGCTACACTGTGCATTTCTTGGGCTGAAATTTTTATCATTAACTTTAATTTAAATGAGGGTTGCCAGAAGGGCTAATCTTTGGGTGATGATGATAAAACCTACCACTTTCCAAACTCACTAGAAACTGAGTGTGGGGCAAAGAGGAAAAAAAGTGGGGAAACTGTTTTTCTTACTGACCCAGATAGTGCAGGAAATCAGAGCTTAGATCACAGTTTTCCAGTGACTAGCCTCAGAGCCTCGCCCTGTTACCATTTTACTTTGTCGTCTGCTCTATAAAATTTTATTAGGTCTTGTTTTGGTTTGGTTTTTGGTTCTGTTTTGTGGTGTTGGGGACTGAACCTGGAGCCTTGCCTTCTCTAGGCAGGAGCTCTGCCTCTGAGCCACACAGCCAGCCCCAAGTTTTTGTTGACAAGCAAAATGCTACATTCTTTTACTTTAGATTGGTAAATAAATAAGCAAGTCAGGGAATATTAAAGAGTAAAAACTCAAGTGAATAACACTTTTCATAATTTGTGAAACTGTCACGAATGTAGCTTCCTCTGTGGTACAGGTGATACCATAATCGCATGTCTGTTTTTCATCCTCCTTTGGGGAAAAAACCCTTAGTGATTTCTCAGGGCCAAAATACATGTCACTGTGAGCCAATCACTAGCAAGGTCCATTAAATCTCATTGACCTAACCCTGACACACTAAAAAAATCCAGAAGGGGCGAGGACTTGAAAGTACACCTTGGTAATGCAAAAACTAATTTATCTTTACCTCAACTTCAAGCTCACGTTTCAAAAAGATTTTGTGTGCGCGAGAGCACACCCAATCTTCTATGCAGTCAAGGATGCAGGAGTAATTCGGTCTCACCTCGGCGTCTCCACCTCAGAGAGCGGCCCCTTCACTCCCTGTGTGTGTCCTTCACCGCTGCGAACTTACACCCCCACCCAGACCTGCCGAGCTGAAGTTATGAAAAGAATGCACAGAAGAGCCAGAAATTTTTAAATCTCCATAGAGGCCAGGAGAAGGCTGCAGATCCCTCACAAACCGCATAATAACTTCTGTGGACACAGACACGCAGAAAGACCAAGGTAGTGAAGGTAGTGTTCACTGGGAAACCCTAACAAAGCACCGACTCTGAGACAAACAAGGAAAGGGACAGCCCATACTCAACCTCCTCACCCTCTGCAAAACAGAGGTGGTAACAGATCAGATAGAGGCTCTTAGAGCTCACAACTCTGAATAGTTTGATTTTGGTCAAAATCAAGCTCTTTCCTAAATACTTAGCAGCTAGAAAGATGGGTCAGACAATAAGCCACGTCACTACGGACAGCCTTCACAGGCCCTGCTGGTTTTAATGCACTGCTGGAGCAAGTCTTAGTCTGTCTTTCTTCCTTTCTTTCTCCCTTTCTCTCTTTCATTCTCTCTTTCTTTCTGTCTTTCTTTCTAACAAAATCACATCTTACTTTAGGATGAGGTGAACCAGCCTCTAGAATTAAAAGTCTAATTCAAATTACCTCCTCAGGGTTGGAGACATAGCTCAGTGGCACCGTGCCTGACTGGCAATCACAAGGTTCTAAGTTCGATTCCCAGTACCCAAAAAACAAACAAATAAAAAAGAATTGAGAAAGTCAAATTACCCCCTGAAAACTGCTTAAGTCTCCCAGAGAGTCAAATGTCTCCTATAACTACTGTTATCAGTTCCTCTAATGTTTCTCTAGGGCTTTTGATCAATTTTTCAGTTCCTATATTGTGTCAACAAATCTTTCACCATTCACTTGCCAAGGCCCTTGAAAATCTCTCACATCTTTATTGTTGGTCAGAAAACCCTCAAAATTATTCATACAATCTTTCTATGGACTCTTTCCAAAAACATTGGCTATGTCAGGTTTAATTGAATGTACAAATAAGCATACCGCTAATTATCCTAACCCTTACTTCTTTCTGCCTTCCCACCTCTATCATTGTCTCTCTGTCCCTGCCAAGTTCAATTTAGTTAAATTAATTAAAATTAAAATCTTCTGTACTGCTGGGCATGGTGGTACAGGCCTCTAATCTCAGCACTAGGGAGGCTGAGGCAGGAAGACTGCTGCAAGTTCGAGGCCAGCCTGCACTACATAGTGAGACGCTGTTCAAAAACATAAATAAAAATAAAATCTTCTGCATTGAGGGAATATGCTCAAGAAGTGTTTATAAACCCATTAGCCTTTCATTCATAGCTTTTTAAAACTGTTCTTGCTTATCCGTCCATTCATCTACTCACGCTTTCCACAAATGCTCAGCTCTGTCCCAGGTGCTGGGGCATGCATCAGTGTTCACAGCAGGACGAGTCCCACTCTCAGGGAACTTTCTTTCCAGTGGAGTAGACAGCACAAAAACACCTCCCTGGCAGACTTTCAGACAAAACTGAGGGTTGAAGTGTGGCCAAAGGGGCAGCAGAGTCAGACAAGGCCGCTAAGTAAGTGACACTGAACAGAGAGCAAAGGAAGCTGTGAAACAAGCCATGTGAGTTCCCTTGGGAACAGTGTTCAAGTCAGAAAGAGCACCAGGATAAAGGCCATAGCCAGAGCGTAGGGCTAGGGAGTTCCAGAAACCACAAGTAAGCTTCCGGTGGGGATGAAGCTGTGCTTACGGGGGGAGAAGGTGTGCGTGTGAAAGCTGGCCCGAGTCAAGGACCGGGGCTCTGTCGATGAACGCAAAGCCCTGGGCGAGTGTGATTCTGAACAGGGCGGTGGCGTGAGCCCACTGAGTGCTTTAGCGTGATTCTCCCCAGCTGTCCTGTGGGAATAGTGCGGGTGGGGTGGCGTGGAAGACACTGGACAGGGAAGGCTGCCCCACCACCTGGCACCTCCCACGATCACAAATTTGTGTTTTCCGGGGTTTAACTTTTCTGTCAGGGAAAACAATCATGAAACGATGTTTAGTTACGCGGTGTTAACAAACTATCCAGCTCTCACACTCCCTCTTTCCCGCTGTCAGGGCCAGCTGAGATGAGAAGCTGGGCCTGAAATCAGTGCTGCCTGGCACGTGGGGCCCTTCAGCCCCGGGGAGTCACCTGGATTCACGGGACTGCACTGGATATTGCTGTCCTTCAAATATAGGATTTTACCTTTTCACTTTGATCTATACTCCAGCGCTTCTAGAAGCTTTATCGAAAAACCTAACCCAGCAGTCCTCTCCCTGTTCATGAGGGGTGCATTCTAAGACCCGCAGGTGTGCGTCTGAAACCTGGGATAGTACCAAAACCAGGGTGCACTGCTCTGTTTCCTAGACACACAGGTCTGTGATAAAATTTCATTTACATGTACTCTGACACAACATATAGGCCCAATAAGAGGGTTAACTAATAATAGAATAGAACAATCATAATAATATATTTTAATAAAAATTATTTATTTGGATTTTTTTATTTTAAAGAGAAAAGAACAAAGAGACATAAACAAAACAACACAAAAACAGTAAAAAAGATATAGAATGTCAAACAAGGTGGTAAGAAATTAACAATGGTTGTTGTATGACATATTGTTATCTTCAAACTGGTTACTCAGATAGTCAGATATAGGCATGTAAGATCGATCCAACAATTAAACATTAACTGTTCCTTTCAATAAACCAAGAGAAATTAGCAGAACAATTATCTTAGCTATCTTGTGTACATATATATACATAATTTTTCCCTTCCTTCTTTCTTTCTTTTCTCTTTTCCCTCATCCCAGTTGTTCTTTCCTTTTGAGCAGTTTCTTTCCCTTTCACAATGTCAATTGTACCTTTTAGATTTTATTCTATCTTTCAGGTTCTTACACTAGGGAGACAATATGATGTTTACCTTTGAAAACTCATCTTCTCAAGCTCGAAAAGCCTTCAAAAACTCAATTGTGAGTAATCATTTTATGTTTTAAAATCTACATGTTTTGATCATGGTACAAACACACATGTGCATAGATACATAGATGATAGATAGATAGATAGATAGATAGACAGATAGATAGATAGATAGGGGGGAGAGCTTCCCATCAAATTCTGATCATAAGGAAGCTGAGCAAGCAGGCCTTTTTTTCCTGAGAAATAATGACTCTTCATAAAAGAATATGTTTTCGCAACAAAGGACCTATTGTGTAAGATTAGTAAAAAAGAAATTAAATGTTTCTTTTTTTAAATTTCTTTGTGAAACACCACGTTAGATAGAACTTTTAGTGCTAGAGGTCTAAGAATGGAACAGATTGAGTTTTAAATCTGTAAGAAGTATTTTTTAACCTTACCTTTTCCTTATTTAGACACAAAAGGAAGTTTTTCAAATTAAAAAATGAAAAAAATACTTAATGGAAAATATAAAACATAGTGTAAATTATTATCAATGAAACCCTCATTTTTAAATACAGATGTATAAGTGTGTATCTATGTAAATGTATACAGCTACAGAAATTGTTATCAAGTGTGTCCTGAATATTTCTCTTTAAACTTCCTGGCAACCCTATTACCAACTCACCTAACCCTCTCTACTCACGGAGTACCGCTCAACCACTTGCGCACATCTATTGCCTGCGAGGGTCATTCCAAGGAAAGTAGAATTTATTCTCTAAACACAGCAAAGAAGACATAGCCTGCGTCCTTGTAGACCAATGTGACTGCCACGTGGAAAATAGCTGGTAGGGAGCCGAGTCCGGGGGTAAAGGGCAGTAGCAGCCTTTTCTCATGATCTAGGAAGAAGACACTGAAGCCTAAGGAGCCCAAGGGATGTTCAGAAATAGAATTAACAGGACTGGGTCACTCATTTTACTGACAAGTTTTCCTTCCCTACCAAATCTCAGTCGATTTCCTCTGGGATTTTCTGTATAAAAGTTTACAGCATTTTAGAACTACGCAAATGATCAAGCTCAGAGACAGCTTCCCTCAGTAACCTGCTTAATTTGCTTAGAAATAAATAGAATATATATTGCCAATAAGTTTATTGAAGGATCTGAATACATAGATGTTATAGTACCAGAGAAGAGGAAATATTCCAGAAAGGATATGAGAAACAAAGTTCTGTTTCATAATGGCCATGGAAACAAAATAAAGATACTCAAGTCCTCATTAAATAGACACTATTCATTACTCTTAATAAAGTGTTTCCTGTACAATACTCTCAAGGACTTCATGGAAAAGGGCGAGGCTACGTTTTGGCACTGTCTCAGTCTGGCGGGCGTGAGGTTTGGCTGACCTATAAAGCTGCCTTTATCCTGGGGCCTCCTCAGAAAAACTGCGGTCTACCTCAGAACACACTTTAAAATGAATAGTCCTTGTCAAAGAAAAGTCCTCTTTTTTTTTCTTTCTTCTTTTCTGTTTTTTTTCTTTTCCATGTCTGTAATTTGTAATAAAAACTTAGGTAGATAATAGTCAGTCAAAATTCCAATATGGTTTTATGTAGAACTTTTTAGCTAAAGAAGAAAAAAAGTAACAATGACAGCAAGAGAAGGAGGGCATAGTTTCTCTAGATATCAAAATTTACCACTCTTGACAACACAATGTTTTTTAAACTAGTGTATGTTAGTGTAACACAGTAGCTAGGACTGGCGCATGTATATACCATTCCTTGGCATTTCCAGTCCCTTTGCACTACCTTCCTATCCTCTCCTTTCACCCCATCCTCTGCTTCCTCCCCGCACCATTTTTATTAATTTTGCCCACCTGTTTCCTGTCATCTCTCTTTTATTTTATTCTATTTATATTTCAAGTTTCTCGTGTAAGAGAAACCATGCAACCTTTAACTTTCTGTGTCTGACATTTCACTTAACACTATGGTCTCAAGATCCATCCATTTCCTGCAGATAACACAATTTCATTCTTCCTGTGGCTGAATAGTATTTCATTGCATATATATACCACATTTCCTTGACCCACTGATCCCTCCCTGGGCATCAAGGCCATCCTCAGAGCTTGGCTACTGTGAATTGCACTGCTGTAAACATAGGCGTGCATTTATCACTAAAGTCTGGACGCACACATTGCTTGTCTCTACTTATTTTTTTAATTATCTATATGCTTAACAAATCACCTGGAAACACAGTGGCTTAAAATAACATGCTACTGTGTTCCTATTTTTTTTTTATTTGTATCTTATTGGTATATTTTAACAATATACCAGCGTAGTGATAACATTCATGGTGTGGACTTTGTACCTGTGCGTGACATATCTTGCTGCTTCTTTTTTTCCCATCCTCCTCCCCTCTTTTCAACTGCTCTTCCCCTCCTTATTTGCAAAAGATTTGTTTCAATTTTGTTCCTTCTATTCTTTTTCTTGTCTCTTTCCTACCCCTCACTTCCTCTTCTCATTTGAGTATTTTCTTCCCACTTCCCACATCTACTATACATTTTGGTCCTTGTTTATACTTTTAGTTTGTCACACCAGAGAAACCATGAGATACTTATGCATGTGTCCGATTTATTTCACTTAAGAGTATGGTCTCAAGATGCACCCATTTACCTAGAAATGTCTCAAGTTTATCCTTTATGGCTGAGTAGTACTCCACTGTATTAAAAAAAAAAAATATCTTCTTTGTCCATTCATTGGTTGATGGGCATTTGGGCTGTTTCCAAGATTTAGTTGTTACAAACTTTCCCACTATAAACATAGGTGTGCATATATTGCCATAGTATGGTGCTTTTAATTCTTTTGGGAAGATACCAGAAAAGGGAATAGCTAAGTCAACTTGAACCTATAGTTTTAGTTTTTTGAGTATTCTCCACACTGATTTCCACAGTGACTGCACCAGTCTATATTCCCACCAAGACTAGAAACGTGTTCCTTTTTCCCCACAGCTCTGACAGTATTTGTTCTTGGTTGATTTCTTGATGATAGTTATTCTTTTTGGAATCTCAGTGTTGCTTTAATCTGCATCTCATGAATGACTGGTCATGTTGAATATATTCAACATATTTCATATATATTATTTGCTGTTTCTACTTCTTCAGCTGAGAGGTGTCTATTCATTTCAGATGCCCAGTTTTAGGGTGGGTCTTTACATTTGGGGGCATCTGATTTTTTTGAGTTCTTTATATATTCTAGAGAGCCGTCCTTTGCCTGAGAAACAGCTGGAAAAAAATTTTTTCCACATTGTGAGTTATCTCTTCACTCTGTTGGTGTTTTCTCTTTTAACTAACAGAGGGATGACACTTCTGCTAAGTGATAATGAGCCCCATATGACAATTCCAAAGGCTGTCATGTGACCTGGTGTTTATATCTACAGAAACCAGAATAGGAAAATCCACTTTCAACCTTCTATAATCGCATAGCTGATATTTGCCCCAGGGTAGTGAAGGACTGTCTGGCCAAGGCTCACAACCAGAGTTCTATGCTGATTCTCCAGCATGGCAGTCTCTGGCCGACAAGACTTTTTTCATGGTGACTCAGAGCTCCAAGAGCAAGTGCTCCCATGAACAAGGAAAAAGCTGTGTCACCTTTTGTGACCCAGCCTCGCAGACCACCTCGCATCAAGATTCAAGCATGGGAGACTTAGAGCCACTCCTTGACAAGAAGGATGTCAGAGAATAACAAATAAGTGGCTGAGTTAACAACATAAAACAAATAAAATTGACAAAGCCAAAGATTTTTAATTAAAAATCTAATACAACTGACCAACCTCTGGGAGGTTGGATTATGAAAATGAAAACACAAATAATATCTGGGGCATAGAGCTCAGTAGTAGAGCACTTTCTTAGCATGTAGGAGGCTCTGGGTTCACTCCCCCGCACCAAAACAGGCACAAACAATATCATAAATTTAAGAATGTTAAAAAAATTTTTAAATTACATGACACACAAGTTTTTGAGGAAAATATCACTTGCAAAAGTCAATTCTAATAGAAGTGAATAGTTTTGTAACCATTAAAAATATTAGATCAGCAGCTTATTCATTTGTGTAGGCTTCTATGACATTTGCTCCTCTTTGGTGTCTGTGTGTGTGTTGTGTGTTGTGTGTGTGTGAGTGTGTGTGTGTGTGTGTGTTGCTGAGGATTGACCCTAAGCCCTCATGCATGTTAAACATGCTCTCTACCACTGAGTTATGCTCTCAGCCTCAGGCACTTGATCCCCTTAGAGTGCAAGAATATTTGGTTATCGAAGGCATGTAAATTGGTTTTACATGATTTAAGTATAATTTAACATAAGCCATTAGAGAAAACATATTCCTTGTCTCTGTTTCTAAACCTTGAATACTATTTATTTCAAAAACTGACAAAGCCAGTACAAAGAAAGAAAATTGGAGGCCAGTTTCAACCATCAACACAGATATTAAGAACCAAGTAAATATAAGCCAATAAAGTCACCCCAAAAGGCTCTCTAGTCTACTCAGGTAACCAATTTCTTGACCTGGGTGGTAAATTTTGGGGGGTTTTTCAAACCACTATCTTTAAACTGAACAAATATATATTTGTTCAAATTCATTTTGGGCCTTCATCTGTTCTTAGGATATATTTAATTATAAAAACCAATTAATCCCTAGAAACACCTGACACGCTTTCCTATGAAACTCATGCTATTTATCTGAACCTCTCAAAACGCTGTAGTTGGTGCAACACGAAGTATGATCCAGCCTTCTTCAGCAGCAATATCACATGGAAACTTATCAAAAATGAAGCTGCTGGGCCCCTTCACAGACATATTGCATCAGAGTTTGTGGAGAGAGGACTCAAGAGGGCACATTCTAACCAGCTCTCCAGGTTATTCCGAGGTTCGCTTGAGTTTGAGCAGCTCTGCTTTATGAAACAGTGAGAAGCAATAAAGGATTTGGACTGGAATCCAAGGAAACTCAAGCCGGATGCAGTCTGGTGTCTAGAATTACACCCACGGCCTTACCTGTAGCATACATGGCACCATGCTGGGTTTTCTATCTTTGAGGAACCTCCTCACCTGGACCGGTCTTATTTTACACTAAGGACGATCATTTTTCAATGACTCACACCAAAACATCTGTGTCAATTATAGAACCATGCTCCTTTAATTATGCTACAGGTTTGTTCTCACACTGTCATGATGTAAGTCTCCCAGAGTAAACTCTTTGTCCTAACACTGAATGAAAGAGAAGGGCGTTGATCCAGAATTACCCAGGAATGAAGACGATCCTCAGTTCATATAATAATGCACTTGTGTGCTACCTGAGGGAGGTTGTCTTCCTTCCTTCCACCTGTCTTTTGCCCCTCCCTGAACCTTTGCATCCCAAGACAAACAATAGAAGGCCCCTTTTTAATAGTTTCTTGGGACATCTGCAAATTACTCCATCAGAATAAAAACCAGAACAATTGGCCAAACTCAGGCATCTTTCAATTATTAAAATGTTCTTTGTATAGATGAATAAATTAAGCTGAAAGTGAACTAGCCATCACTGATAGAATTAGAATAAAATTTATTCTAACTTTTGGTTTTTATCTGACATACATTTCACATAATTTGAAGAGGCAATTGTTTTAAAATATTTTTTAAAAAACCAGCCTCCCTCTCCTAGAGACACATTTCCTCTCCTTTAGGATTTTACCACTGCATCTCTAAATGCATGCTCTGCATTTCTTGCTTGTTTCAGTCTTAGCCTCACCAAGTGACTTTCTATCAGGAAAGACAAGGCTGTAGAGTCTTCAGATACCCCCACCCCTCTATCCTACCACAAACACATTTTCCCACTACTGCCACCACCCATTCATTCACTCAGTAGAGTATATTAAAATTTTAGTTAAACTAATATTCATTATCAGGGCAAGGTAAAGCTCACTGAAAGCTGAGACACGTAATAATTGTTTTCATTTTCTTCGCAACCTTTTGAAGAAAGGTGGTGAAAAGTTAGTAACTGCTGGAGTTTTTTCTCATTTGTTCATATGCTTGTTTTCCATTAAATTACTAATCCAACTCCAAACTCCACCAGATGTCTAAAACTTCCATAAATACATCATGAAACATAATGCCAGACAGTCTATGAATTTCATCTTTAGAAAATCTCTTTTGGAGCCCTCTGATCCGCTTAATTCTGGATATTGCCCTTTATGCCTAATGCTCAGCTATCGTAGGATCTCATACAATCTGAAGAGTCCTTTCCACATTTTTGTTTAAATCCATTTTTTAATTCCTGTGTATTTCTCCTTTTTAGTTTATGCCTTCAGTCTAAAGGATTATATCCACTCATAAATCTATAGGAAATAAAAATTTTCAGGTCTTGAATGTCTGACTTTTATTCTATACTCATATTTGCTTATAAATTTAGCAAAATTTATGATTCTAGGTTAACAATGTTGTCAAAATAGCCATGTTATCAAAAATGATATGTGAATTTAGTGCAACCCCAATCAAAAACCAACAGCACTTTTTACAGAACTAGAAAAAATATTCTAAAACATATGGAACCAGAAGAGACCTACAAGAGCCAAAGCCAAAGCAACAAGACCAAAGCATGAGGCATCACAGTCCCAAATATCAATGTACTTTACAAAGCTACAATAGTAAAAACAATATGGTACTGACACTAAAAGAGACATATTGATCAAAGGAATTGGATTGAGAATGCAGAAACAATCTCGGGCACCATCAGCTGTCTGACCTTTGACAAAGGGAAAAAAACATACACATCAGAAAAGAGAGCCTCATTAGTAAGTGGTGCTGGGAAAACCAGTTATCCAGAAGTATGAGTGTAGACCCACATCTCTCACCCTGTACTGAAATCAAGTTGAAGTGGATCAAAGACCTGATGTAAAAAAAACAGAAACCCTGAATCTGCTGGAAGATACAAAGGTAAAATCCTTAAAGATGTAGACAAAGGCATGGGCTTTCTGAACAGAGTCCCAATTACACAAGAAATAATACCAACAATCAACAAATGGGGTCATGCCAAATTAAAAAGCTTCTGCACAGTAAAGAAAACAGCCAAAGACTGAAGAGACAGCCTACAGCTGACAAATACTTTTGCCAGCTATTCCTCAAAGGACTAATATCTAGAATACATAAAGAACTCAAAAATTAGACCCTCTCAAATAAAAGACCCAATCAAAAATGGGCAATTTTTAAGCAAAATATTTTGAGCAAAATAAAAGATAGATAATTCTATTTGAGCAAAATAAAAGATAATATAAATATGGAAATCATTTGCAAGTGACAAGGGAACCAACAGATGGAAAAAGGGAGATAGAGGGGGAGTAAAAAGACCTGGGTTGTGTTATGTACATGTACCAACTCCATACGAGGAAGGAGATCATCGTGTACTAGAAATTTTCATTAATAGAATAAATGAATGAAATTTAAATCCATTTGGTGGACTTTATTGGTGTATTTTTGAGTTGATTCAACACCATTTCCTAATAATGCAACTGTGAACCCAGGAAGTGTACTCTGACAAAGTAATAAAATGTTGAACAGCACAGACTTTAAATTTGTAATTTATTGATATGATGTTGTGTCCCTAATTCACATATTTTTAGTCTCCTGAAATAGAAGCCTGCCCCAGTAATTTCCTTCGGGCTGTTTAGGGGATCTCCAGTCAATCTCATTCCAAGGGTGCTTTTGTGGAAGTGAGAGTCCAGGAAGTAGCTGATGATCTGGTAGGAGAGAGTGTCGTACTGGGAATGAGGATTAATCAGGCCTTCAACAACTCTCTTATTAGAGACAATATGCTTTTTCAAATTTTCTCCACAAAAATTTACTCAAAATTTAACTCATAAATTTAATATACATACCAATCACCCAGAAATTGTTTTATAATGGAGTTTGGGATTAACAAGATAAGGAACATGGCCCCAAAACTCCTCATATCTAGTGTTTCCTGTTGATACTGATGTTACTGATTCCCAGCCTATACTGTAAGTACCAAAGTCCTATCCTTCTGGAACTCAAGAAGAACCCAAGAGTAATTCTGAGCCACTAAGCTCCTCTCACATACTCAACAGTCTTTTGATGAAAACCAATCTCCAACAAACCAAAGTAAGTTGACTTACTGATTCTTTAGGAATTTAGGAATTAAAAAATCTATAGTAAAGCTATAATTACATGGTAGGATATAATGCTTTATATAAAACTGGAAGCATGTGCATTGATCCTTTGATCAATATGTCTTTTTTAGTGTCAGTACCATATGTTAAGATTTGTTTTATTATTATTTTTGTTTTTCTGAAATAAAATTTCCTGAAATAAACATCATTTGATTTTGTAATGAAAAAAATAGTATTTTTTCAGTACTGGAGATTTCAGAGTTCACACTAACCTATATGCCCAACACTTTTTTAAATTTTGAGATAGGGTCTCACTAAGACACTAAAGTTGCTTGGACTTTACAGTCCTCCTGCCTCAGCCTTCCAGAATGCTATGATTACAGGCATGTACCACCACGCCTGGCAAATATTTATTTTTAAAATGTAAATTTTTCATGTTATTTTATTCTCCTACTATATGGACTGCTGGGTAAAATCTTACTGACTTCTCTAATAATATCACCATAACATGGATTCAGGTCTCTGTGCCTCTTTTAACCATCTTTCTTCTGGTATCTGGTTCTAGGGATAGGTCTGAGCACTGCAAGAGGTCAGGTCATAGTGGCCTCCAGATGTGTCCAACATTACATTTTCTAAGGTAAAAAATTACGAGTTTCATTTTTTTTTTTATTTTGCTACTTTAGTGGTGAAAATACACATAGCTTCGTTACTGGTAAATATCTACTACTAAGAGGCTTTCATGATGAAAAAACTCATTAGAAAAGCCTGGACTTCCCAGAAGCACTGTGAATTCCTTCTTTGATTGACAATTTCATTATTAACTTAAAGCAATTCAAGGACAAAACTGGTTAATTTTCAAACTCAGATAATAATTGATGATTCAGTCTGTAAGTAGGAAAAAGCCACAAGAGAGGCAGTGGGGTGTGACCATTGATTCTTCTCTTAGCTACTTTTTCACACTACTGCTACCAATACTTAGGATTTCTTGAGCACTTGTCCAACACGGACTGAATTAAACACACTTGGTGAAGTTTCTCAATACATAAACCTATTTTCTCTGTTTTATAGCTGAAAATCAGCACCTGGGAGGCCATGTAACTTGCCTGTGGATGCACACTGAGTGACAGGCAAGAGAGGAGGTGACTTCTGGTCACGTGCATCTCAATGGCACTTTCAGAAGTCAGTGAGCCTAACAAAAATGCAGAACTTAGTCACCTCCATTTCTTTTCTGACTTTCTAGACTCATAATTAATCCCCAACTTATTCATAACTGTCTTCATTCTTCTCATCCACATATTGTTTTGTATCCACAAATTAACTGTAGCTTGTCTCCTTGGGAGTTTTAGAAAAGGACTTACCTGTTTTTCTAAATTGACTCAATGTATAGGATTTTTATAACGTTTTCATATTAAAATAATATTTGAGGGCCAGGGATACAGCTCAGTGGCACAGCACGTGCCTGGAAAGCATGAGGTCCTGAGTTCGATTCCCGGTACCAAAAAAATAAAATGAAATAATACTTGAATAGACAAGTTCATAGAAGCATTGGAGTTCTATTATCATTATTGCTCCACATCTTATCTAGTTTTCAATCTTAGGGTGTCTTAATTTTTCTTATTTATAAGGCCCTTAAAGTTGTATGTTCTTTTTTTTAAATAGTTTTATGGGTGCATTTTAGGTAGACACAATGATCACATTCATCATATGGAATTTTTGTACATGACACATCTCAATTCTTTTTTCCCCATTCCCCTCCCTCCCTTCAACCCCTCTTCCCCTCCTATTTACAAAGTTGTTTCCATTTTTTCCTTCTATTCTCTCTTTTTCTTGTCCCTTTTTTCCTTTTCTCCCCCTCAACCCTTCTTCCCCTTCTCATCTGAATATTTTCTTCCCATTTCCCAATATCTGTTATACATTTTAGCCCTTATTTACACTTTTAGTTTCTCACTTTTGATTTGAAAAAACAGAGCTTCATAATAAAAGACTGAAAATTTTTTTAAAGGTTGATTCCTTCTGGGTTAAGCTTGTATTTAAATTTTTCTTTACTTTCTAACTTTTCCACAAAATGCTTATAACTGGGGAAAATTATTCTTTAAACTCTTTTATTTTTTTAAATTTATTTTAAAAATAAAAGAAGGAAAACATATCAACAAACAGACATCCATTTACAAAATAGCATAAGAACAATACAAGCAATACAGAGTTACAGACAAAGTGGTAGGATATTAACAATGGTTGTTGTATTACGTATTGATATCTTCAAAGTGGTTTCTCAGGAAAACAAATAGAGACATGCAAGACTGATCAAATAATTAATCTTTAAACCCTTTTAACTTTCTGGGTCTAGATGAACATATTTTGATTTCTACAAAACACTTCATCAACACTGAAAAATATAATGGTGACACCAGTAACAAGTAAAAGCATTATTCTTACATTTATCCAAACAAGAGCTCTGTGTGTCAGAGGTCTAGTAAGGGGGAGCTATGCCAGCCAGGCAAAGGGAGGAAGTGGAGCTAGGGCAGCCTAGCGACCGTGCCGCTGCCTCCCTGAATTCAAATAGTGCCCACTCATAAAACCACAGGATGCTTTCCACAGGTTCACAGAGTAAAACCCCACAGCACCCCACGTGAGCAGATGAGTTCCGTAGTGAAAACACGGTTTGTCCCTCCCTCGGGAGGCTGAGTCCCACAACTGCTTTTTCTGGGCTGTGTGCTGGTTCTGAAATTTTGTCTGTGAGGCTTTCAACTGTAAACTGATACAAAGCTATGGGAGTTAGCATTGGCAAGAACTCCACCTCAGAAGAAAAAAAATTAAAAGAAGCTACAGAAACTTGGTGCTTACAAAAGGAACTGATCTCGGGGCTGGGGATTTAGCTCAGCGGCAAAGCACCTGCCTGGCAGCACAAGGTCGTGAGTTCGGTTCCCGGTACCAGAGAAAAACCAAAAAAAAAAAAAAAAGGAACTGATCCCTGTGTCACTGTTGGTATTTTGAAAGAAGCAGCGGCCATCGCTCTGCTTCCTGATGCTCTCCTTGCAGTCGCACCTTGTGACGTCATCACTCGTGAGCCGGTGACATCACAGCACGTTGTCTGAGTTGGTTGATTTCCCAAGGACTGCTCTGCTGGGAGGACAGCTGAGAGGATGACAGAGAAAATGTTGGAATCTCCTACACGTGAGTCAGAGAGGAAGTGTGGGGGCGTTGGTCAGAGGTGCCTGTGAGGTGGATATGCAGAGATGAGGGACTTTTTGGGCCACCAGCACAAAACCTCCCGGATACATGCTTAGAGATTTAAAAATCGCCTACAGGGCCATAAGGCCACGTAGAATCAAAACACATTGCCTTAGGAACGAACGCTCTGGCCCTCATCCTCCCCATACTCCAATTTATTACTTAGATTGGCCCTGAGGTCAGTCACGCAGACCACCCGGACCTTCCCCTGAGCCTCCTCTTCTGTCCTTTTTCTGTCCTTTATCCTTGTTTCCTGATTCTATCAATTACAAAGCCACAAAAGCCTCAGTTTGGAGCTGTTTTTTCCCAACACTGTCCTGCTGAGAGGTCTGGGCAAGGCCTTCTTGGAGGTTAAACTGGACATGTACTCCAAGTACTCACTCCTTTGTGCTGTGTCACAATTGTAAACTGCAAAAAGGAAGCGCTACCATTTTCAGGGGCCACTGAGGAAGTACACACTAAGTGCTGGAAGCAGCAGGGGAGATTCCCCCATTTATCCTTGTCTGAGCAGTCTCGAAAAAAGAACAGCTGCTCGGAGAGCTCAAGTCCAGCCACAAAGCAGAATTCTGGGTGACAGACACAGAGCGAACAGGAAAGTCAGAAGACTTCGAGATGAAATCTTCCAATGAATAGTAAAATCTACGAAACCTCTGGAACGTAGTATACAGGCAAAGTTTATCAGAAGCGCTTCCTCGATCCCTTTGAAAATACAGATTTCCCTCTGGACAGAACCCTACTGAGATACCTCAGTGAGTCCTTGAAAGATAATAATTAAAAGGGTGATATCATGATTTGAAGACTGACTGGGTTAGTATCACACCTCTGACATGTCCCGTCTGTGTGATTTACAACAATTGCTTAACCTCTCTAAGCCTCAGCTTCCACATCTGTGAAAAATTAGTGGCACCTAAAATACGTAGAGATGCTGTAAGGAGTCAGTGAGGACACGTTTATAAATACTTATATCAATCTGCTTTCCAACTGCTTAGACGAATTCCCCAACACCCACAACTTAAAAGAGAAGAGGTTTAATTCAGCTCACCATTGCGGGAGATTAAACTGCCTCTGAGATAAAATCATCTTGGCAGAAGGGTTCGGCAAAGCAAAGATGCTTAGGTCATAGTGGCCAGCGAACAGGGGAGGGGAACAGTGAAAGAGAGGGGCAGTAGTGCTCAAGGTCACATCTCTCTGTAAGCTGCCCAGTCACACTTACGAGTGTGCTTTATTAATCAGCTAGGTGGTTCCCAAGCCAGTAAAGTTGACACAATGCAGCTTAACCACTACGGTACTATATATGGAAATCACACAATGCACAGCACGTAGTAGACCTTCCAAAAAGGATAGCTATTACTGTGTGCATAGAGGTGTGTGTATGTAAAAGTGTATGTAAGGGTGTGAGTGTGTAGGGGTATATTGGGGATACCTTGTATATCACATGACTAGGAAAGCTGAGAAGCATTCTGGTTTTAATTTTGAACTTATTCAAGGTGATTAATAGCATGCAGAATGTTTTATTTGTTATAATTCCTGTAATGAGTCCAAATAACAATGTACTATGACAAAGTTATGCTGTATTCTGGCCTAGTGGCTTTTCAGACTCACGGGGAACCACTGTAGGTAAAACACTGCACGAGTGTCTATATGTCAAAAATGTGCATGAGAGTTAAACATAAAAGAAAGACTTTATTAAAGACTTGCAAGAGTGGTCACGTCTACTGCAAAGACGACTGAATGCAATTCCATTAAAATAAAAAGCAGAAGAGTTTTTAAGCATAGATTAAGCTCATGGAGAAACACGGAGGACATCGTGAAGAGGGAATCAACGTGAGTAGGCATCTGGGTTTGCGAGCTCGAGCTTTTCGAAGTTAAACTCCTACCCTCCCCCAGACCCTTGAGAAGAATATTCCTGGATTGTACAACTGGCAAGAGGCTGGGAGAAGATTGATGTCTCAGAGGATTAGAGAAAGAACTTATGATTGTAACCTTTCTAACGTGAACACGCTTTTGTTTTGTTTTGTTTTGTCTTTTTGAGACAGGGTCTTACTATACAGTTCAGGCTAGACTTGAGTTCACTTTGTAGCCCAGACTAGCCTCGAACTCGCAACAGTCCTCCTGCCTCAGCCTCCCAAGTGCTGGGATTACAGGGGCACACCACCACATCCATCTTGGACACTCTTTTTAAAAAGACATCAGGAACCTATAGTCAAAGAGAAAACTTCCAAATGTTACACAAGTCAAAAGGAAAAATAAGACCATCTTGTATATAAAACCAGACTGGCAGATGTGTTAGCCATCTCTCCATTGCTGTGACTAAATATCTGAGTTAGTCAGCTTCTGAAAAGGAATGGTTTTTGTTTGGGCTCACAGTTTGAGAAGTTTCAGTCCATGCTGCTTTGGGCTGTGACAGCAGAATACATCAGCATGGGAGTGTGCGGCCAAAGAAGCCTTTTCACCTCATGACTGCAATTAGACAGGAAGGAGCTGGTTCCCAAAATCCCCTTCACAGTACAACCCTGATGACCTAACTGCCTTGCAAGAGGCCTCACCCCTTAAAATATGCCCAACAGCACCGCAGGCTGGGGATCGAGCCTGTAACACACAGGCTTTGGGGCCCATATTCATGCCGTCATAGAGAAGCGGTCATCTCAGGAGTATGTTCCCTGCTACCAGCGGGTATCGCCTGTCCAAAGCTAGCTGTTCATTCCCATTTGTAATTACGTGACTCTTACCCACCTAGACATTCCCATCATTGAAGCCAATACCTTGTGTCAGACAAAGAAAGGTACATAACTTGGAGAAAGCCACTCTTACAAGTCTGGTGTGCTCTGGAGGCAATGAAGGGCCCATCTGGCTCTCTGCTACCTCTGTCAGGCAAGAGCGTCAGCAAAATCTTCATGTAGACAGAGGCTCACTACCTTTTCCTTCCTTTCTAGCCCCTCTTCTGATTTCAGAGACATCTACACCTGCCCCCCAACCCGTGTCTCTAACTTCTCCTTTTCTTTCCTTCAAGAAAACTTGCTCCTGACTCTTGCACCAAATGTAAAAAAAAAAAAAAAAAAAAAAAGCCAAGAGCTTGGAAGCCGGAGTGTTTGTATAGTAACTGAATCTTAAACTTGCAGTATCACTGGTTCTGCAACAATGGGTTGGCATTTTAGACCATCTTCCTCTTCCAGCAAATGGTGCCACGCTGAGACACAGGGCGGCCCGCGGCCCCGGCATCCACCGGGCCTTGCCGCCGGGGACAGACCTGGAGAGCTGTGAACAGCCCAGTGCCACACCACGGCTCGCAGTCTCTAAGGGGGTATCTGGAAATGGGAAGGGTGGGAATGCTGGGGATCTTGGGAAGCAATAGCAAAAGAGTATGTCAAACCAAAGCAGCGAGATGCTAATCGGTGTTTCCTCCAGCTTACTTTTGCCCCTATGAATTCTAGAAGTAGACAAACACAGTAATAGAAGCCCCAGAAGAGGTCTTACTGTTTACTTTTATCCCTGACAGATCGTCTAAAGCCTTTTCTTCTGACTTCAGGCTCTTATAGGTTACTGACTTCAAATGCCGCTGCAACTGCATCTATACCCCGATCGTGTGCTTTAGTGTATGCACCCCAAGGCACTGTTAAATGAGTGACTAACGGTAAAGGGGGAAAAGACTGTCTGGTATATGAGCTATGTATGTATTGGCTCTTATTGATGATGATGTCACAACCATGATTGTAAGGGAATTTTGGCAAACAGGCCAGAAAAGTGTTCTGGCTGTAGCTGCTAAGTCAGCACTATAACACAAAGGAACCCAGCAAATTTCCATAAAGGAGGATGTAATCCTGTCCAGTTCCCGGCAGTCATGAGGTAAAGAGGCTTCCTTTGCCACACGCTCCCATCTGTTCTTTATAAAGACTTGAGCATGGTGGATTTTTTTTCACAGACTTCCCCGGGCATGTTGGTCTTGCTGCCTTGTACCACTGAACTGAACCTGTTCCTGCTTGGTCTTTCTCTGCTCGGCGCAGTAGGTGGGTGCAGGACCTGAGTGTGGAGGCCTCCCAGCTGTACTGACATTGTCTGAAAACATTCCTCATAAGAAATTCATCAGAGTGTGAAGGGAGCAGCGCGAGGAGACGCCGCCATAGCTGCAGGCTCCTTGGGTCTGCGGACCACGCCGGGCCTTGCTGCCAGGAAGCTGCGGCCGGCGGCTCGGCGCGGGGCGGGCTCAGATCTCTTTACATCCAGAAAGAAAAATATTGACACCTTGCATCCTGGCAGTTCATTTGGGAGTCTGAAATTAGGGATTTCTTTCAAATTTGGGCATGGCTAATCAAGAAGCAATGAGACCTAAAGAGCCAAATGCTAGAAATAAAATATGCCAGTTCAAACTAGTACTTCTGGGAGAGTCTGCTCTTGGCAAATCAAGCCTAGTGCTTCGTTTTGTGAAAGGCCAGTTTCATGAATTTCAAGAGAGTACCACTGGGCTGCTTTCCTAACCAGACTGTGTGTCTTGATGACACAATAGTAAAGTTTGAAATATGGGACACAGCTGGTCAAGAAAGATACCATAGCCTAGCACCAACGCACTACAGGGGAGCGCAAGTGGCCATAGTTGTATATGATATCACACATGAGGAATCTTTTGCAAGAGCAAAAAACTAGGTTAAAGAGCTGCAGAGGCAAGCAAGTCCTAACGCTGTAATAGCTTTATCAGGAAACAAGGCTGATCTAGCAAATAAAAGAGCTATAGCTTTCCAGAAGCACAGTCCTATGCAGCTGACAACAGTTTATTACTCTTGGAGACATCAGCTAACCCGTCAATGAATGTAAATGAAATATTCATGGCAATAGCTAAAAAGTTGCCAAAGAATGACCCACAGAATCCAGGAGCATATTCTGCTAGAGGAAGAGGCGTAGACCTCACTGAACCTACACGACCAGCCAGAAATCAATGTTGTAGTAACTACACCTCCAGTTTGAGTGAGCTGGAATCTTCTGCTTCCTAAATGTTAATAACCGTGGAACTGGAGCTTTTAACCAGTCCAGTATGACTCCCAAAAACAAGAGACTTATGATGGAGTCAAATTTCTAATACAAAATCATTTTAAGTGTTTTGAACTTGATTTTTAATACTATACATGTGTCCCTCTGACTAATGTTTCAGCAACAGAAAGGGAAAATGAGATCTGTGTGTAATTGTTTCACTGGAAAGTTGGAGGTAATCACTTCTCATCATTAGAAATACAGACAAGGGACTATCTGGGTCCGCAGTTAACCATCAAGTTTCTCCAAACTGGGATAGTAGTCCTGTGCAAAACAATTAGAAATTATTAATTTGGCCTTTCTGAGAAACATTTTTAGAAAGACATAAATACATTTATGCTTAGCTACAGTATTCAGGCAAACTTTCTTCTGTTATCTAAGGTGTACATTCCACATGTTAGTAAGTTAACCACAAGAAAACAGTCCCACATTTCCCGGAAGAAAAGGAGTAGTAATAGCATCTAAGTTATAACCTAACTTACTATTTTTCTAAATGGAGTAATGAAGTCAAATGTACTCCACCTTGTTTAGCAATATGAAAACTGCCAAATGCATTTTAATAATGAATAATGTTCCCTTCGTGTGAGCTCTTCAAAAAAAGAAGCAAACCAGGTATCTGATTTTTTTTTTTTTTTCCAAATCACTGCAGGCCATTACATAGGTCTTGTCTGGGGCAGGGAAGAGGCTTTTGTTCCCTTTGGACGTAATACAGTCAGTTCACTAACAATTACGGACATTCAAACTTGATTGTTTTAAATTTTATCTTCAGCTGTCCTGTAAATAGGGTACTGCATGGTAGCCTCCATGTATGTTTATTATTTTTCTGTAATACTTAAGGGCTGCTTAAAAGTATACAAAAGGTACAGTTACTAAAACTGCTAATTTTTTGAAAAGAAGGGGCTTCAGTTCCTACATGGCTAGAACCATAATAAGAAATGTACCTGTAATTTGTAGCATAAATATTACAATGTTAGTATCATTTATCTTGCAGCCTTGTTTTTCAAAGTCCACTTTATTTTAATAAGTTCCGTATACTGCACTAATTTCTAGGTATTTTCATTATGTGAAATCTACCATGTGTCAGATGATTTAAACTATTTAAGTGTCAAACTCTTAGCAGACCTCTTGTATATTTTACAGTACTTCAGAATTAGCGAGGAAAACAGTTCACCAGCGTTTAGTTTTATATTGAGGTGCTCGTGTTGGAATAAAGTGGTAAAAAAGCAAAAAGAAAAAAAGAAGAAATTCATCAGTAAAGCAAGTATAAAGGAAAATCCTGTGAGACGTGAGGGTGGTCCCCCTGGACTCTTGTCAGCATCCCTGAAAGTGACCAGCTCGATTGATTTCGCAACATTCACACCCAGCAGCATCAGCTGTTCTTCCTGGGGAAAGCCAGAGTCTAAAAATCACTACAGACTTGTTGATATGGGATAATTCAGTGCTAAACTGACCCAGTAGGGTGGGTTTTTTTTTTTCTTAAAAGGGAACAGTGCAGTAAGACAGTTTGTTTTTATTCCTGACCTAAATCTTTCAGTTCCTCTCACAGGAGAGAAGTAGACGTTGGGTGCAGGCTTGGGGAGGCAGAGGGGGCGATAAAGGAAACAAAGTAAAATTGTGGTTGGAGCTATTCTTGATGCTTCAGTCAGATGCTCAACTTCAACACAGAAATGCATCTTCATCTTCATTCATAAATTAACTTTTGTGCCCTAACTGTTCCACCTTTTCATTAAATGAATGAACAAAATAAAATTATAAAAAGCAGAATCAACCATACACAGAGATCTTTTCAACAGATAGTACTAGAACAATTAGATGTCCATGAGGAGAAGGATCAAATCAAGCCCTTACCTCACACCATACACAAAAATTAACTCAAAATGAATTATAGAGCTGACAGCTTTGACCTACATATAAAAGAGAAAATTTTACAATTTTTAGAAGACGACATAAAAGAAAATCTCTGTGAAGAAGAAAAAATGAAAAAAAAAATCCTTGTGACTTTGGATTAAACTAAGATTTCTTAACTAAAGCACAGTTTATAAAAGAAAAACTTAATAAGTTAGACTTAATCAGAATTGAAAGTTTTAGACTTCAAAATACACCATTAAGAAAATAAAAAGTCACAAATTAGAGGAAAACATTTGCAAATCATGTGTCTGATAAGGGACTTATCTGGAACACAGTTTGTAAAGAATGCATATAATTCACATAAGAAAGCACAATTTTTAAAATGTGCCAAAGATTTGAAAAACCATTTCACTGAAGGGATATGAACGTCCGAGAAGCAGGAAAAGACACATTAACTCTAGGCCCCACTAAAATGACTGCAGCCCCAAAGGCAGACAGTAGCAAGGACCGGCAAAAGCACTGGGAAACTGCAGCCCTCACGCAGTGCTGGTGGAACCGTAAAGCATACAGTTACTTTGGAAAACAAACAGTTGCTTTAAAAGTTAAACACAAATTAACAGTAAAATCCAGCAGTTCTATTCTTGGGTAACTACTCAACAGGAATAAAAATATACATTCACACAAAGACTTGTACGTGAATGTTCACAGAAGCACTGTTTATAAAGGCTAAAAGCTGGAAACACTCCACATGACCGTCACATGTTGGCTGGGTAAACACAGTGTGATTTATCTGTACGACCGACTGCTATTCACCAGTGGGAAGGATTGAACTAATGATATTTGCTGCTACGTGAATTTTTCTTGAAAACATTACACTCAGTGGGAAAAAAAAGTCACAAAAGACTATGTATTATATGGTTCTATTTATATAAAATACATAAATCAATCCCAGCCGAAAGTGTGGAGCATTGGCTCACACATCCCACCTCATCTCAGCTCACTTAAGGGAGTAACAGTGGGCTGGGGAACTCCCCTGTTATCTCCAGAGATTACCGTCAGCACCTGGGCTAGGCCCATACGCATTGCTTAAAGCCAGTTAAAGGGGTAAGGAAAAGTCCCAGCCAGCTCTGTACATATCAGTACATGGAAATAAAGTCCTCCAAAGATTCAGCCAAAATGGAGGCAAATGCTCCTCTTTCAAGGAGAGTCCCCTAGCAGGTCCTCCACAACACGTAAGTGGGAAGTCTCTAGAGGCAGAAGAAGTGATTTCCTTGGATTCAGAGAAGTAATATTTCAGGGATGATGAAAATATTCTAAAATTGGATTGTGATGATGGCACCAGAACTCTACAGATTTACTAAAAATCATTTAATTGAATAATTTAAATAGCTGATTTTCTGGTATGTAAATTATATCCTTCAATTAAGCTACTACAAAAAGAAGACAAAAGCCAAAATAAAAAGCAAAGTCAGCAAATATTCATATCAAAAAACACTGGATTAAGAAGGATGATTGAATTTAATGGTCATTTTTCTGAGAGGCAGAGAAAAAACAAAGAAATTCATAGGGCTGTGGAACTTTGTGAAAGAAAGGAAGGAACTGTGAGAGAGGAGAAAGGAAGGAGAGGGAAGAGGAAGAGAAGGAGGAAGAGGCAAGAAGAGAAAGAAACAAAGGAAGAAAAAGAAAGAGAAAAGACAGATAAGACAAGACAAAAAAGAAAAGAGAGGGCTACAGGGAGTGGGGGAGGAAGACTTTCAGAAAAAGCCTCCCACCCCCCCAACCCCCCACCCCGTATGCTATGACTGCTAACCAGAAAGAGGGGAGAAAAATCCCAGGTATTCCACACATCAGAGAGCTTCTGTTAAAACTGAGAAAATGTCATTAGGTCTTCATTTGCACACAGAATTTTTGTGAAGTCAGAGCAACGTGCTTTCCAGTGGAGTTAGTGGTACAGGGATGCAATACCAGGAAAAGGCTCAGAGAAGCTGAAGGAGTGAATGTTTAGCAGCCTCTTTGGTTGTATTTTTCACATATGATTTTTCTCATTCAGGCTTTAACTAGGTTTCTAAAAGACAATCCAAAATTGAGCTTACCGGTGAGTTTATAATTTCAACACTTACCCTTGAATACTTTTTTCATACCCGATTAAATGAGATTGCCACGCTGAAGCTCCAGACATGTAGACAGTAAAAGAAATTAGCCGCTTACTAGTCCAATTATTGAAATACAGGATAACCAAAAAATTGCATTTTTCATTAATTTTTATAAGATAATATAACAGGAAATATAAAAATGACAATTTTGTCAAATTTATTCAATATAAGAATCAACTGGTTGGCCTGGGGATATAGCTCAGTGGAATAGCACTTGCCTGGCAAGTGCAAGGTCCTGAGTTCAATTTCTAGTACCAAACAAAAAAAATCAACTGGTTGAAGTAACACCTGCCTGAGCACCATTCAGGATAGTCGGTACATAAACAAACACACTGCCCAAGTGAGCTTGGGGTAAGCTGTTGAGTGGATAAAGTCTGAGGTGTGTTCTTGCCCAGCAGCATGGCTTTACACCTAGGCCTCAGCTCGGAACATCTATAAGTAAATAAGACTGTCCTCCAAAGATTCACCCCCAAGGTGTTAACAAGAACACTGAAGGCCTAACCTGCGCTTCAGCGTTTAAGGGATACCATTGGCCTGAGAGGTTTGTAGGGAAGAGACTAGCCACTCACCTACCACTTATGAACTTTAAGGCAATTTGTTTGGCAACATTAATTCAGAGGATTAAATCTTCACAGTTCCTTGCAGTGGGTGGTATTTATCCCAGAGTGCACATACGTACCCTGGAACCCCTAAAACATACATAAACTTACCAGTTTGGTAGAACTGTGTTGCTCTATTTAACAAAGCACAGTCAAAATGGCACGCTTGATACTGAAGTCTTCCTCCTGGTACAAACTACCACTCAGTACAGGACCTGTTATCAGCCAGGAGAATACTAGATACCCGTCTGTCTGCTGTACCAAGCTGTCCCCAGCGAGGGTGCATTCCTAATCTGCACAGAAGATGAAAATCAGATGTGGGCTGGATTTTTTTTCTGCTGACGACTGTCACTGTTGTCTTCCCTCTTCTTCGGGGCCCCCTACATGGAAAGGTCCCCAGACCAGCTTCCAGGGTGTTAGCAGTCTGCTGAGGGTTCCTGTTCAGTTCGTACAGAAATCAGGAATTGGCAACAGGTAACTCTTTCAGTGTTAACAGCACTGGGTCTAGAACGCCAGCCGCTAACAGCTCCTTCCGTGTTAACCGCCCTTCTTGCTGCTTGGACCCAGCAGCTACCAGCAGGCCTTGGGACCTTTCCCAGCTACCAGAGATGGCAGTTCCTGGCTATTCCTTATTGCTCTCCATCCTCCTCTGCTGCTGGCAACCCTCAGCGTTTCCAGTTCCAGCCATCTCTACTTGATAGAAACCACGAATAGACAGGAATATGCCACCTGGGAGTGGCTGCAGCAGAAGAAGTAGCCTGACACACTAAGCCCAATAAAGGAATGAGGAGGATAAAAAGACAGGCTTGTACGCGCAGCGTTGGACTGTTGGGGCATATAGGTAGGCGTCTCAGTTAGTTTCTCATTGCTGGGACAAAATGTCCAACACCCACAAATGAAAAGAGGAGAGGTTCAGTCCATAGTCATCCGGTGCCAAGGGAGGGCAGCATGGCAGAGAGTCATGGCAGAGGAGAAAGAGCTCGTGGCATGGCAGTGGGAAGCAGAGGGGGATCAAAGAAGCAGAGATGACATGTACTTGCAGGCCACACCCACAGTGACCCGCCTCTTCCCGCCAGGCTTCACCTTCCAGCATCACACCCAGCCATAAACCCGTCAGTGGATGGCTCCAGTGATGAGTATCACACACTCGTGATTTAACCTCCTCCCTGTAGCCCCACCTGTGAGTGCATGAGGCTTTGGAAGGACATTATTTACAACCTGTAAAAGTGGGGGAGACCTGAATGAGGAGAGCTGCAGAGGAGTGACATCATGCAGACAGGCTAAAGGGCAGGGTCATCCAGACAGGGTGAAGTCATCTGGGATACGTCTGACAGAAGCCTGCTGCAGCCAAAGCAGATATCTCCCTTCACAACCACTGGCTACCTCATGCGGCTGGGCTGGCTGCAAGGCATTTAGGGCCGCCATAGAATAACAGCACCTTTTGAGGAGTGTTGGACCCTTCTCTGCCATCTCAAAGAGACATAGCATCAGATTTATCAAAAAAAAAAAAAAAAAAAAAAAACCTGACATAAATATAAGTTAAAGAACTGGGCCAGCTGCATTCAGTGCTACTTAAAACAGGAATTACCCACAAAAAACCACACTCACACTGGGGCCATGACAGAGTAACTGTTGGGAAAAAAAAGCCTTACAGGACCCGGAATATACCTCAGCGGCACAGTGCCTTCCTGGAAAAGAAGCCTTACTAACACTGTGATGGTTGGTTGATTGTGTCAACTTGAATAAGTAACAGCCAACTAAAGTGGCTCAACATAGTCCTGGGAGTGGGAGGCCTACCCTAGCGAGGATTGTTACCCCAATATGATAAAAGGGAAACAAAGGGAAGATTGCTTCTGCTTTCTTCGGAGGAGCTCCAGTCTTGGTTTTCACCTTGGATGTTGTCTCCTGGCTTCTAGCGCAGACCCTTCAGCCTCCAGTGCAGACTTCAGCTTTCCATCCCAGACTCTTGGGCCTACTGACGGGGCTCACACAGGACACACTACACTGAGCTGCTTCAGCTGGATCCTTGGGATCCCCAGGGCACAGGCAGTCCTTTGCACTCTTCCACACCTGGCTCTGTGGGCGGCCACTGTAAGTCACTCTTGTAAATTCTTACATAGGTGTTGTCTTGATTACTTTTCTCTCATTGCTGAGACAAAATACCCAACACCCAAAACTAAGGAAGGAAAGATTTATTTAGCTCAGTTTGTGGAGGTTTCAGTCCATAACCACCCGGCTCCAAGGCAGGGTAGCATGGTGAGAGGCAGTAGCTCAAGGCAGCAGGAGACAGCAAAAGCAGCAAGAGCAGAAAGGAGGGGAGAGCAAGCCTCTTTTCCTCCCTTACATTGTAAGCAGGCCACCCCCACTAGGGCACGTGTAGCACTCACACCATCTCCATGCCTGCCTCTTGTGCAGGATGAGGATGTACAAATTTAGGACCCTGGCCCCCTGCTGAGTCACTTCATTAAACTTCCAAATTCTCAAACTGACACGTTGTACCAGCCATTACCTTTGTATATCTTGTATTAAATCAGTTTTCTCTAGCAAGCACTGACTGATTCAAGCACCCTGTGATGTTGTTTTAAATACATACTAAAAACCTTAAAATATTCCTTCTCTTGACACACCCTGATTGAAAAATAAGAAAACATTTGACTAGCTATTTCTCCAAAGAAAATACACTGCTAGCAAGTAAGCACATAAAAATGTGCTCACATCACTCAGCACTGAAGAAATGCAAATTGAAAGCACATGAGATACCACTTCATACCCATTAGGATGGCTACTATCAAAAAAATAGAAGCCAAATGTAGTGCTGCACATTGTAATCCCAGCACTTGGGAGGCTGAGGCAGGAGGATTGCTGCAAGTTTGAGGCAAGCCTGAGCTACATAGTGAGTTCAGGCCAGACTGAACTACATAGCAAGACCCTGTCTCAGGAAAAAAAAAAAAATAGAAAATGACAAATGTTGATGTGGAGGTAGAGAAATTTAAACCTTTGTGCGTAGCAGGTAGGAACATAAAATGGTGCAACAACTTTAGAAAACAGTATAGCAGGCTCTGAAAAACTTCAAAAATAGTTACCACGCTATCCAGCAATTTCACTTCTAGACATATAACCTAAGGAATTAAAAGCAGAGACTAAAACAAATTCATATTCATAGTAGCATTATTTATAATAGACAAAAGGTAGGAAACATCCCATGTGTCCATTGATGGATGGTTAAACAAAATGTGGTATATACATACAATGGAATGTTATTCAATCTTAAAAGAAGACGATTTTGGCTAGGCATGGTGGCACATGCCTATAATCCCAGCATTCGAAAGGCTGAGGCTGGAGGATCTTCAGTGAGTTCAAGGTCAGCCTGGGCTACATAGTGAACTCAAGGTGATTTTAATGCATGCTACAACATGGATAAAACCTGAGGACATTATAATAGGTGAAAGTAAATTAGCAGGTATGGAATGTAGAGCTTCAGTTTTATAAGCTGAAAAGAGTCCCAGATATCAGTTATACAAAAAAGTGAATACACTTATATACTGGACACTTTTTGGTCACTGGGATGGAATAACCAACACCCACAACCTTAAGAAGTCTATTTGCTCACAGCTTCCTGTAGGTGGACTGCAAAGATGGCTGGCTCCAGGCATGATGGAAGGGCACTGTGGAGAAGAGCAGCTCATTCCATGGCAGCCAGGAAGCAGAGAAAAAAACAAGGGGAGTGGGGGGGATGACACTCAGTGACCCACCTGCAACCAGACCCCACCTGCTGTCGGGAAATGCAGCCAGCAAAATCATCAGAGTGTGAACCCACTGAGGAGTATAGCACCCTCAGGATCCAATCACTCCCAAACACATGAGACTTTTGGAGGACAGTTAGAGCTAAAACATAACATTCTGCCCCTGAATCCCAAAATATCCATATCCATCTCATTATATAAAATGCATTTAGTCTATCTCCTAAAGAGTCATCAAGTCTTTACAGTTCTAGCATGACTGAAAATTCTAGTTTCCTCTGAGACTCAAGGCCCACTCTAAGTTGTGAGCCTCTGCAAAAATCAAAAAGAAAGTTAAATACTTCTAACATAATAATGGCATAGGACAAACATTCAATTCTGTAGTCGCATGTCTAGCACCCAGGGAAAGTAGTGGCAAGAAGTGAATTCCAAAGGGCCTGGGTAACCCTCCTGCTATGGTGTTGCCAGTTGCAGCCTTCTTGACCTCTCTCTCTGAAGATGGCTCTGCTCATTGCCTGCACCTTTCCTGAGCAGACATTCCACATTCCTTTGCTCTACTATTCCACTTCATTCTCACAGTTTCATATGCCACTCTACCCAGGGCACACTGCCTGGCCTCCCAGGCTTTCTTCCAAAATCTGGGTGAAAACCTCCATGACCCCACAAGTTTTGCATTCTGAATGCCTGTAAAACCAGCACCATATGGATGACATTAAGGTCAGCCACCAGCCCAAGCAGTAGCCAGGACCCCTTTGCATTATGATCACAATGGCCTCTGAGTGCCTGGATGGCAGAGCACTGTAAAAGGAATCCTGAAAAATAAATTCTGTAGACCACCTTTTTCTAGCAGGGGGCCCAGAGGTTCTCTTCTTAAACAAAGTTGTACATTTTTGCACCCTTGGGCCTAGGTGGGTCTTGCTGATTCCTGAGATGACTTCAAGCCATCTTTCCTATAGTCATGATGCAGAGTACTTGACTTCTTTTTTAATGCTAATCTTTTCACCAACAATGTTCTTCCTGGTCTGAACTTTGTAGGCACTTCCTTTGTGATGAAACTGCAAACTTTTTACATTTGCTTTTTGGTTTTTGTCTTTTTTGAGACAGGGTCTCACTATGCAGTTCAGGTTGGCCTTGAACTCAGTTTATAGCCCAGGCTGGCCTCAAACTGGCAGCAGTCCTCCTGCCTCAGCCTCCCAGGTGCTGGGATTACATGTAGGTACCACCACACCCATCCTACATTTAGTTTTTGCTTCTAATGTTCCCTGTAAATCTGGCTAAAAGCAGCCAGCAGTACACATGCAACAGCCTGAAAGTATGGGCTGCTTTGAAATTTCCTCTGCCAAACCAATTAGTCCACCATCATTAATTTCATTCTCCCACAAAGAGTGAGGGCATGGGCAAAATGTAGACAAATTTTCTGCCAAAGTGAAGTACACATGGCCTCTAATCAAACCACCAGTGGAGTCCTTGCTCTCAGTTGAAACCTCCTGAGCCTGGCCTTTGCTGTCTGCATTCCTAGCAGCATTCTGGTCTTCTGAGCTCCAACAGGAACCACCCATTAGGCTCTGCTTATAGCATTCTGGGGCTTTCCAGCTGGCATTTCCAAACCCTTCCACACACCTCCTGCAAACCAGCTTCCAGAGGCTTCTAAACCAGGTACCGTCACAGTAACAACTCCACTTCTCTGGTTACAGATCCTGTATTGGTCTCTTTTCCAACAGTGGTGATATAGGGGAGAAAAATTCCCAACCCGAATGATATCTGGGATGACTTCGTGTTCTCTAAAGTCAAAGGATGAACTTTAGGAGCAATGGAGGCTAACAGCAGAGTATATTTATTGAGGGAAAGAAAGCTTCTATCTGAAAGAAGGACAGAAGGGGGCCCGAGAGGGTTGCCCAAGACCCTGTCTTTTCTAGGGACTTTTATAGAGAAAACCCACGAGGTGAGGCAGGCCCAAGGTAGGGGAAGAAATGGGAAATCACAAGGTGGACATGAGGTGGGACAAAACTATGGTCAGCCAATAAGAATTGTTCAGATTAAATTGGGATCAAATGGGGAAGGGAGTCACATAGCAAGTGACAGAACAGGGGCTTTCCCTGTAGGGGGTTGGGTCAGTGACTCTTCAAGGTGATTGCAGCCTATTTAGAATATCAATCCCTGAGGTCCATCGCTAGGGAGGTCTGTGGGTGTGTTTGTTTAATCTTTTCTTTAAGATCTGGCCCACATCAAGTACCGCCTCTCCATTTGCAAGAGGTATCTTGTCTTGCATACTGGCTCATACTGGCTCCTTCTAGGGCCTGGCCCTGTCTGACTGCCTATAATATTTCTATCTAACTCAGCTGCCTACAACAGTGGGACGGAACATCTAACACCCACACTTTAAAGGAGAGGTTTAATTGGCTCAGTTTCCAGGAAGTTTAGTCCAAAGTTGGCTGGTTCCAAGGCAGGGTAAAAGGCCATAGCAGAGAAGCTGCTCATCCGCTGGCAGCCAAGAGAGAGAAGGGAAGTCAGGGACAAAGACACACCTTTCCTGGTCACACTCCCCTGACCCACCTCCAACCAGGCTCCACCCCCAACAGCATGGCTCGCTATAAAGGAACTAAGGAATACAGTGCTCCTATGGTCCAGTCTCCTAAACACTGAGACTTGAGAGAAGCATTTCAGATCTAAACCATAGCAACTTAACACATTGTACAGTTAACTGTGCATTTTAAAATTGGAGACAAATGTTATGTGTATTTCACTATACATACCCATATACACACATATACACATACAATTTTTAATTTTTAAAATTTTACATTGTGTTATAGTCTAGACTTCTTTTAATGCTCTTAATCAATTTCTCCATTAAGTGAATCATCCTGTCAACCAGAAATTGTAGTTGCAAACCAGCAACTGAGTCCAGAGTCTGCCTAACAGGTATTGAAACGAGGCCCGTGGGTTATTAAAAAGAAAGCCGGTACTGGGTCCCCCTCGGCGGGCAGCTGTCGCACACTGTGCTGTTTAATCAATCTTCCACGTGGTTCCCAGGCTTGAGCTTTGAGAAGCGAAGACAGAAATAGTAAAATGAACATGGACAATCACCAGCCCATGCACACCCAGCTCTTCACTATTTGTTTCTGCTCATGGTTTATTTCGCTCCTCCAGCTTTCAGAAGGATGGAATGCTCCCCGCTGTGTGTGACGACCCCCAGCACGCTGTTTCCCTGCAGCCAGCCTCATGCAAGGGAAGAACCCTCTGACTGAGCAGCAATGTTGGTAACTGCCAGAATTTTGGTGTTCAGACAAAAAGGACAAAGAGCTACTGCAAACAGCAGTGGTAGCCAGCGATAGCCTGACACAGTGGAATGAAAATAGGAGCAACGAAGATGTGAGACAGCACAGTTCTGCAGTTTGCAGGAAGAAGAGCAAACAGGAGAGGGTGGAGGGAGACGTAAAGGGCCACACAGACAGGACCAAGCGTCTGCTACACAACCTGCACCTCGGGTCCCTCCACACACACCCTCCTCCCATTCCACACATCAAGAGGGAAAGAGGGAAGCAAGAAATGTGAATGACTTCCAATGACTCTCTGCAGGTATTGTGCAAGGTCCTCCTGGTTTACAGCTTGCCAGCGGCTCTTGTGACCCCAGTCCACTGGACCTCTGACTCTGTGGGCTTAGTCCGCATTCTCATGTTCTCTGAGTCCTTGTTCAGCAGCTGCTCCTCCGCTGGCTCTGGACCTTTCTGGTTCCCAATGGCAGGAGCAAGAGTGGCCC
>NW_004955427.1:3379872-3392646 GCF_000276665.1 Chinchilla lanigera | reverse complement strand
TAATCTCCTACCTCTCTTGTCTCTAACACACTATTATTTGTCTATTTGTTTTCCTGAGAAACTATTTTGTAGATAACAATATGTAAAACGATAACCATTGATAATTTCCTACCATTTTGTCTGTAATATGCTAAGTCCCCCCTATTATTATGTTATCCTTGTTTTACTCTTTAAAATTTAAAAAAAAAAAAAAGAAAGAAATGCAAATGAGCCAAGCTCTTGCTGTCATTTTATTTCAGAAGTTCCTCAGGCCTCGGAGGAAAACGGTTGAGAAGCCCTGAAACCAGCCTTACGTCTCCTTCACAGTGAGCTCCCATCATCAGGAAGGCCCCTCACAGGCCATCCCTTCGCAGGCCTAACGTCTGCTGCACCCACACCAGCACCCTCGCCACGCTCACCACCCTGGCCTCTGTTTCAGCGGCGCATTCTCCTCCTTCTCCCTCCCACGCTCCTCCTCTCTGCATCTCAGGATCCGTGTTCCACCCAGAATGCTCTCTGCCCCCCAGGGCTCCATCCATTTCACTCCCCTTAGCACCCACATGTACTCAGAAATCACCCATCACTTAGTAACAGATAAAGACTCCTCAGCCCTGTGCCCTCCTTGAAGACTATCATTTCATAGAATTCCTCACCCCCCAACCCATTTGTCTTCATTTCCTTACTGCCCCAGCCCTTTGTGACCTCACTGCCATGGATCTCAGTAAGATCATCCATAGCAATCCTGTCATCCAATTCAAATACGCAGTTTTGAAGGTTAATATTACGAGAGTGCGCTGTAGCACAGACCCTGTTGACCAGGCGTGGTCCTTGAAACGTTCATCCTCCCTTCCTTCCTGGACTTTATTCTCTCTTTTTTTCCTCCTTGAGTCTTTTTCAGACCCCGTAGCCATTGTCGGTTCCTCTCACTGGGGGCGCTCATCACCTCTGTATTACTAGGCCCAAGAGGTAGCGCGAGGGAAACATTCCCAAATACTGATTTCCTTCTTCTGATGCAATGGTTTTCACCCTTGGCTTTTCATTAAATTATTGGGAACCTTCACCCTATCTAGGAGTAATTCTAATTAGTCTTTGATGAAGCCCAAACACTATTATTCTCTAAAAGCTTCCAGATGAGTGGTAGTGCTCACCAGCAACTTGGCAGATCATGCTAGGACCCTAAATTATGGACAGAAAATTTGCAAAAGGTAAAATTACCATTTTAGAGTTTCGCTCTTTGGTTGGACTTCGGGTATCAGAAGTCTGAGACAAAGGAAGTTTTAAAAGTCTCCTTAAAAGTTTACCTTTGCAAGTTGTTTAAAATCCCCTCACTGATAGTTGCACCACAGCTGTAATCCCAGGTGATTTTTCTCACCCTCTCTCAGCCAGAGACCGAGACACCCACCAAGTCATAAATGTTATCAAGTGCATAATCAGCCCTGATGGCTGTGAACTTGAGCTTGCTCTTGGTCTCCCTCCTAAGACTGCCAGGATTCTTGGGAGTGCCTTTGCCTCCTGTGGCTTTGGAGATCCAGCAAGTCCTAACCCAAAGGTTCTAGCTTTCCCTCCCCCTCCGCTTTGAGAGTGTGGAGTGTGTGTGAACTTGCCTCCCTGGAGAACTTCTCCTACGACCGTTGACAAGGAAGACGTCGCTCACAGGCACGGTGTGACCAGAGGCATAGTCACACAGAGGCAGTTTTATCTGTTTCATTTGTTTATTTCACTATAGTTGCAGGTGAAGAGGTAGGGAAGGCCTTGGTCAAAAGAGGGCTGGATGGGTACATGCACAGCAGCCGTGAAAAGCTGTGACTTAGCAACACTAGGAAATGATTCCATCCACCGGGTCTATCTTCTCTTCCTGTGTTTGACCAGACCTGCCTATCCACTCACTCTAGGGGAAGAGGAGGGACGGCACAGAGAGACAGTATCCAGGACTTCATCTTGAATTGTGACCAATCTGTTACTCTAAGATAATTTGGAAAGTCACCTTAGTACAAAAATTAAGTCCATAAAGTCCAAAGAATACCTGAGGAAGATTCCGGGAATCTCATGTTACCAGAAGATACAAAGTTGGACGTTTCCAAAGCTGTAGAGTTTTACCAGAAAAAAAAATTAGATTTCTTCCCAAAATTCAATTCATGAAAAAACAAACCTAAATCCGAAGTTCAGGGTAGTGTGGAGTATGGTGCTCTCCACATTGCAAATGGCTTAAGTGTCTTACCTGAGGCCTAAACCACAACATTTTGTAAAAGTTTCCTGGGTGAGTTTTACTGCTCACCCATAACTTGTCACCTTATTTTAGAACTGTTGTAAATTATGGACAAGAAATTTGCAAAAGATGTAATTATCATTTTCAGAAATTAACTCTTTAGTCAGATTTTTAAGTAGAGCATTGGGAGGCTGAGACTGAATAAGTTTTCAAAGACTCCTTAAAAGTTTAGCAAGTTGTTTAAAATCCCCTCACAGTGTTCACGCCGGAGCTATAATCCCAGAGACTCTTCTCACCCTTTCTCAGCCAGGAGCCCAAGGTACCAACCAAGTCGGAAACTGAATGAACAAGTGGCTTTGATGTTACTGTTAGAAAAGACCAGGCTCTCTGTGTTTTGCATATGGGAAAAGTAGGTTTTAAAGGGAAGGAAAGACTGGGGCTCAGAGGGGACAGAGCAGCCATTTCCCCAAGTCAGTAAATTCCATCAAAGTGACGATTGCGAAATGCGTGGCACCCATCCTAGCGCTCGCTGCAAAGATCGCTGTGCTTGTGGCTTTAGCCTCAGGGTTTGTTCCCCTTCTCTACTCTGAGAAAAAGGTAAAAGTTGTTTTGTGTGGGGAGGTGGAACCTTGGGAAGCAGTGCTACCAGAGGGCTTCGCCAAAAGACAGTGAGATCAGTGTGTACCTGCACTCACGGAAAGTGATTTCTGCTTAGAATTGCAACAGTGATTCAAGTCAGAGGTACTGGGTCTTCAGGACGACTTCCAGACCAGAGACTGCCTGACCCTACCAACATAGTTTGTTGAAATTGTCTTCCAACAGCCAGCTGTCAACAACTTATTTTATCTAAATCCTGCTTCCTCGTTCCTAGGTAACCTTTTAAAATAAACATTTATGGGCAATACAAACACAGGGATAGATTTTCTGAAGAAAAGAGAAAACTTATTGTGGTAGAGAAATAAATTAGAAAGCTAAATAAGAGTCGTCGGGAAGGGATGGAAAGAGGTCATGAAAAGAAATAAGATGTTATGTATATGTACCAACTCACCATGAATATAATCATTATGTACTGAAACATGCATAATAAAAATTAATAATAATAATAATAATAATGTCATGAAAAACAGTAGAGAAATCGGAAAATCTCAGAACCTCCTTGAAATCTTTTCTCTGTTGTAATGGGCATGGGTCTTCTCTGTAATAAACCAGACTGCTTCGATATTCTGCCCAAGTACTCCATTAGCTGAGTCATTGTCACCCAAGGGTTGGGAGGACAAAATTACACTAACGTACTTGTTGGGTTTCAGCCACACTTATAAATTTAACCTCGTTCACAGTGCATGTGGCCCATCCTTAGTGAGTAATGTGGCTCCACAGAAACCTTGTGTTCCCTTCCCTTCCTCTTATTACCTGGGGCAAGTGCCAGTAATTCTCAGACTGGAGCGGAGAGGCAAAGTCAGCATGAAGAAGGCTGATCCGTGATAAGATTTGTCAAGGGCATGAAGACCGGACACCTGGTTTATCACGGGAACCCTGAGTTAAGAATTCTCAGGCCTGGACCACATTGTAATGCAAACAGCCTTGTATGATCCCGTGGGAAAGCAGGTTTGAAATCCTGCACTCCCCAGGCTTTTTGTAGAACACAGCCTATCCTCTGCACAGCCTTCGGGTCTTTCTAAACTGGAACATGACTCTGCGTGTTCCCTGACTGAGTTATTTCTGGAGAGCACTTTCTGCCATATCCTAACTCCTTTGAACAGCAAACAAAGCTCCCCAACACCCAGCCTTCGCCTCTTTCTCCAGTCTCGGTGCAGCTCTCAAACTCTTGTAAAAAAAAGTCAACACAGAGTTATGTTTCATACCTGCGCCTTTCGTACACATGAACATCTTTCACTCTTTCTATTGTTGGACTGACTACCAAATGAATCCAGTACCACATGACGGTGTGATTAATCTAGGGCGTTGCCTGAATCAGATCAAGGAGAGGTCAGTTCTCAGAGGTGTTATTAAATGAAGCCAGGAGCAGTTCCTCACTGTAATATTGTTATATGCAGTCAGCTAGATTCCTCAAGATCTTTTTGTGGAGAACAAGCAAAGCAACTCCTACTTGCAAGCCACTGTGGCTAGCCCTCTTTCTCCTAGAGAGAGGATGGAGGCAAGCTTAAGGTGGTGCTTTTCCTTAACACACCTGAGAGTGAAGACCATCTTCTTCTCAGAAGATTCTAGGTAGCAGAGGTTCCCACGTACGGAAGACACTCGAAGGGCAGGGGATGTGGGCCTGTCAGAGTCCTGCCGAGTGTTCCCCTTCCTCTCAGTCTCGCTTCCCACTTCTCTCTGTCTCACTTCCACCGTCGCCACCACGTTTAGTGTTTTCTTTTACTGGACTTGGAGTAAAGATTTAGCAGAAGACAATTTAATTCAAATATTCACTTCTTCAGATATTTTTTATTAAAGTCACATATAGGTTTTTGATACATTATAGAAAACACCTTTGTCTGGCAGATATTTCTTTTTTATTTATTTACTTGCTTGTTTGTTTGTTTATTTTTGTGACACTCACTCTGTAGCTCAGGTTGGTCTCGAACTCATGATTCTCTTGCTTCTGCCTTCCAAGCACTGGGATTACAGGTATGTGCCCCAATGCGCAGCCTCTGACAGCCTCCTTTTGAGTACTATATAAGGTGTTTTACATTATAAACCCCATCTCTAATTACTTAATTCTCCATCTTTGTAGACTATGTATTTTATATTTGAACATATAGTATTGAAGAAGCTTATTTTGGCTCATGGTTCACAGGCTTCAGCCCATGGTCCACCTGGTCCCAGGCAGAAATGGCACGGTAGAAGGGCCTGGCAAAGGAAAACCGCTCAGCCCATGGCAGCCAGGAAGCACAGAGAGAAGTGAGCAGCCGGGAACAGATGTGCCCTTCCAGCTCGTGCTCCCAGTGACCCACCTCTTCCAGCCGGCCCCGTCTCCTGACAGCACATTCGCTATGAGCTGCTTGGTGGGTGAATCCGCTGATGGGTAAGGGGCCCTCATAATCCAACAGCCTCCCTGAAGCCCCCTATGAACAGTATGTCTTCTGGGGAGCGTTTTAGCTCTAAACCACAACAAAGGTATATACTCAGTGAACATTATCATTGAAATATCCTTAGGAAGGCACATCTGTTACTCAAAATACCTTCCTTTGTAAGCACCTTTGATACTGTCTTTGGAATCACTAATGAAAATAGTATTGAATACTTACCATGTAGAAGTCACAGCTAAATGCTAGTCCTACCGAAACAAAGGCACCCAAGGCAAAAAGCTTAGACTCTAGTTGAAGGCAACACAGACTACTGTGAAAGCTCAGAGCAATTGATGTACAGCTGGAACGATGCAGAATTCAGCAAGAATGAAACTTTCCTGGAATAAGGGGTAATAAATACAAGTCACCGGGAATGCAGAAATCCTATTGCACGAGGAATGGCGCGGCGGAGGCACGGAGCCCGCAAGTGCTGAAAGTCCGGAGGTTCAGTGCGGTAACCGAGCTTAGCGGCAGCGGCACGGGAAGCGCACCTGGAGAGCTGAGCTCAGACTGAAGACTTTGACTGTGCAAAGAAGAGGCGCTGGCATCAGAAATGTCTCCAGCGGGGCTCGGTTTTAGAAAGTTGGTTCTGGCATCTCGTTGCGAAAGAGTCTACAGAACCAAGAAACGGGAACGTCTGTGTATTGCTCGTGTCACCACAATGTTGCTCAGACTGCTCTCTATCCACTTGGCTTCAGTCGACATCCAGCTGTTACCAGCAGTCAAACCCACTCCAAGGAGCAAAACTTAACATCCATCAAAGCACTACAAAGCAAACAGTTCCCAAAAAGTAAAACCCAAAAAGCTTGAAAACTCACAGTAATATAGAAATACACTTTCATTTTGAAAGGGACAAGCTACATTTGGATATACAGATTTAGGTGTGTTTTCAAAAAGGAGTCATATTACTATAAAGTTGACCATGGGTATGTATAAATTGTGTATTAATCTGTGTGGAAATGTGTAAATACGTCAAATAAAGATAAAAGAAAGAACGCATTATGCACTGGAGTTTCCATAACTCTCCACCGTAGCCTCTTACACTTCAGGTAAAGAAGTGTTAGCATTCAGTCATCAGTGCAAACCAGAGTGATAATTTAACTTTCAAAATAACCATAAAGCGCTGTGGAATCCGCTCTCTCCCTTTACTCTCAGTGGTAACAAATGCTATGCAGGAGAACTGGAATTGTTACAAAGTTTTTTTTGTTGTTGTTGTTCATATCTAGGCTTCTTCTGTGATAAAACAAAAAATATTTGCCAACATTTCATGGACTTTGTGGGACTCAAATAATTTTTATTTGGCTAAATTATAGTTCCATAACATTTAACCGAAGTATACTGCATAATGCTCTTTCTTTAGAATTAAGTAAAATCAGCTGTAGAAATGAGAGCTCATACTTTAAATAGCACCTTATTACAAAAAGTACATCTCACAATCAGAAGGAACTGGCAGAATAGTCTTTTTTAAACCATTTTTTCCATTAGCTGCTGAGCAAGGTTCTAGAATAGCTTTCAGGGGATCTCAATAGCAAAACTGCAGACCCATGTGGGTAATAGACATTATTCAAATCATGCTTTGTTTGGGTAACTCAAGTGTTCTCCCTTTTTGTATTAAATAATATATTTCCTTCTCCTTTTTCTTTCTTTGATACTCAGCAGTTTCTCAACTACCAAAACAATTTCCCTTTTCTGATCATTTTAATACAGACGTATGCACAAGACTTTCCATAAAGTACTACTGCGATTTAGACACTGTCTAGAATTAAGACTTTTAAAATGTACACATAAGGCTCTCTGATCAGCACAAGATTTTTCTCTGCACAGAGCACAATGTTGTAAAACAGACAAAGCAGACAATTAATGAAAGATAAGGTGAGCCTCGCCATGATCTGATGTTATTTGCTGTCAACTTCGATTTCTGCATTCTCAGAGGTGCAATAACCCACCGCTCAGGGTTATTAACAGGCGTAAACGACACCCTGCCTGTGAAATCAGTTCATAAACTAAAGAGACTTATGTAAATGCTACTGCCATCACTGCGGTGAAGTCAGCAACTTTGGATACCCTTCCAATAAAACGTGCGGTGCAGGAGGCTGGAGGCTGACGAGACCAGAGGCGGCACCGTCCGCTTTGCAAAAAGACTGCGGTACAGACAGGCTTAAAAGGTAGGCTTGGGAAAACAGTGGTAGGAGGAACATTATGGATCTGTGCAGAGTTACACGAAGGAAATAAAATAAGTAAAATATACTCGCTAAACATTCATTTGCACAAAACATCAGCAAAGCAAATGTTTCTGCATGTTTCAAAGAACTTGTCCTTCAGGGAGTGTTTGCCCTAGGTGCAAACGTCCTCAGAGGCGGACCTTTTTAATACAGGGGCAGGTAAGACACTCGTTTTCCCACACAGGCCTTTGCCAGGGTGCAGACAGGCTGCCCTCTCTGAAGAGCCACCCCAGGCTCGTGCCTTTTAACAGTCTTTGCTCACTCCTCCAAATTATATGTATCTTTTCTTCTCAGTGGCCTCCATTACATCCAGCGTCCTCTCCTTTCTACTTTAAAGGGGTGAATCAGTGTTGGAAAGTAACTTTCATATCACCAGAAAAGTGTCTTGTACCCCAGGAACAGTGTGTAATTTTCATACCAGGTATTTGACTTGTGTGTTATCATTCGATCCATGCATGCTACAGGTGCTAACATTCCACAGGTGAGGGCACGAGGGCCTGACACACTGAAGGACACACTCGACTAGCCGTGAAATGTTCCCCCATCTTTGTCTGGCTGCAATGCCAGCGCAATTTTGCGGGCAAAAGAGGTTGTGCCAGGACTTGTGTTCTCCCAAGATGATCCCTTCACCGAATCCTTGAATGCAGCCTTTGGGCCTGGTGATAGTAAGTGCTGAACGAAGCGTTGCACTCCAGAGGAAGACAAGGCAAATTCAAAGCCCCTTGAAATTCAGTGACATTACAGAAGAGTAGCACTGGCTTGTATTATTCTCTAAAGATAAAGTCAGACAACTACCTGAATTACAAGGATGAAAGTAATTTCAGAGTGTTGAACTGAGCATCTCTAAGATTTCTTCCCTTATATTCTGTGTCTCTCATTTTAGCACCATTTTCTAGTTTCCAACCCCAAAGATAATTATATCTCATTACTTTAATATAATTTCTACAAATTCTCTCAGCCCTCCAAGGGAAGGTACTGTAGATAGGAAGTTGTTCTTGATGACACTGTCATGAAATCTTTTCTTCAAAAAGAACCTCAATTAAGCTGGGTGTGGTGACACATGCCTGTAATGCCAGCACTAAAGAGGCTGAAGCAGGAGGATCACCATGAGTTTGAGACCAACCTGGACTACATAGCAAGTCTCAGTTGTGCAACCAATAACAGCAAGAATCAACGAATGGGATTGTGTCAGACAAAAAAGCTTCTGTACAGCAAAAGAATCAATTCATAGAGTGAAGAGACAACCTACAAAATGGGAATTTTTTAAGAGAATAAACAAAAATGATATAGAATTTCAAAACAAGATGATAGGAAATTAATGTTATTACATTGCATATTGTTATCTTCAGAATAGTCACTCAGATCCCCAGATACAGGCATGTAAAATTGATCAAACCATATAAGCACTAACTGTTCCTTTAAATGAACTAATAGAAATTAGTAGTGCAATGATATTGTTGGCCATTTGTATTTCTTTCTCATGAAATGCCTTCATTTCTCTTAGCTCATGTCTTCACTGGATCTTTAATTTTAGGTGGTTTAATTTTTTTGAGTTCCAAAAATAATTAAATTTCCCAAAATTTTTGCCAGCTACTCCCGAGACAGCGGACTATCTGAAATATATAAAGAACTCAAAAAAACTAAACCACCTAAAATTAAAGATCCAGTGAAGACATGAGGTAAGAGAAATGAACAGACACTTCATGGAGAAAGAAATACAAATGGCCAACAAATACATGAAACCATGTTCCGCAACTCTGGTCAGTACAGAGATGCAAATTAAAACCACACTAAGATCCACCTGACTCTGGAAAGAACAGCCAGCGTTAAGAAATTAAATCGTAGCAAACGCTGGTATGACTGTGGTGAAAGGCAACTTTTTCATTGTTGGTAGGATATAAACTAGCACAACCATGATGGAAATCCACATGGAGATTTTTCAAAGAACTGAAATTCCATGAGACCCAGCCATCCCCCGGCTCGGTCTCCTCCCCAACGAGTTTAAGACATCGCACTACAGCGGCACGCGTATACCAGTGTTTGTAGCGGCACGGTTCAAATAGCCAAATCCTGGGAACAGCCTATATACCCATGAATAGACAACTGGATGAAGAAAATGTGGTATCTATGTATAGTGGAATGCCAGTCAGCTATAAGGAATGACAAATTTGAGACATTTATAGAAAAATGGATGCGCCTGAAAAATATAATTTTGAAATAAACCAGACACATAAGCTTAAATACTATGTGGTATCTCTCATTTGGGTGAGACAAAGTACACACAAAGGGAATAACAAAGGATGGACGGATGGGACAAGGGGATGGATCGCTTGCCATAGGGAAGTGGGCCAAGGGGACAGGGCAAGGGGGGAGGAAGAAAGAAGGGGACAGAAGGAGAATAAAGATACGCCATGCACAGCAACCTGATAGCCTCAATGCATGCAAACATTATACGCCATAGCATGAGCTAAGATTAGTAATATCAACAAGAATGAAAAATAAGACAGGAGAATTGGAGGAGGAGGGAAGGGGAAAGAGAATTTTAAAAAAAAAGAAGGAAAACCAGCTGCAGCATGTACCTGTAACCATTCCCCAGAATGACTGTAAACTGTATTACTGAAGCATGTACTAATAAAATTTCAAATTTTTTCAAAAATAAGCAACCAGTTTTTTTAAAAAAGAATACCCTGTCCTTGAACATACCTAACACTGAAATTACTGAGACATGCTCCTCCGTCTCTGAAGTCACTGTGAGGTTTGGGTGTACCCTCCCACCTCAGATTTCCCAAGATCAAAACAGCAGTTGAGAAATGGTTGCTTAAAAGATCTCTCTGAAAATCTTGTACTTCCTGGGATTATTATATAAGTTATTATTCAACAAAACTTAAGCAGAGATTCTCAGCTATCACCAGTCCCCTGCCTCTCGGCTAGGCCACTGTAATTCCAGTGCTTAACCAAGAGAAAGACGCGATAAACATTAAGAGTAAACCCACTTTTTTTAATGTCCCAAACCAAACACGGATAACTGAACCAACTCTTTGGAATTCAACTCAGAGCAGAAAGCAAGGTGAGAGACCGGTACAGTGGTTCACACTGTAATCCCAGCTACTTGGGAGGCAAGTGCCAGGCCAACCTGGGCAACATAAAAAGACTACATCTCAACAAAAAGAACGATCACATTATCTGTTCACCTGTCTTCATCAACTGTGCACCCTTACCCCTGCTCTGTTCCCATTCCTTCTGTACTACACCATCATGTCAAGCGTCCCCAAACACTGGATGGACACCTCCTACGAGAATTAAATAAGTCATAGCAGGAGGTTCCAGTGATATAAACTCCACTCACTCCACAGTACACAGCCCACAGAGAAAGTGAGCTGGGCAATCTACCCGTACATTCTGCTGAGATTTCCATTGAGCAACATTATAGCTCAGTCTGCGGTGCCACCTTCCCTTTCTGCTTGTGAATATTTCCACAAGATCAGCTGGACTTCCAGATTTTGAAAGTAGATGTTACTGAAGAAGAAACCCCAGTTTGCTGAGCTAACTTATAAAAGTGCCTTGGGCTGTCAATAAATCCAGAATGTTAAGGGCTCCTGAAAGACTGATTACATTATCTGTCCATCTCAACAATACGAGAAAAGACAGTTGTACAACTTTGTAGGGCGGAATCACAGTAGGAGTGTATATCCGGTTTACAATGTACCTTCCTCGGGTCCACTCCAAGCCCACTTCACCAAAGCCTCCAGGAATATAAGCCAAGATGTTTGTGTGACGTTTTCTAGTTGACCCTCATGAAAACTTAAGTCTGAGAACCATTGCTTCAGCTTAAACTGGTGCTATGCCAATTCAAAGTCATGGAGGAATTTGTGCTATTGTGGCAGTAAACAAAGAAAGAGGCAGATTCCACTCATGCCCCAACCTTACCAAGTGTGACGAAGATTGGGATCACATTGCCCCTCTTCTCTACGTGTCCTCACTTCCTACCAAGAGCTGCTTGATCATAAATGTGACAGCTTTATCTTTTGTTAGTGGTTGGGTTCTTCTTGGTTTAGTTTTACAATGACATGGCATAGTTAGAATTTTTCAGGGAATTCAGTGCCTTTACTTTCATAAGAAAGGACCAAATATCCATTTCTGTGGCAAATACATTGAAATCAAATGCCTTAGAACTAAGGTTCCCGGGGTGGGAGTCCGTAACAGACAGAGACGTGAACCGCATGGCTGGGAGCCAGCCTGGGCCTGAGCACTCTGGCGGCTGACTGTACTCTGAGCTTCCATGGAGAGGAAGTTCAGAGCCAGTTAGCCACTAATGGGAAATTCACATTAACTTTCAACACCCTATTTTCCCCTTTTTTATTTCCACAATTGCAAACTGAGTTTCTATACGCAAGCAGACAGCTATGGGTAAGCCCATTTGAAATAATGCCAGCTGACAAGGTCACACATCAATGCACGTTGCCTCACAGAAGGCTGGAGAGGACTCCAAAATAGGATCATTCGCTTCTGATAAAAATGGGAAAGTACTTGATTTAAAACTTTCTAGAGCACCAAAAACTACATTTAAAACACATATATGAAAAAATATTACTCAACTAATAGGACAGTAAGAATTCATTGATGCATTCAGCAAGGCTTGTTTAAGTGTCTCCTGTAGGACAGGCACTGTGCTAGACACGGCATTCAATGATGAATAAGAGGCAGATTTACCTCAGAGAACTTTGTTTCTAGTCGGCAGGAGATCAACATTTGAGCACAGCACAATAGGAAGTTATGGATGTCACAGCAAGTGGGCGGGCACATGGAAGAGGGGGCAGTAGAGTGGTCTCCGGAAAGCAAGAGAATAAGATGCATTATCTTCAATAACATGCTCGTTGGCAGAGAGTCAGAGAGAGTCAGGAAAGTCTCTGGGGGCTGGGGACAGATGCCCCAGGGGGTAAAACGTGTGTGCCTTTAAAAGGGTCGATTAATTTGGGTCTCCGGGAACATTATAGAGTAAAAAGAACAGGAGAAAGGGGAAATGAAGACAGGAAAAAATATGTGTATATACAAGACAGTTAAGAGTGTTACACAGCTAGTTGCTCTTCATTATAAAGAAAGTTTTGTGCTCATATTTTATGGGCAAAATATCATGCCTGTACCTTCTACTGTGAGTACTAGGAAGACAATACACTTGTAACTGTCCTAATAACTTGTTTTGAAACTTGGTTTCATTGTTATATTTATCTTTTTTTGGAAAAGGAAAGAACAACTGGGATGAAGGAAAGGAGAAAAGAAGGAAGGGAAATATATATATATA
>NW_004955427.1:3349130-3379772 GCF_000276665.1 Chinchilla lanigera | reverse complement strand
AATATACATATATATGATTATTATACATATACGTATAATAAAATATATACATATATGATGATAAAATGTATACATACATAAGAGCTAAGATAACTGTATCACTAATTTATTGAAAGGAACAATGAACACCTAACTGATCAGTCTTGCGTACCTATATCTGGTAGTCTGAGCAGTTCTACCTTGAAGATAGCAATATGTAATATAACAACCATTCTTAATTTCCTATCACCTTGTTTTGAAATTCTGCATCGTTGTTATTGTTTTGTTTTTGTCCTTGTTTTTATTTGGGGGGATTCTCTCTCAAATAAAATTTTTAAAAGAAGAACAGGCCCCAGTAATGATGACGCTGAAGAAGAAAGAGACTCCGTGAAGAGTCGCGAACAACACGCTGAGGTGCTGAAGTTCGGTGGAGTGTCAATGCCAAGCTTGGCGAAGTCTCAGAAAGTTCGCTTTGGGTGAAGGGCAGAGACTGAAAAGAGCAAGTATTCAAGGTGTGGAAGCCAGTACGGGGGTCATTGCCGGGACCTGGGCGGGACCACGCAACATGAAGCAGCAAGGGTGATGAAATGAGAGTCATAAAGATCCAGTGTGAGCACTTCTAAAAGAACGGAAGCAGCATAGATTACGGATGAAAACCCAGCCGACTGTCCTTCTTCTCATTCTTCCAAATGCCCAGGCTATTTGTTCAAATGTTTTCACGGGGGGCGTAAATGCATGTGATGACTGTCACATTCAGCTTCACTTTTTCACAGAGAATTTAGGACTGAAACAGCTGAAATATAGACAAAGCTGACAGGAGAGAAAAGGAGAGCATAGGGTAATGTAAAACAAGCAGTTCTCACCGGTTGCCCGAGTGTAAAGGTTAGGGGTTGAGTCTGACTACAAAAATTTAACAAGAAGGAATTTCTGGTGGAGAAATGAAACTGTTCTGTATCTTTGTTGTGGTAGTAGTTACATGGTTCTGTACTTTTGTTAAAATTCAGACCTGTACACTAAAAAAATTAATTTTACTATGTGTAATTTTTAATAGGAAGAAAAGGCAAAAAAAATAGGCAATCCTTAATAATAAATCAAGTGCATAGGGCTCTGAGAAGGGAAATGTACTTCAGGGGATTCATTTATTTATTTCACAAGTACTTACTAGGAACACACTGCATGCCAAAAAAGGCACTAGGTGCTGCATGTATGGTGGGAAACAGGAAAAATTTTTAAATCATATTACAAAAACATGTGACAAGTTTTCCTGAAGTAGTGACATGGAGCTAAACTCTCAAGAATATGTTTAAATTGATTGACTACAAAGAGGTTGTGAGCCGGGCGTGGTGGCGCACACCTATAATCCCAGCACTCAGGAGGCTGAGGCAGGAGGATCTCTGTGAGTTCGAGGCCAGCCTGGACAACAAAGTGAGCCCAAGGCCAGCCTGAACTGCATAGCGAGACCGTGTCTCAAAAAGACCAGAAAAAAAGGTTGTGATAAACGGAAAAAACATTTAGGAAAACCCTGAAGCTCCTACATACCCATACCTGCCCTCACATACATGTGCTCCTGAATTCCCCAAATTTACCTGCTCCCTTACACATTCACACATTTTGTGTTTCTCTCTAAGGTCTTTTATACTATCTAACATTTCCATTGAAAGTGGCAAAGGCTTTTCATAAACCTCCCATTCACCAGATGTCACTTCCAGAAAATCATTTAATCTGTTTCTCAGTTTTTCTCACTTGTAAATAGGATTATTATTTAGTAATTAATGTTTAGATACTAATTAGCAATTAGGTAGTTATTCATAGGTTATTATAAAGAATAAATTGGTTAATATAAATGAAATCCTAAGGGTAGCACCTAAAACATTAAGTGCTCACTAATAGTACATTACTATTGGTGGTGGCATTGTTATTTTTAGAAATCTTTTTGTTTCCTAGAAAAAGAGTTGGTTATTATACTTAATTTTTAGAAAAAAACAGAGAAATTACCCCTAATTCATCATATTAATTCCCCATAAATGGAGGTAGTTTTCTGAGGAATAAGGCAGAACCCACAGCTATTAATTATTTTTCAGGCCAAACAAAAGCTTTGGGACCCCTTTTTATTAAATCTATTTCTGCTTGTGTAATTTAATTTTTTGTGTACGCATGTGATTGAGATTAAACCCATGGCCTCATGTACATGTTGAGCACATACCATATCACTGAGCTACAAGCCCAGACATTGTAATTCAATCTTATAGGGCGTATCTTGCAAACTTTCACTTTCAGATATGATGGGGCAAAAGGTGGGGACTAGAGTTCTGCCATGGGTGATAAAATCTGAGATGTTATATGAAATTATTTTTAAGCACTGAACAATAGGAAACTCAAAACTATGATCCCCATAAGAGGACAACTGAGATATGATGAAATTAGAAGCCAAGGGTTTTAAATTAGCTATTAAAAATATGGCTCAAAGAATTAAAAAATGTTCAAAGAATTAAGGAAAGTATGGCCTTCGTGAGTTTTTGAAAAAAGGAAATCTCAACAGAGCAACAAAATAAAAGAAAAAAATGGGCTGGCGATACAGCTCAGTGGCATAAGCACCTGCGTGGCAAGCACAAGGTCCTGAGTTCGATTTCCAGTACCAAAAAAACACAACAAAATAAAAAAAGGACTATATGAAATTCTAGAACTAAAATTTCAATGACCTCCCCCCCAAAAAATCTTAGTGTACCAAAGATGCTAAATGCATTAGTCAGTGCTTACAAGAGCTTGCAAAGCTGGAGCAAGCCTCTTCAAAAGACTGCACATGCACTGAATCAGATTCAATGCAGGACACTGAAATTTACAAGACTGGCCCAGAGTGGCTGTCCACAGACTCAGATGGAGAAGAGTTCAGAAGATCTGTTCACAGGCTAGAGCTCTGACGGATCCAGGTGAAAGCCCATAGTAATGTTCCATATGGGTCCACATCGGGAGTCCAAGGATTCATGCTGGAAGACCATGGAGTCTGAACCAGGGGGTCAAAGGGTTTGCTAGAAACTAAAGAGAACTGTTTTTTTCCTTTGTTTTTTGGTTTTGTTTGTTTTGAATTTTTTGTTTTTAATGGTTGGGTTTTTTTCCTTTCTCATGAGTGTCAACGTTGCTTTTAAGTTTTTTTGTTTTGTTCTATTTTTCTTCTTGTTGTTCTTTCTTTTCCTCCAGTCTTCTTTACCAGTTTCCTGAGGCTTGGGTAACACTTCATCCTTCAGCCTTGCTTCTAATCTCTTCCCTTTTCTTTTATTTCTCTACTTTTTCTTCTTACCCCTCTTAAATTTTCTCCCTTTAGGGCAAAATCACTCCAGTGAGTGGATATTTATTGTATGTAATTGCCTGGTTTGTCTTATATCTTATTATATAAGTATAAATCTAGTACCTATGGTTAAAATTGGCAAATTAATAGTTACCACAGTTTTTCATTTCCTAATCTGTGCTTGATGCTATTCTTATTACTAATCATACTACTTTAGCTAAGATGACATAGTTGTGATCCATTGATCTTCCTTGTATGCCAATCCCTACATTGTCTGGGGTCATAAGCAATACTATAGTCCGGTACCAAAGAACTAGGTGCCAGGTCAAGCAGGCAGCAACATTTCATCCCTCATAAACTGGGACAAACTCAAAAACCAAAAACTAACTATGCCTAGAAGCCATATGCAAAAAGTAATCATTTTCTAAAGACGTCTTAATACTAGTAATAAAGCTACATATCATAAGCAATTTACAAGCCTCAATGCAGAAAACAAAAAATACAAAATGAGAAAATACAGAAGCAAGATGTAACACAATGCCCACCTTGCCCAAGGCAAATCAACAGGGCACTGAGTTGGAAAAAATAAAAAACTTCCCAGAAGAATTTTAGGAAATGGTGACAGTGAAAGTAAAAAAAACAGACCAATACGTCTCTTGACAAAAACAAAGCAGATAATTAAAGAGAGGACAAGGATAATGAAGGACATGATTAGTGAATTTAGAATAGACACAAATAAAAAAACAGAGGACCTTAGCAAAGGCACATAAATGATAAATGCCCAACATAGGAGAGAGCTATCATCTATAACACAGACTCAAATAGAAAGCAGGAGATTAAAAATTCTACTAAAAATATATACAGCAGAGTCAACCAATGTAAAGAAAGACTATGAGACATGGAAAGTGCTCTGGTTGGTGATCTTCAAATGAAAATCCTCTTAAAAAGAGGAAGAAGGACCATGAAAAATCAGGCCAACAGCTGTTAGAAGATGCAAAGAAGAGTAACAGATGATTAATTGAAATCAATGAAGAATCAGATGATAACACAAAGGAAATTTTTTAAATGTTTGTAGCAGTAATAGCAGAAAACTGTCCAAGCATAGAAAAACAGCTTAAGGTCTGTAAATGAGGCATATAGAACTCTAAATAGATGAGATCAGAAAAAAACTACAGTAAGTAGTTTTTAGTCAAAATGCCAGAAATTCAACACAAGAACAGAATATTAAAAGACATTACAGAAGTGAAACAAATTACCTGTAAAGAAAAGAAACTCAATAAAATCACAGCAGACTTCTCAACATAGACCCTTAAGTCAAGGAGGGCTTAGAGTGAAGTATTTCAAGTACTAAAAGAAAACAACCTCCAACCCACACTGATGTATCTCATAAAACTATCTTTCAGATTTGATGGAGAAATAAGATACTTCCATGATAAAGAACACCTTAAGACATTCATGACCACAAAACAGGCAATCTAAAAAATTCTCAAGAATATTCTCAAAAAAGACAATGAAGATGTTTTATTCCAAGAATTTCAATAGTATGAATCTACCAGGCAAGGCAAGAAATTAAACAGAAGAGAAATAAAAGAAACCAACAACAGGAACATAGTATGACAAGGATAAGTAAATACATATCAGTTATAAACATAAGTGTGAATGGTCTCAACACAGTTCAAGAGAAACAGATTGGCAGAACGGATCAAGAAACAAAATCCAACAATATGCTGCATACAAGAAACACATTTAACTCAAGAAGAAATTAATAGACTGAAAGTTAAAGAATGGGAAACAATACTCCATGCAACAGGAACTCAGAAAAAAAGCAGAGGTAGCTATTTGATTTGCAGACAAAGTTAATTTCAAGCCAAAACTGATCAGAAGAGACACAAAGGGTCACTGCACACTAACAGGATAATCCAAGAGAGAGAAATAACAATCATAAATATATATGCACTAAATATTGGTGCATCCAACTATATAGAACAAACACTAATGGATATGAAAAAGCAGATAAGCACTAATACTATTGTAATGGGGGGGGCTCAATACCCACTGTCACAAATAGACAGATCAACTAGACAAAAAAAACAACGAATATCAGACCCAAGCCAAACCTTTGAACAAATGGACTTAGTAGATGTCTGCAGAGTGCTTCAAAGAACAACAAAAGAATATACATTCAGCACACAAGACCTTCTCCAAAATAAACCATAGACTAGCTCACAGCACATGCTTAGTTAAATGCAAAGGAACTGAAATTATCCCATGCATACTACCACATCACAGTGCAGTGAAACTGGAAATCAAGGGCAGAAGAGACCACAAAAACTACATAAACACATGGAAATTAAATAGCACCCTCCTGAACAACCAGTGAGTCACAGATGAAATTAAAGAAACTAGACAGTTTCTGCAATTAAACCATAATGCCAGTGTGATATGCCAGAACTTATAGGAAGAAACAAAGGCATTCCCATGAGGGAAATTTGGAGCAGTGAATTCCCACGTTAGAAAAATAGAGTGAGCACAAATAAATAACCTAATGTTGAACTTCAAGTTTCTAGAGTAAGAAGAGGAAGCTAAAACCCAAAGCACATGTGAGGGAGAACCAAAATTAATGCACTGGAGACTAAAAAAAACAGTAATCAAGGGATCAAAGAATAAAAATAGAAAAGCCCCTAGCCAACATTATAAAAAAGGAAAGAAAAAACATAAATCCATACAGTTAGTAATAAAAGGGGCAGAAATCCAGAAGGTCATCACTACCTACTTTGAGAACCTATATTCTAGTAAAATGGAAAACTCAGAAGAAGTGGACAACTTTCTAGAGGCATATGAATTATCAAAGCTGAATCAAGAAGATACAAAAATTCTAAATAACCCAGTATCAGTCAATAAAATCAAAGAAATATTTTTTTAAAACTATGAACAAAGAAAAGCCCAGATTCTGATGAATTCTACAAGAACTTTAGAGAAGATCTAATGCCACTACACCCCATACTCTACAATGAAATTGAAAGGAAAGCGTGCCCCTAAACTTAAGTCCTGGAAGCAAGCATTACCCTGATACCAAAACTAGAGAAGGAGCCAGGCAAAACCAATATAGTGAATATGGCCATACTTCCAAAATTGCTATACAGATTTAATTCCATTGCAATCAAAATACCAATAGTAGAGCTCACAGAACTAGACAAAACAATCCTAAAATTCATAAAATTCAAATTCTCTTCTCTGCAGAAGAGACCTGGAATAGCAAAAGTAATTCTGGGCAACAAGGACAAGGCAGGGTGCATCACAATCCCTGATTTGAAATTATAATACAAAGCTACCATGATAAAAACAGGATAGTACTGGCAAAAAATACAGACCTGAGGATCAATGAAACAGAATAAAAAGATGGAGAGACAAGCACACTCAGCTACTTTATCTTTTCCAAATCAGCCAAACATGTTCACTGCAAGAAATATTGCTTTTTAAATAAGTGGTGCTGGAAAAACTGGCTTTCCACATGCCAAAAATTGAACCTAGACCCGTACTTCTCACCATGCACTCAACTAAAATCAAAATGGATCAAAGATCTAAACATTAAAACAGAAATACTCAATCTGCTAAAAGATAAAATAGGTAAAACTCTTCCCCCCGCCGCCCCAGTACCAGGAATCGAAATCACGACCTTGCGCTTGCCAGGCAAGCGCTGTGTCACTGAGCTATATCCCCAGCCCCGGTAAAACTCTTGAAGATGTACATACAGGCAAATACTTCATGAACAAAACCCTGATTGCACAGGAAACAGTACCAAGAATCAGCTGGGGTCACATAATATTAAAAAGTTTTTGCACAGCAAAAACACTCAGAGTGAACAGACAACCCACAGAATGGGGAAAAAATTTTACCAGCTACTCTTCAGCCAAAGGAGTAACACCTAGCATATGTAAAGACTCAGTTACCTCCAAATCTAAAGACCTAATCCAGAAATGGGGGGAGAACAAAGAAGTACAGATAGCAAATAAATACATGAAAAAAATGTTCAACGTCATTAGTCATTAGAGAAATGCAAATTAAAACAACACTGAGATTCCATCTCACCCCCGTAAGAATGGCTATCATCAAGACGTCAACCCATAACAAATGCTGAAGAGGCCGTGGGAGAAAAGGAACCCTTCTCCAATGCCAGTAAAGTAGTACGACCACTGTAGAAGTTAGTACAGAGATTCCTCAAAAAACTAAAGCTAGAGGTTCCATTTGACCCAGCTGTTCCCCTTCTAGGTGTCTTTCCAAAAGAGTTAAAAGCAGCGTACAACAGTGATATGTACATTCTCATGTTTAGAGCAGCACAATTTATAATAACTAACCTTGGAAACATCTCATATGCCCTCAGCAGATACATGGATAAAGAAATGTATTTATATACAAGAGAGTACTATACTGCCATAAAGGGTAAGCCTGAGTTATTTTTAGGAAAATGGATGCACCTTGAGACCATAACTTTAAGTGAAATAAATCAGACACACAAGTTTAAATATCACATTGTTTCTCTGTATGAGAAAGCCAACCGGTAAGTAAGGTGCATAATGGAGGGTAGATATTGGAAAGTAGAAAGAACATGTTCAAATGGGAGGGGGAGCAAGAGAGGGGAGGAGTAAGAAAAGAAAGCAAAGGGGAAGAAAGGAGAATGGAAGGAAAAAATGGAAACAAAGCTTTTGTAAATAGGGAAGGGAAGAAGAGTTGAAGGGAGGGGAAAGGGGAAAATGAATGAAGGTACATGCAGGTACAAATCCCCGGTGATGGCTGTGATCACGATGTATTGCCAATATGTACTGAATGTTTTAAAATAAATTTTAAAAAATTGAAAAAGTACATAGTGTACGATTTCATTTATACGAAATGCTGGAAGAGGTGAAACGACTACAGAGTGATAAAAGATCCATGGTTGACTTGAGTGGTGTGGGAAAGGACCGACCGCAGAGGAGCCTGGGGAACTTCCTAGAACGAAACGAGCTATCTTGACTGTGATGGTGGTCCAAGGGGTGCACACATTTATTGAACTCACTTGCCTAACCTCTTAGAGACTTGTCTCCATCACCAATGGGTAATGAGTCAGCAATAAAGTTTACAGGGAACAAGTTCTTTATGCATCACACAATGCCCCCGATGAATGTCTAACCATTTATTTTATATATGCATGACTGGAGAAGTGGATGCCTATTAAACTAATAAAGCCCCTTTTATCTCTGGTCTGAGGCTGCAGAAGGAACTGCAACTTGAGTTCTCATCTTTCTAAGCACCCTCAGTAACTGTTCGTTTTGTCGGTTCCTGAAGTATCTGTATTTATTTTATAAACTAGCTTTACCTTCTGATATTTTGGTTGCCACAGATGTTAGGGATTCATTTCCTACAAGATCTGCCCCGGTCTCACGGCAGGGGTGAATGGTTATAATCCGGCTACACAGCAAGCTGATGCTACTGCTTTTCAAGTGTGCTGCCCTCGTCACCTTTCCCTGCTCAAGGAACCTCTCACAGACTCATCTGAAAACACCAGGGATGGAGAAACTAGACTTCCCTTCCCTTGCATGATCCCTGTCTTCAGTGGAAAACTGATGGACCAAAAGAAGTTCTCATGATAACAGGAAAGAGAGAGATAGATCTGCAAAAGGGAAGGGCACCAAGAGATGGAGCAGGGGAGAGAGGAGAGGGAAAAGGATTTAAAAAGAATTCAGGGGGCTGGGGATTTAGCTCAGTGGCACAGCGCCTGCCTGGCAAGCGTGAGGTCATGAGTTCGATTCCCAGTACTGGAAAAAAAACCAAAACATAAAAAGAATTCAGATGTTTATGTACACGTACCAACTCCCCACGAGCAATGTAACTATTACGCTCCACGGCCATGTACTAATAAACAAATAAAATATGGAAAAAATATAACAACAATAAAAAAGTGCTAAGTGAGCTATCATAAACTACAGGCGCTACACATGCTAAGACAAATACCTCCATTTATTGTAAACTCTTCCTCGCTGATTTGGAGCTTTATAAAAAATAGCAGGTCAGAAGTCTGGGTGAGATTGTCTGGATTCCTTCCCAGAGTGTCACAAAGCAAAACTCAAGTGTCATCTGAGCTCAGTTCTGCCCTGGAGCTCTAGGAAAGCATTTGCTTCCAAGTTTATTAGCTGTTGGTAGAATTCAGCTCTGTGTGGATGCAAGACTAAGATCTCATTTCCTTCCCGGTATCTGGAAACTACCTGCATGCCTGGGCGCCTGGTGGCCACGCCCCATTCTCAAAGCCAGTGATGGTAGGTGGAATCCTTCTCTGGCTTAGACTCTCTCCAACTTCCTCTTCTGCCACCATCCACAGTAAACTACTAACTTTCAAAGAGTCCATGGTGGTAGGTCAGGCCACCTTGACAGTTTTCCTATTTTAAGGTCAACTGGTTAGTAACTTTACTTTCATCTGCGAAATCCCCTCTGCCAAATAACCTAACATAATCATGGCGTCACACCGCGGGCAGGGATCGCGGGCCAGGATTCTCCTTACTATCCCAATGCCGGATTCTGTCCACACCAGTCTTTGGGCCCTCAGAGGTATCGCTCACCAAACACTGAAAGGTGTCTTTAAAAAGAAAATGCTGTCAGTCAGTGACTCAGAGTCCACTTTTCAGATTGCAATAACTGAAACTAGAAGGTGACAGAAAATATTAGATTTGAGTTTAGAATGACTATGTTTAAATCCCAGGAGTCCAGGGAAGGCAGAGGTCAGTATGCACTGAGGACTTTCTAAAATTCGTGGAATTTGGGGAGGTCAGGGCGTGCATGACAAGAGACAGGAAAAGAAGGCCAACAGCTAACGCAGTGAGGAAACGCACTGGGTAGCCTTTCGGGGAGCAATAGGAGATCAAATTGCGTAGGCAAGGAAAAGGGAAAGTGACGGCTTTGTATCGCAGGACAAGAGTTTGCTTTTAATTGGACAGGTGATAAACCTTTGAAAGCACTGTTAGGTTTCTCTAAGAGCATGGCAAGGGGTTAGAAATCTTTTGACTGCTGAGAAAAGCAAGACTGGAGGAAGAATAGTGAGAAACTGAAAACAGGATATGAATGACTTGCCTGTTGGAGATGCACCCTTGCGTTCTCTGGTGTGCGGAGCAGACATTTAACTTGGTCTAGAAAAAAAATCGGGGGCAAGAACGGCAAAATGCTATGCGGTGAAGCTTCGTGATACGTACATGGTGCTCAGTAACTTATTCTCACTTTTTGTGTTGGTTTGAATATTTCCATAATAAAAAGTTGGTTTAAGGGGAAAAAAAACTCTACTATGGCAATACAGGAATGAAATCATGAAAACCTTGACATGGGTCATGACAGAAAAAAATTAATTCGATAGATATTTTGCCTTTTATAACAGTTTTGATTTAACTTTAACTGAGAAGAGAAATAAAAGTCTTATTTATATTGCCTGGTAAATAGAAATTGTCATAAAAGAAAAACCTAATAACTATAGATTCTTTTTTTTTTTTTTTTGAGACAGGGTCTTACTATGCAGTTCAGGGTCTGGGCTTGAACTTGCTATGTAGCCCAGGTTGGCCTCAAACTCATGGCAATCCTCCTGCCTCAGCCTCCTGAGCTGCGATTACAGGTGTATACCACCATGCCCAGCAAATTCTTGTATTTTAAGTGATACACCACATCACCCTGTATGGTTGGAATGTGTATGAAAATTAATAATCTGTATAAATTAATTTGCATGTATAAATCTTTATTATACCACATGAAAAAGTACCAAACTCAAAGAGTCTGTTTGAAAAAAGTCTCGTTTAAAATACAGCCTTAGGGGGCTGGGGATTTAGCTCAGCGGAAAACACGCCTGCCTGGCAAGCGCAAGGTCGTGAGTTCGGTTCCCGGTACCAGAGAAAAACCAAAATAAATAAATAAATAATAAAAAATAAAATACAGCCTTAGTTAGTCTACACAAAAAAGTTATGGTGTGAGACCTTAAAGCATTCTCTACCTGCGTCTCCTTTAAACAAAGTAATATAGTACAATATTTAAAATTGTTGGAATTCAAATACTCATCATTTTAAAATTTTTCTCCAGGAATCTTTCGGGTAAAACCTATCCAAATGTTTCTTTCCCAAGGGATGCATATTGTCTTTTTTTCTCTGTCTTTGAGACAAGGTTTTTCTGTGTAGCTCAGGCTGAGCTCACTGTGTAGTCCAGGCTGGCCTTGAACTAGTGGCGGTGCTGGGATTAAAAGCATGTCCCACCATGCCTGGCCCAAGTGATGTGCTTTAAATGTTCTTTTAAAACACGTAAGAATTATACCAGAGAAAATTGCTGTCCCAAAGATGTATAACCTTACTTAAATGTCTTCAAGAGACTAAAAGATTTTTTAAAAAGAGAGTGCTAGAAGGGCTACTTCTTAGAAACAAAGTGAAAAGGTAGACTTTTTTAAAAACAAATGAAGAAAAAAAAAAAAAATAAAATAAAAATAAAAACAAATGAAGATAATATCCCTTGTAAAAACATTTGGAGCTGATTTGAAAAAGCAGGCTCTCCGGGGACAGGTTACCTCCAAGACAAACCGGAGCTGGAAAAGAGGAGTCGTTTCCCTTGCAGCGCCGTCAACTCGGGGCCCACGAAGGCCCCTCAGGAGGCGTCGTCCAAGCACCTGACGCCGAAGTCCTTCAAGACAGACACCTGGCCGCAAATAGGGAGAGCAGGTGACATGGATTAAGACACAGCACAGTGAGTTGATAAAACAAGCAGGGATTTCAAACCCGAGGACCAAGTCAATCAAGCTAAGGAATCCAGTGTTCTTTCGCATTCAGAAAGGTATCCTTTTTGCTACACCAATAGGGTATTGCGCTGCTCAATAAGAAACACATGCTGAATACAACTACCAAATTCAGAATCTTGTACTTCAAAAAAAATCCAGACCTAAAATAATGAAACGCTGACGTAGTTTTTGCAAAGCGGAGCCAGTACTTGTGTCTAACCCTTCACTTCTGGGGATTACCGCTTCCGCTGAGGACCTAAGGAGCCATCATCCTCAGGGGTCAGATGCGCCAAAGCCTAAGACAGGCGCTTAACCGTGGCTGTGCTGCTTCTCTCGGGCCCTTCCGGGGAGAGCTGCAAGGAGAGCAACAGGCTCATGCGTGTGTGTGTCAGAAACAGTAATGCTACACAAGGGCGGGGGTTCTTGGTGAATTTAAAATAACTAAAGCTTTTAATCATTGTAGTATTTGTCATTGATTCTCTTGAAATGTATCAGTGTGCATAAATCTCCTGGTCAATGCCAGCTAACATATTAAATGGAGCTATTATACCACCCATTAGATCAATAATTACGTATAGAAGGGTTTACAGATTCTGAAGACCGACTGTAAGATTGCTCAGAAGAATTCATCTTGTAACTTTTAGATATCTGTTGTACAACATTATGTTAACAATACTGTATAAAACACATGATAATTTAAGAGAATAGATCTCAAGTGTTTTTACCACCCTAAAATGAACTTTTTAAAAGCATGCACCCTTATGTGCCCCCAGGTTTATAGCAGCACAATTTGGAAACAACCCAAATGCCCATCAACTAAGGAATGGATAAAAAAGATGTGGTATTATTTTATACAATGGAGTACTACTCAGCTATAAAAAAGATAAACTTGAGACTTTCATAGGTAAATGGATGCAACTAGAGATCATACTCATAAGTGAAATAAATTGGACCCAGATGTGTAAACATCATATTGTCTCCCTGGTATAGGAACCTGAAAGAGTAAGTAAAACTCAAAACATACAATAGATGATAGGAAAGGAAAGAAGTTGCTCAAAGGAAGGAATGACTGGGATGAGGGAAAGAAGAAAAAGAAAGAAAGAAGGCAAAAAATATATATATATATATATATACATAGTATATAGAAGGATGCTGGGATAACTGTACTGCTGGTGTCTGATGGTTTATTGAAAGGAACAGTTCATACTTAAAATTTTGCATATTTTGACCAATTTTGCATGCTCATATCTGGGAATCTGAGCAATGGAGTTGAAGAAAACAATATGTCATATAACAACGACTGTTAATTCCTATCATTTTGTTTTGAAACCCTGTATCACTTTTAATGTTCTTGCTTTGTTTTGTTTATGTCTGTGATGTTGGTATGTTGCTATTGTTCTTTTTTTTACTACTCTTTTTAAAATTAAAAAAAAATAAAGGCATGCACTCAATCTTTTCACTTTTTTAATTAATTAAGCTCACTGGTACATTTTAGACACACATGATGTGCACATTCATCATAGGGTATTTGTACCTGTGCATGATAGAACTTGATTCTTTTATTTTTTCCCAACCCCCTACCTCTCTTCAAGCCCTCTTCCCTGCCTTATTTACAAAAGCTTTGTTTCCATTTTTTCCTTCTCTTCCCACTTTTTTCTTCTTCCTTCCTTTCCCTTTCCCACCTTCTCTAGTTCCCCTCCCCATTTTAACATTTTTTCCTGTTTCACAATATCTATTATACATTTTGGTCCTTATTTATACACTTGATTTCTCATGCCAGACATACAATGCAGTATTTACACATCTGTGTCAGATTTATTGCACTTAAGAGTATGGTCTCGAGGTTCACTCATTTATCTAGAAAAGTCTCAAGCTTATCCTTCTTTATGGCAGAGCAGTACTCCACTGTATGAAGATATCACATCCTCTTTATCTATTTATTGGCTCATGGGCATTTGGACTCTTTCCAAGACTTAGCTATTGCAAACAGTGCTACTGTAAACACAGGTGTGCCTATGGTATGATGCTTTTAATTTTTTCAGGGAGATACCAAGAAGAGCAATGGAAGCTCTAGTTCTAGTTTTTTTAGGACTGATTTCCACAGTATTGCACTAATCTACACTCCCACCAACCGTGGGGAAGGGTCCCGTTCTCCCCACAGCCCCTCCAGCATTTGCTATTGGCTGCTTTCTTCATAGCAGCCATTCTTTCTGGAGTGAGATGGAATCTCAGTATTGTTTTAATTTGCATTTCTCCAATGACCAGTGATGCTGAACGTTTTCTCATATGCTCATTTCCCATTTCTATTTCTTCATTGGAGAAGTGTCGATTTATATCAGATGCCCATCCCTGGATTGGCTCTTTAAATCTGGGGGCTCTGGCTGTCTTTAGTTTTTTATGTGTTCTAAATAGTAGTCCTGTGAGGAAGAGCTGGCACAATTCTTCCCCACACCGTGACGCGCCTCTCACTCTGTTGGTGGTTTCTCCTGCTACGCACAAGCTTTTTAATGAGATGAAACCCCAGTTGTTGACTCTTTGTGATAGTTTTTGTGTGATTGTTCATAAAACCTTTGCCTACAACGATGTCTTCAAGAGTTCTACCTAGTCTCTCTTCCAGAAGGTTCAATGTTTCTGTTTTAAGAAGACAGAAGTGAAAGAGAGAAAAGAAATAAAAACAACAACAAAATAGAACAAGAAAACTATAAATCATGTTTACACTCATATGAAAGTAAAAACAGTGGAAAAAAACAAGAAAATGAAAAAAAATATGTCGACTTCAGGGTGTGTCTCTGTTGTCACTGGCAGACAACGTGGGCAGACAGAGCCCAGATCCGTGTTGATTAGTCCCAGCAAGCCAGGAGTGGCTTTATGGCCGGGTAGTGCATAATCCCATCAAGCCTGCCCCTTTATCTCCACTGAAGTTCTAGCTGGTTTCTGGCTGTGAGGCTGGACCAGACCCCTTAAACCCGTGGCAGTCGGTGTGCCTCCTACCATCTTGAACTTCCCTGGGGGCTGCTGGATGGAGCCAGCAGTTGCTCTGAGGTCTGAGCTCAGTTGCCCCTCTCCAAAATGGCTCCCGCTCAAATCACTCACCAGTCCACTGCGTCCACTGCTCCGCTCCACTGGTGCATTTTTCTGTGGAGGCCTCTGCGGTGGTCAGCTGTAACCATGCATCCGCGGGTTCGAGCTGCCCTGCCCACATAGCGAGTCTGGGGTTAGGGGCGGCTGCCTCCTTCTTCCTCACTGAAGTGTGTCTCTTCACTCTCCCCGTAGGCTTCAGTTCTCACTTGAGATCCTTGCTGGGTCCCAAGGGCCCATTTCTCTCCTTCTCTTCCTCACATTGCTACACTCCAGCGTCCGGACACCAAATCTCAGAGAGGCCCTTTCTCTGCTGCTCACCACCCCAACATCTTCCTGGAAAGTGCTTTTACTCATTTTTAAGAGAAATAATGGTTGCATAAAAGGTTATAAATCCCCCTTTCCTGGCATTGTGGGTTAAAGGGTGGACTCCAAAAAGATATTTCCATGTCCAGATCCTCAGAACTTGTGAATTCAACCTTATTTGGAAAAAGGATATTCACACATGTAGTTAATAACCTTGAGATAAGGGAATCTTGAATTATTTAGGTGAGCCGAAATCCAGTGACAAGTGCCCTTATAAGAGATGCACAGAGGAGAGACACAGAGAAAGATGGAAGCATTATAGTTATGTTATATATAACTATATACATATAATTACATTGGTTCAGTATTTTGAGATTATAGTTACACTGTCATGAACCAGGGAACACCTGGATTCACCAGAAGCCGGAATAGGTGAGGAGGAGATTTCCCTTAGAGCCTTTGGAGGGAGTGTGGTCTTGCTAACACCCTAATTTGGGAATTATGGCTTCGGGATCTGTAAGAGAACGGAGTTCTCTTGCTTAAGATGCCAAGTTTGTGGTTATTTATTACCCAATCCAAGCCGATTAATACACCCAGGGAACTTACAACCCAGAACGATCTTAGAATAGTGTCTTCTGAACGCATACAAACAGACTAGATTGCTCATGATTTCATTTTCAGAGCTAGTGTCTGTACCCCAGGACCCAGTGTGCCAAAGACCCCACGGGCACCCATCAGGTGCTATATCACCCCCTGGGGCGTTCCAGCAACCCGTTCTGTCATTACCAAAATCCTGCCCAGCCACAGCTGCTCCTAGAGGTCTACATGTACAAATTAATTTAGACTAAACTGTGCACTGGAATCATTTTTACAAACACCAGTTAGAGGCCCTGAAAACCCTGGAAATTCTGATTCGGGAAGTTTGGGGAGGGGCCTGGCAAGCCTGATGGTCTTTCTCAACATAGTACTTACGAGAATGTGGCCGGAGGTGAACACAAGATGAAATTTATTCACAGCAATCCTGGATTCTAAGCAAACTGCATTGATCACCTGTTCCTACAAAATACTGTGCCTTGCTTCTTGTGTTTTCCCTTTCTTTCACCAGCCAATCAACCCTCCTGAAGCTCTAGATCAAATTCTCCACCTTGAATTCGTCCTAGTTAGGCATACATTTTCATATGCATTCCTCTTCTGAATCTCCGTAGCTTTTCCTCTTTATGGTACTTAACATAATACTCTAATAAAACATTTCTAACACATAAACATCCCAAGACTAAGAAATCTTATCTTTGCCTAATATTGTTTATCACTCATCTTTATGTGCACACACACACACACACACACAAATTGTACACACTGGTTCAACTGAATAATTATGAGAATCTGGGATTAAGCGACACCATAGCAGCTCAGCTGGGAAAAGCTCAATACACAGTGATGTTCAATAGGGCACGTCATTTCTACTGCTCTGTTTATCATCAGAACATGCAAAGCAAATTAACCCGTAGGGACGGGGATTTAGCTCAGCGGCACAGCGCCTGCCCCGCAAGTGCAAGGTCGTGAGTTCGATTCCCGGTACCAGAAAAAAATTTAAAAATGAAAAATAAATAAACCCTTAAGATTTCATTTATATAAAAAAATTCTCTTAGATTGCACAGAAATTGAACTAAAGGAGATTCTCAGCCTAGGAGTCATGATCTTCTGGAGACCCTGGTGTCCCTGACATCGTATACCACATTTGCGTATACACTCCACGAAGTGTGATTACCGTATACAGTGAATGCACAAATTTGAAAAACTTTGTTACAGGAAAAGACACGTTGTCACTAACCCCCCTCAAAACACTCCTCAGCTTTGAACATGCTTGTTTCGCCATTGTTGCCACTGCCTAAGGAATTCTGGAGGTCCTATTTTGTGTTTTTACAAGGTGTGACCAAAAATTCAGTGGATGTTGCGGCTGAATACCGTCCAGCGGGAAAACGTAGGTTTGTAAAGGTATTGGTGTCTTCACCCACCTTACGAGATCCAGCATTTTTAGACTTCTCACTCTTCACCAAAGTCAAAATGACCAATAAAGGTAAATGTTTTGAATTGATTCAGGACACCGAGGCAGCCACAAGAGTGCAGCTAAAGGCACTCAGGAAAGAGGACTCCAGAGCGGCTTCAGAAAGTGGCGAGAGTGACGCAGTGTGTTAGAAGCAGAGTTCTTTGGAGGGGAGTTAACTGCAATGTTGGTGGAGACCCGGCTGTACAGAGTTAAGGTGCTGAACACAGGGACCCCTGGCTGTGTTAGGAGCGTATGCATGGTGCCCTGAAGTCAAGATAACACCACTGCGGAGGCAGCCAAGGACGCGGGCTGCTGAGAGCCCCTCTTCCAGAGGAATAAAGCTGCCAAGCTTAGAGATAAGACAGGTCTCCTAATTAGTAAAATTTACTAGTTGGAGAAGTCTTTGAACTGACTCCCGAGGTCCTGCTCAGTTCCCATGCTTGCTTCAGTATCTCCCTCGTTTGTTTGAAAACCAAATAAACACAGGCCACCCAGAGGTCTTTGTCTCAACTCCCAGGGAATCTCAAATTCCATTAGAGGGTTACTGACCTTCTTGGAGCCTAAAAATCTCATCACTTGTCCCTTTAAGCTGTTCACCATCTACTCACTTAGGAGATTGGGGTTGGGCAAAGCCCCGATACAATGAGTCTCTCACTGCAGTAAACCTTTAAGCATTCCCTGCTTGTATCGTACCTCATAGGATGAAAGCATATGATGTGCTCATACAGTGGTGCCTTGGACACAAACGACTCTTCGGTGATTCTGGTCACAGAGTTGAACGAGAACCAAAGCAAATTCAACGCTTAGGGTCAGCACTGACCCTATGGGGACATCTGATTCAGTTCTTGTCCAGTTCAGTCTGCAACCAGAATCATGAAGGGAGCAGGCTGTGAATCACGGTACCACTTGTGTGCTTCCTAGGGAAAGAATTCATCACTTCCATCAGATTCTCAGCAGCAGTTTTAAGCTGGTAACTAAGCTCTGTGTGTAGTAACTATGATTGGTGTTAAACATGGATCTGGGTGTTCACATGGGTCAAAATGGCATGTGTAGGAAGACCCTCATGTACTGCTGTCCCCAGATGTCCTCTCTCAGGATGATACTGGTCATCTCCAAACTGGTTTTGCTGTGGTCACTGCTCCCATTTGGCTTGTTTTAGTGGATACACTTCTTACTGATCCACACTACACACAGTGGTCCTTCACCTAGCCCGGGAGTTGAGTTCCAGAGACCCCCAAGACAGGTGAAAATCCGCGAGGTGGCGGCATTATGTTTTACTATTTATATCTATTTTAAGGCTTTATAAACCCTTCCCGCACTCCTATAAACCTTTCCCACTCTCTTACTAACCTCTCCCACACTCATAAACACTTCATATGCTCTTAAACACTTTCTACACCCTTAAACCTACGGAATTTTAACATGTAAAATTCCACACGGGTACTCGATGTGAAGTGGGCGAAGAGAGATGCTGACCGTATGGGCACAGTGCGGGACAGCAAACAGACCGAGGCTGCAGTCACTGAGCCAATCAGTGCCCAGGACAGAGAACACAATGCTGTGGTTGGTCACCTTCCATTCCATCAGCCAATAGTGTGCCGCGTACGATCTCACATGGGCAAACTTGTGCAAGTGGTAATGGTGTACTGCATTTCCATTGTGTACAGTACTGTCTTCATCTGCTGATGAAATACATACTGTATTTTTAGATTTAATATTCTTTTAATACATTTGAATTAACTTTTTATATTTAAAATTTTTAGGCAAAAATAATTAAAATGATAAATATTACATAAATACCTATATACCACAAAATCCCATGATATAAAAATTCTGTGATACAGAATTAGATTTAAAAAAAAAAAAAACTCTGATACAGTGAAGCTGCAATAGGTGAACCACGATATAGCAAGGGATGACTGTATTAAACTTCCATGATATTCTCAGAACTTAACAAATCTCTACTAATGAACTTAGCAAGTAGTTCTGTTGTTAAATCTTACATACTTTGTGAAAACATGTAATCAAAAAAGTACAAGTTAAAATATATTAAGTACCAACTCCCCATGATGAATGTACTCATTATATATGGCAAACACATACTCACAAAAAATAAATAAATAAAATATATTTAGTAATTTAAAAGTATTAGTATTTTCCATTAATAGTATTTTTTCTACATACAAGAATAAAAATAAGGCACAAAAAGGAAAATGCCTATCCTTAAGACAAATTAGTGTATTGTTTGCCAACTGCCTCTTAGACAAAGGACTTCTATCTAGAACATATAAAGAATTTTTAAAAATCAGGCCCCCAAAATTCAAAGACTCAATCCAAAAATGGGCTTCTGAGATGAATACACACTTCTCAGATGAAGAAATACTATGGAGAATAAATATATGAAAAAATGTTCAATATCATTGGTCATTCGAGAAATGCAAACTAAAACAACACTGAGATTTCATCTCACCCCAGAAAGAATGGTTATCATTAAGAAATCAACCAATAACAAAAGCTGGAGAGGCTGTGGGAAAAAGGAACGCTTCTCCACTGCTGGTGGGAGTGTAGACTGGTGAAACCACTGTGAAAATCAGTGTGGAGATTCCTCACAAAACTAGGATTGGAAGTCCCACTCAACCCAGCTATTCTCCTTCTGGGTATTTTCCCAGAAGAATCAAAAACATCATACCACAGCGATATATGTGCACCCATGTTTATAGCAGCACAATTTTTCATAGCTAAATCTTGGAAACAACCCAAATGCCCATCCACTGAGGAATGGATAAAAAAGATGTGGTACTTCTATACAATGGAGTATTATGCAGTATAAAAAGATAAACTTGAGGCTTTTATAGGTAAATGGATACAAAGAGACCATACTCATAAGTGAAATAAATCAGACCCACTTGTGTAAACATTGTACAGTCTCCCTACTATAAGAATATCAAAGAGTAAATAAAACCCAAAACGTACAGTAGATATTATGAAGGGAAAGAAATTGCTCAAAAGAGGGAACAACTGGGATGAGGGAAAGAAGAAAAGGAAAGAAAGAGGGAAGGGAAAATGTATGTATGTATGCTGAAGGATAGTTGGGACAACTGTCTAATGGTTTATTGAAAGGAACAGTTAATGCTTTATTTATTTATTGACCAATTTTGCATGCTTATCTGGTAATCTGAACAACTAATTTGGAGACAACAGTATGGAATATAACCACCATTGTTGAATTCCTCCCATCTTGTTTGGTGAAACTGTACTGTTTATAATTTTTTTGTTATTATTTTTTATTCTCTTTAAAGGTTTGATTAATCTTGCATTCATACATCTGAGCAACTTCAATGAAGATAAAAATATGTAATGTAACCACCACTGTTAATCCCTATCATTTTGTTCTGAAACCCTGCATCATTCTTTCTGTTTTTGCTTTGTTTTGTTTTTGTCTATGTTGTTGGCATTTTGCTATTTTTTTAAATTCTCTTTAAAATAAAAATAAAATAAAATAAAACTAACCATGAGTTTTTTTTACTGTGACTGGACTGGTTTTCACCTCTCTTATTTCTTCATACCAACTAACTATACCAAACTTTTGTCCACAAGACATACTGGGTTGGGTTGAACAACGGGATCAATCCAAAGGGTGTCTTTTTTATCTTTTCAAAAAGATCTTAGCTACAAAGACAGTAAGTTAGTCATTTTTAAGACATCATTTTTTAAAAAGATTTTTAATTAATTATATTTATCACAAACAATTAGTGTACAATCAAAGCCAAATACATTCCTTGGGGCATACCAGAGGTAAGCAAAACAATGTTAATAGAATTAACATTTTAAAAATAAAACATTTTAAAATAATAATATAATCATGAAACATGACCATTGAAAACAGAAAATAGGAAGATCTGCTTCAACATAAAAAGCAAAATTTCACAAGAATTTATAATTTCTAGAAGGTGAGTAACTCATAGAGGTTCTCTTCAAAAGCATGCAATAATCTACAAGTAATGTGTCTCAGTTCAGTCCATGAGAAGAAGCATATGTACAATTCAAACACATCAGTAGTTCTTTCAGCTAATTAGGGAGCAAGTCCCCATTTGCCTTATCTACGAAGATTTTAGCTGGGTGATTACACGATAATAGCTCCTTCGAATGTGTACAATTTTAAAAAGTAGTGACAATTCACTTCTTTTCCATTTATTGCTGTACACATTTCAAATGTCCATGTAACTGACCAAATATGTACAACATTTTTAAAAACAAAAAATAACAATTTAAACAGTTTGCGAAGGTCAAATCCTAACTACAGATGCCTCTCATCCAGCCCGGTAACTACAAATTTGTCAGTGCCAGTAACTGCCAGGTATTGCATCGGCCCAAAACAAGCCTAACCCCTATACCTGGATTATTTTTTTCCCTTTCAAACGCTTTCATTTTTCTTAAAGAAACATTCGGAGTTCCTCTGCTTTGCAACTGGCAGCAGCTCTGTGAGCAGTGCCTTACACCACAAATCAAAGTCTTTTCCTACCCAAACACTACTGTTAATTTAAGGATTTTCCCACTCATCAAATTCAAATGTCCAGATCCCAAATACTTGGGTATGAAATATGCAAAATCTGCCAAAAGAAATGAGACATTTTTCTTCTTTTCTTTTAATATAACCCACTATATAATAGTGAACTAAATATGTTTGTTTCATAGAAACAACTTACATTTGCCAGTACAAGGCAAATGGTCTATGTACAGATACGTGAGGACTGCCTAACTGACAGTGAGTGTGGCCGACCGGCTCCGAACAGTGGAGCTAATACGGTGCTGCTCTCTGCTGAATGCACTTTCCCTTCAGGATACGTCGGATCTGGAAGAGAAAGAAGCAGGGCTGGTAAGCCTGGCTGAGCGACCGCTGCATTACCGGGAACTGAGCCTTTACACTGAGCTGCTTCCCAGGCCTTTTTCTTTTCTTCTAAATCTTAAGACACGGTCTTCCTAAGTCACTAAGCTGCCGAGGCTGGGCTTCAACTTGAGATCCTCCTGCCTCAGCCTCCCGGACTGGTAGGATTTCAGGCTTATGCCATAATGCTAGGCTTGTGCGGCTTACTTCTGACGGTCAAAGTGCTATCTTTCCTTCCGAGTTTCATCCCTTCCCTGTACACAGTGTTGCCTCGGCTCACGAACAGTTGGTTCCACGATTTTGGAAAAAATGGCCACCTGTATGTAACGCTTACGCAGGTTTGTCGCCTGATACAGACTTTGTGAACACAAAATCTTGCCAAATGTTCATTTGTAAACCAAGCTGTTCACAGATAAAAGTGTTCATGAACCGAGGTACCACTGTACTCTACACCTAACTTACAAACTCTACACTCCTAACTTACAAACTTATGGAAAATATGCACGATATTTGTCGAGACTTCAATGACTTGAAAATACAGCTCCAGTGAAAGTTAATTTCAGATCTCCAATAATGATCCTTGAGTGCAATAAAAACCGTCTGAAGTTGAAAATCTCCAATTACTTCAACGAGGCCTATACATTCCTTTCCTAATCTTATGTTATTTTTAAGAACATTAATCTAAGAACGTGATGACGGCGTACTGATTGAATGGCTCAGTCTGACAACTTCATTCTCCTGCTCTCAGACTACAATAGACTAAAACAGACAATTTAGAAAAAGAGGCCTGAGGTGGAGAGTACACCTGATAGCTGCTAAAAAAAAAACTCACACCCATAAGTGTAGGGCGGTAATAAAAGCAAGGGAAAGAGCCTCTCCCCCACCGACACACCCAGAACGAAGCGGGGAGCAATGCAAGGCATTCACTGCAGAGACACGGGCCCCCCTCACCTCAGTGACCGCTGCGGGCCGGCTCCACTGCTGCACGCCACAGGCAGTACAGCGGAAGCAGACGCCGGCTCAGGACACTGCCACCCATTCGCTCATGAAGCCTTCTGGCCTGGGAACTTCTCTGTCCACTTTCTGACCATTTACTCCACACTGGTTTTTTTTTTTGTACCAGAAATCGAACTCAAGACCTTGCACTTGCCAGGCAGGTGCTGTGCTGCTGAGCTAAATCCCCAGCCCCTTTACTACAAACTACTAAGTGGTAAACTATCAAGAAATTTAAGTTGTAAGGAGCTTTACAAATAGGAATTGCCATAACATTATGGTCATCACGACAGCTTAGGAATCACAGAAGTTAAAACCGCATTTCATATATTTTATTTGTTAACTAATAATACAACGACCAAACTCATGTTCTGATTTCCCCTACACCAGGAAACGACTTCCATCAAAAACACTGTAATTTCTGAAGGCTTAAATTCTTATTATCTAGAAAGTTCACAAGAAACTAATCAATCCTCGATGATAGCACATAACTACATTTGATTGGGAAAGCATAATTTTGTTTAAGGTACAAAACATGTCTCACCAGGCATGGTGGCACATGCCTGTAACCCCAGCATTCAGAAGGCTGAGGCAGGAGCATTGCCAGGAGGTCAAGGCCACCCTGGGCCACATAAGCAAGTTCAAGGCCAGCCTGCACTACATAGGAAGACCCTATCTCAAAACAAAACAAAAAACAGAGGCCAGGGATCTAGCTCAGCAGCGCAGCACCTTGCTTGGCAAACACAAGCTCCCGAGTTCAATTCCTGGTACAAAAACAGGAAAAAAAAAAAACTGCTTCTAGGTTCCAAATTATATATATAGGCTTTGCATTTCCTGTGCAGTATCACTTTGCACAGTACACAGAACTAATCTTAACAGCTGACGTTCACTGAGCATTTACTATGAGCCTAGCAATTTTCTGAACGTTCTCTAGATATCAACTCATCCAACACCCACCAGGTCTGAAGCCTCACCACTTGCAAAACTAAGACTCTCCTTCCATGGTATCTGCAGGAACCTTACTTAGTACCTTTTCTTTCATCAACTTCCAAACCTTGAACCCTTCTGACTTAACTCCAGTCTGAACCCAAGTTTGTCCATGGAGAGAAAGAAAAGGACTTTCTCCCGGGTCCACGGATAAAGCCCCAGATTTCTTAACTCTTCCCTTGGAAACGAAGCAACTCCACAACACTGCCGCAGCCGCCGTGATAGGGTGGGCACCTGCAGAGGGCCGCGGTGCCCACCCCAGCAGCCTGCTGAGCGGGGCCTGCCGCAGCCCCTCCCGGCCGGGCCTCACCTGCTCGCCCACAGGGCCGTCGGGAACCAAATGCGCGGGCTGCTCGTTCTCCAGGTTGCGGGTACTCGGGTCCGCGCCCTTCCGCATCAGCAGGCGGACGGCGTCCAGCTGCGCCACCCGGTGCTGCAGGCTGGCCGCCACGTGCAGCGCGGTGTTGCCGTTGTAAGCCTGAAGACACAGAAGCGCGGTAACGCGCCAGGCGGCGGGGCGGCCACGGAAGGAGCCCGAGCCTGAAGAAGGCCACTCCCAGTCTGCGCCATGGCACGTCCTGAAAGTACCTTACCTTTGCATTCACGAAAGACAGGCAGCTGGGCAGCTCCAAGAAGAGGCGGATGAGCTCCAGGTTCGCCTCTTCAGCGGCCAAGTGCAGGGCTGTGCGGCCACTTTTGCGGTCCTTGTCAAAGGTAAGAAAGGGTGCAAGGCAGTTCAGATTCCACGCCTAGAACACTCTTCTCACCCTGCCCCCGGATGTCTCGCCAGCCTTCAAACTTATCCTGAGTGCCTCCCTCTCGGCCAAGCCTTCCTGACGCCCACGCTCAACAGACTCTCTTCCTCCTCGCGAACGCCCTGTCAGTCTGTCCTCTTGGCTCTTACCACGGGCTGCTCGTGTGTACGCGGCGGCCACGAAACGCAAAGACGTAAACAGTACTGAGCGTGATACAGCGGGTGCTCTGCGTTCAGAGCCGGCGGCCACGTGTGCAGCGGTAACGGGACCGCTCGCGCCCTGGCACTGCCAGGCAGCGCCCCGCAGGCACCCCGCTAACACGGTGCTCTGGAGACACAGCGCGCAGGAGACACTCGGGAAGTAAGCCCAGACTTGAGAAGAATGACGTATTCTCCAGTCTAAGAACAGATCACACCCAAATCCCACAACACAGAAGGAACCCTTACAAAGAGCAGTGTCTCTCAGCATGGGAAAATCGAAGCCAGAATGACATCACTTTTGAGCATTTCTTTTCCTTTCAAAGAAGGACTCATTTACTCACAGCGGAAGGATCATTTTGGATAGTAATCATTTATAAATTACAAGCAAAGCAAGAAAGCAGACTGAAGGCGCTTTTGAAATGTATACCTAACTACTTGCACAGCGCTGCTCACACCACTCACAAGCAAGCACGAGAAAGGCTTTGCCTCTACTTGGGAGCCGGGCTCGCACGGCAGCCTCCGTCTGCCCTCTCTGAGCTTACCTTCGCCTCCACGGAAGCGCCCATGTGAAGCAGACACTTGATGGTGTCCACCAGACTCTTGTTCCTCAGCAGGAGCTCCTGCACTTCGGGCGAGCGGGGCTGCTGGTTCCTCTGCAGCTCGTGCACCACGCCATTGTGCGCCAGGACCGCGCAGTGGAGCGGCGTCAGGCCTGCAGGGAGGGGGCGGGGGAGGCCAGCCCCGCCCGCGAGCTCGGTCACTCTACCAGAACAAATCCCGAGGGCGGCGGTCCCTCGCTTTACCGATAAACGGGCTCCACAAAAACCAGCAAGGCAATCGGAATGTGCCTTCTGTTAGGGTTCAGTGCTATGTTTACATACAGAACGCTGCACCTTTCATCCCTCCCTTCCTTTTTAATAGGATACTGAACGCTCTGAGATCACACGGGTCGCACTTCCCACGCGGTGTTTATCCAATCAAGCTTCAGTTACTCACCGTCATAGTTAGTTGCCTCGAGATCCACAAGCTGATTGCTCCTCAGCGCTCCCTTCTGAATCGCCTGCGCAAGTTCAAAGCACACAACCATCAGCTACAGACGGGTACACAGACCCTGATCGCCTAGTATCCCAAGAAATGAACACAGCAGCTCAAAGCAGATCACTGCAACAGGCAAGACACGGGCCACTTGCAAGGCCCACGCCCTGTGTCCTGGACCCGGGATCGCTGCCTCTCACCTGAAGCACCTGGGAGTGGCCCTTCTCGGCACAGACGTGCAGCGGGGTTCGTCCCCAGTAGTCCGTGGTGTTCACCTGGGCCCCGAGGTTCACCAGATCTTGCACGATGAGATGCTGGTTGGCGGCCACTGCCACCTGGAAGGCGCTCTGTGGGCGTCCAAGGAGAAGACTTCTTAGACGTGCAACGTCGCCGTAACAAAGAGCATGAAACGCAACCCCCCGGAGAGAATGCATCCTATCAATAAGCAACCCAACACTACAAGACCAGGAACCTAAAACAAGCTTAGGGAGTGGCTTAATTACACACGCTCTCGGATTCTGTAACTACAAAGTTGACATTAATAACTTCAAGGCTGATGCTGGCAAGTCACTATCTCAAAGTTAATATTAACTAAGTCTCCTGACCTTCAGCACCGACACAACCTGCACGACACGGGGCGTTATTCACGGCCGTCTCCACGCACCTGTCCGTTGTGCTCTTTAACGTCCAGCATGTGCAGCGCATTCATCTTCCTTGCAAGAACATAGGAAAGGGCTCTTCTGCCTTGGGCCACCGCAATATGGAGAAACCTGGGGAACAAGCAGAGGAGCAGGAAAATTACTGGGTTTCACGCGGTTTGTCTTTCAAAACGTTCTTCTGCAGCCCTTTTTTGATACATACTGGTGCACTCAAATGAATCTGCAGAGCTAATCTGTCTTTTCTGCTAGACTGATAATGTACCTGAACTGGGAGAGCTACATTCACAGAAATAGAAAAAGAGAAATGCCCAACACCATGCTGCTCACTGTACTGTTTTTTTTTTTTTTTTTTTTGGTTTTTCTCCGGTACCGGGAACCGAATTCACGACCTCGCGCTTGCCAGGCAGGCGCTTTGCCGCTGAGCTAAATCCCCAGCCCCACTGTACTGTTTTTTAATAGTCATAAAAATCCCATCGGGGGGCAGTATCATTCACACACAAAGAAACAGAGGTTTTCGGGAACTTGCCCAAGGTCATAAAGGCAGCAAGACAGATGAGTGTGCACGTCAGCGTACAGCTGAAGCTTAACCATGATCTCACTGTTTCTGCTCTACAGACGCCAGCTCCTACCAGCAACTTCTCAAAGCCACGTTTTCTATTACTTAAAGCAAGCAACCTTTTAGAAACACTGAGGAGTACTGAGTAGCAGTTCTACTGCGCCCGCCAACTTGCTTAGCCAAACCCTAAGCTGTACCTTGGGGGACTCTAGACAAAGCCTGTACCCACCAGGCTCGCCCTGCGGCCCCCGATCCGCCGGCCGTAAAGGGCACTCACGTGTCGCCGTCTGCATCCCTGGAAAGAAACTGGTCCTGGGGAACGTTTGCCAGCTTGCTTTCTTCTTGCTCTACCTGCCACTGAAAAAACGACTTCCCCAGCTGAGCGGTGCTCACGGGGCTCCCGAAGGCGCTCGGGAAGGGCAGCGAGGCGTTCACGGAGGCGCGGCAGGCGCTGTCCGGCGCCGGGCCCAAGTTCTGCAGGGCAGCGTCACCCTGCTGCAGGACGCGGGGGGACGTCCGAACGGGAGCAGCCCCACTCTCGGGATCGCCGTGACCACTCAGGAGAGACGTGAAACTCTGGTTCGGGAAGAACTGTGGCTCTTGACTGTCGAAGAGATTTGGCTCATAGCTGGGGGACTGGGACGTTCCAAAGTAAGGACTGTATTCCAGACACGGGCTGTGCACGTACTGCTGCTGCTGCTCCACGCTCTGGCTCTGTGGACAGTACCGGTACGGGGGGGCCTGGTCCATCACCTGCGGAGAGCCGCTGACCTGGAACGCTTGGTACTTCTGCGGTGAAGAGGACACCTGCCCTCCACGGAAGTCCTGACACTGCTCCCGGGGCGCGCTCTGCGGCAGCACTGGGCTCATCCAGCTAACCTGGACTGTGTTCAGGGAAACCGAGCTACATTCGTTCTTAAGGTTCATAATGCTCTGCAGCAGGTCGCCGCTGCTGTCCGGTTTAGGCTCCCGGTGGGGAACATCTTCCATGCTCTCACCAGGGGTAGGTGTCTGAGGTGGTGTCTGCAAAGAAACAACATGCAGTCGGCACGCTGACTCCCTCCTAAAATCATTCTAGGGGCCGCGCGCGTGTAGCTCAGTGTATATATAGCACATGCTCTGCTGCTTGGATCCCTAGCCCCAAAATGTAAATAAAAATAATAAAATTACCCCAAAAGCGGTACCTGCAGGGTATTCAGGGGGAAACTGAGCTACTTACCAAAAACTGGGTATGTAGCGGGGCTGGCCTTTTGCAAGCTGGTCCATCAGACAGGAAATCAAGGCCTTTCCTTTTCCCACTGTACGATCCTGTGTTCTTCAGTTCTGCACCCAAGAAAGGGACGTGAGATCTGTGATCACTTTTCTGTACACATTTTATCCACAACAACGCTCAATTTCTGTACAGCGCCAGTGAAAGTCTGAATAGAAGTAACGCTCACCTGTGAACCCCTCCGTGTGCACACTTTGTGTCTGTAAGAAAAAAACCTTCAGTGTACTGTATACAAAATGGTTTTCTTCTAAAAATACATCAGTAAAGACGTGCTGCTACCTTCGCGGCCCACCACAGCCTCCGACTGAGCTACTCCGCCGGCACCCCCATTTCACTTTCACCTCGGTTCAACTCGTCAAGACGAAATTTACGAGGCCATGTGATCTTCCCCTTTCCAGTTAAAATGTCCCATTTTCACTGAGCCCCGTTTATTTCCTTGCCCCTAAATTGCTCTCACTTACTCATTATATTTTTTTTGCACACTTTGCAGGTGCCTGGCACCGGGCCCCCTGATAAGAACACAGTAGACGGCAAAGCAAATACGCTCTCCCCTACACACTTGGTCTTCTGCGACGAGGAACTGCAAGAAACTCACTGGACCTACCATACTATCTCCTCCCTAACCCACTCCAAAGTAAAGAAAAAAAAATAGGCGCCACCTTAAAATCATCCACAGCCTGGCCAGAAGCCTTCTGTTTATGGCTTCGGATGTGCAGCAGGAGCTCCTTCACTGAGTTCTTCACGCGAACGCCTTGAAAGGGTCCTCTCTGCTGCCTGCCGACCCCCATAGGGGGCTCAGCTGTTCAGGAGAAAACAAAACATACACCAGTTACACCTCTTCAGGGTGCAATTCTTCGTCCTCCCAAAGCACGGCTGCCCCGCGCTGAAAGTCCCCCAGCAGCAGGCCGCAGAGCCCTGCCCGCCTGCCTTGGTGTGAACACCCGGCTCCGCTCCACGGCCCGACAGCTTTGCGCCCCAGGCACCCTCAGGAAATTCAAGCTCAATCTGGTCGGAGAGGCCCCAAGCCCACCGACAAACCCAAATTAAGTCCCGAGTCCCTCAAACCTTCCCACCCCTAACACAGGATGGAAGATTCTGCCAATCAGAATCGTGCACATTTATAAATTACTCATCTTGTCTATAATTATTCTAGACGTTGAAAAGGGGAGCACGGCAAATGCCATACGTTTTAAGCTTTGCAAACCAAAGGCTTTGTTCGCAAAGAAAAGTTAAAGTCTATTTATCGCCCACTCAGCTAAGAAAGCACAGAACAACTTCCTCCAAAGATCTCAACGTACCAAAGCCTGACAATGGACAGCGTCTTGCATTCCTTCTCAGTATTGTACTCAATTCAACTGTGCCAAGAAGGCTAAGTCACTGCGTTCAAACACAGCTCACCTACACACGCAGGGTTCCCTCCCTTCGCCGTTTCTACAACCACTTGTGAAGGCCTTCTAAGAAGGAAATGCGTCCGTTTCACATTCGGACCTAACACACTGCACACGGTCGTACAAGACTGCGCCGCTCCACCTCGGACCATGACTGCGCCGCACGCTCTCGGGACACACAGACTCAAGAACATCAAGCGACGAGCTGCTCGGCCGCGCCGCCGGAAGCGGAAACACTCCGGTGAGCCGAGAGACCGGGCGTAACTCGCACCGCACACCCGGGATCAACAGCCCGGTTAGTTCAGAGGTTAAGCTTAGAGGTTTCAGCACAGGCCTGATCTGCGAGGACCGAGCACAAGCGCGCTCCGAGGTGACAGCAGCGAAACCCAACCGCGCACGGGCGCGCGCGCGCACGCGCACGCGCACGCACACGGGAGCGCGCGGCTACACCGCA
>NW_004955427.1:3325188-3348322 GCF_000276665.1 Chinchilla lanigera | reverse complement strand
CACCAACAGGGCCGCGAGAGGCGGCGGCGGGGTGATCCCGGCGGGGGAGACGCGGGCCCCTGCCCAGCCCGCGTGGTGCCGGAAGGGCCCGAGCTCAGGCGGCCAGCCTCCTCCTGCCTCCGGTTACCGCCCCCCCAGCTGCTCTCTGGGGCAGCTCCGCGGAGGTGAGAGCGGCGCCGGTCCGTGCAGCCCTCCCGCGCCAGGGCAGCGCCGCGCGCGAAGCGGTCGAGCGCCCCGCGGGGAGCGCGTTAGCCTGCGCCGCAGACACCCAGGCGGGCCGTGCCGGTGCGCAGCGCTGTCCCAGCGGGTGCACGCGGCCGGGCAAGCCCACCCAAAACAACGGAAACTGCCTTTTAGGTCAAAAACGTAAATGATTAATTAAGCCCGTCCTTTCCAGTACAGCGTAACTGGCAGGCGTGGTAAGGTAAGTGCGAGCCGCGTTAGGAGAAGCGGCTGTGATTAAAGCTCCGACGGCTACGAAGTCCGGCGAGCGGCCCTGAGCGCCTGGCGGGTCCGCAGCCGGGAGGTCGACGGCAGAGGAAGGAGGTGCCTCCGGGGAGGGGATCGCCGGAGGGAACGGCACGGCGGAGGAGCACGTCAGACGCGAGGGCAGCCTGGGCCGGGGGAGGGCCAGGGCCCGCTGGAGCCCTGGAGTCTTACTTAACGAATGTTGAGAGAATCTGCAGCGGGCGACATTAACCCGCAAGCGGTTAGAGAAGGCGAGTAAGGGGCCTGGACACTGTTCTCGAGCCGCTGCAGGAGCCCAGGAGAAACCTCGCTGACCCGTAGCAACAGCGGCAGAGGGGTAGGTCAGCGAGGGACGCGGCGCGGGGCGGCCCTGCCAGAGCGGATGGGCAGGCGGGCACGGCCGCAGCCGCACAGGCTCCGTGGCAGGCGGCCTCGCTGCCGTGCCCGGCCCAGGCGAACGCGCCAGCGTCGGGTGCAAAGGGAATCAGCGAAGGAGCTCGTGTGAGCGCAGGCAGGGCGGCCGCGACGACCTCGGAGCTGGCACTAAGTGTTAAGAGCGGGTGGAGGACCCGGGTGAAACAGTTCCGAAGTATTTCCTTGCTTCTCGTAAATGCACTGCCCCGAAACTTGGCCGCTTCGCTCCACCCAGTTTTTTAGTAACATACGTAAGTAGCAACAACAAACGTAAGGCTGCAGTGACTGCAGTTGCTCAGAAGCCGAGAGAGGTGGCGGTGTGATGCCCGGCTGTCACCTTGACTGGCCCACAGGACCCTCAGGGTGCTGGTGAAACACGGCTGGGGGGCGAGCTTGGCATCTGCATCTAGACTGAGCGAAACGGACCCTCAGGGCAGCAGGCCGTCCAGGCCGGAAGGAAACCAGGCAGCTGCTCCTCTTGAGCTAAGCGTGTGGTCTCCCGCCACCGATTTCAGCGCTCTTCTCGGGCCCTGAGACAGCCACGGGCTCCCCATCGTGGCCTCTGCACTAAACTTCTACCGCTGGCTCTCCCCCGCTGCAGATGACAGGACTCCTGGCCCTCCTAACGGTGTGAGCCAGGGCTTCCTAAGACACAGGCAGAGGAGCGGGTATTTGTGAACACTTGTTTCAGTGTACTTTGCCTTATTTAAATGTTGACATGTGAACTCAGTCTGGCCTGGCCTGTCGGGTTGAATGGTGTGACACTGCCACTATGCTAACCAAACACCGTGGAACAGTCGCTCTGGGGAGGCCACCAGGTTGGGAGGACGGTAGCGGCGAGTGGGCTGGGCCCAGGGCCAGCACCGGCCTGCCGGCCGTGTGAGCCGGCTACTTGGAGAGCAGATCCTCCAGCACCCTATCTGGTCAAGTGATTCAGCCCTGGCCGGCATCTGGACTGCGGCCTCATGAGAGACCTTGAATCACAGCACTCAACGCCTCTTCCAGATTCCCAAAAAATGGGGATTTGTCTGAGGTCACCAAAGGCAAAGACAGATTAAAACGACCTGACACTAGAGCCTGATCTTTTGCTCTAAAAGGGAAGGTTCGAGTGGTCATGGTGGCGGTGATCCCAGCCACTGGAGACTGGGGCAGGAGGAGTGCGAGTCTGGGGCCAGCCTAGGCAGCTTAGCAAGGCTCTCTCAACATTGCTTCAGTTATTTTTTAAAAAAGGCTTGGAAGCAAGGCCCTGCGATCACACCCCGGGACCACACACACACATAAGAAGGGAGATCAGAAGTCTACAGCGCAAAACTGGAAGAGACCAAACGCCGCACCGAGAGTTCAGGAAGTGAGAGGAGACAGTGTGAAAAAGTAATAAAAGCATGGCAGTGCTTTCTCTTATCTTTCCTAGCATTGTGGATGTTAATAATTTACTGTGTTTTATACAACAGAACGTGTGGAACAGCTTTATGATCCCGGTTATGTTGTAACGCTATTTTGAAACCAGCAATTCAGAGTTCTAGAACAGGATGGAATTTTTTAAATGGAACTGTAATAAAATCCTAGAAAAGCAAAAAGTTATTTAGAACAGCTTTCCACACTTCACATGAAAATGCCGGTATTGTACAAGGTGAATTATTCTACTGCATTGGCTGAAGATGTGAACATCATACGTGAGAATCCAATAAAGCCTGGCAGCTTATCTTGCTGCAAACCTTCTAGACAAAAAGTCCGCAGCAGAAATCTCCCCACTACCACTTGCCCGTAACACACTAACTCACTAACAAAGATTCCCGCAGGCAGATGGCTCAGTCCTGCAACTCCCGCACGCTGGGAGGCCGAAGTGGGAGGATCTCAAGTGGGAGCTCACTCTGGGCAGTTCAGCAACTGACTGAGACCTTAGCGAGACCCTGTCTGAAACGAAAAAAATTTAAAAACGGGCTGGGAATGTCGCTCAGTGCGACAGCCCTGGGTTCAATCCTCTGCTTCACAAAAATAAATAAAATTAATTAAAGATGTCACGGTAAACTGATCCTGTGTGCAGAATTACACTTTTGCCCTGAGAAGCAATCTACCTGCGTTGACAGGTTTACCTGGTGTCAGCACCAGCTAATTATGGAATATCTTGTGTGTGAATGCTTCACGGCAGACACAAATGGTGCTGAAAGATTCAAAGTAACTGACTTACTAAAACCTCATCATTCATCCTGGAACGATGCGCTGGCCTTTGTGAGGAAAGTACGAAAGCAGTGATCAGTAAAACTACCAGCATCTTAGAGCAAATCAAGGGCAGAGGATATAGCTCAGCAGCACAAGCACTTGCCTGACAAATGCAAGGTCCTGAGTTGGATTCCTGGTACCCACCAAAAAGGAAAAAAAAAAAAAATCTAACAAAACAAATCAACAAACAAAGGCAACAAAGTGCAGCAACGATCACTATACTATTCAACCCCACTCACCTAGAGAAATTTAAAAATTAAAATAAAAGCCAGTGTTAATTAAGGAAGTCTTAGATGCACCAGTATTTATTCATTTTATTAAACCTTGACCCTTGGGGCTGGGGATTTAGCTCAGCGGCACAGCGCCTGCCTGGCAAGCGCAACATCGTGAGTTCGATTCCCGGTACCAGAAAAAAAAAAATAAATAAAAAAATAAACCTTGACCCTTGACCTTTTTAATACTCTATATAACAAAATGGGAAATACATACACAAGTCTGTGCTGTGTCCTGAGGTATAATGACTGTCTTAAGGAAAAGCCTGATCTGTGAGACTGAAAATATGAGTTAGCCATTTGTTCTAACCAAACGCCAAGCTGTGGGCAGAACTAACCACTGATTGTCGCCCAACATCAATTTTATTTGAGCGATAGAATGGATACTCAGACTTTGGTATTTGTCAGATTTTTTTTAATGAATAATGTAAGCGTGTTAGGTCCAGAAAAACAACTGTTATATTCATTTTTGGAGTTGGGTGTGGTGGGGCATGCCTGTAACCCCAGCATTTAGGAGGCTGAGGCAGGAAAATTGCTGTGAGTTCGAGGCCAGCCTGGGCTACATAGTAAGTTCAAGGCCAGCCTGAGCTACATAGCGAGACGCTGTCCCTCCAAAAATTCATTGCCAATAATAAAATTCAAGTTTTCAAATTTAAAAAAAATTAAATTTGGGGAGACTTTTGTCAGATACCCTCAGCTTGATAGCTTCCCAAAACTTGAAGACTTTTTCTGAAGCCGGTGGTGATTTTATTCACAAATGTGATTGTTTGATATTATATAATGAAATGTTATAACGAAATATTTTATAATATATAATGAAATATTATATAATGAAATGAAATTTATATAACTCATTTTTCCAAATGAATGGAAGGGCTGGGCGTGGTGGTGCCACCTGTATATAATGCCAGCACTTCGGAGGCTGAGGCAGGAAGATTACTGCAAGTCTGAGGCCAGCCTGGGCTACACAGTGAGTTCAAAGCCAGGCTGAACTACATAGCAAGACCCTGTCTAATTTAAAAAAAAAAAAGGCAAGGCATTACATAATCACATACGAGTAAGAGGTCCATTTCAAATGTAGAAGAGACCAACGAGTTTTTAATGGATCAGAATGAAAAATTCAATGATATGGTTTCAGATTCCACACTACATCTAGCCTTTAAATAATTACCACTGGTGTTGGGATACAGAGTCCTCCACACCCCACACCCCTACGTCGGCAGTTCCACTTTCTGCAGGTTTAGTTACCAAGAGTAAGCCTTACTCTGCAAATGCCACTTGGAGAATTCCAGATATAAACGACTGGTAAGCTTTAGCTTGCATACTTCTCTGAGTATGGTAGTGTGTGACATCTCAGGCAGCCCTCCGGGCCCCATCCTGATAGGGCTCATCCCTCGTCCACTGTAACCACACGGTGCACGGTCCCCACCCTCCGTCACTGGCCGGCGGGCTTAGCATCCCCACCGCAGAGCCCGCCTGTGTTCAGTAACCTTCACGTAAGGGCCGGACACGCTGTGCCAGGGCCGTGTGATTCACCTCACGTCATCTCACCACACAGGCCCTGCACATTTAACGTCAGCACAGAAAGTGACTGCAGGTCAGTGCCGTGTTACGAAACACGGCCAGGGATGTAACTCAATGGTGCAGCGCCCGCCTGGCAAGCGTGAGGTCGTGAGTTCAGTTCCCAGTATCAAAAAAAACCCAGATATTATGAAACAGAGACCACATTCACATAACTTCTATTACACACAGTATTATAATTGCTCTATTTTATCGTGTTGTTAATCTCTGACTGTGCTTAGTTATAATTAAATGTTATTATAGGCATGTGTGCATAGGAAAAACATAGTGTATATAGGATTCTGTAGTGTATATAGGATTCTACACTATAGTGTATATAGGATTCTGTACTACCGTGTAGCTTCAGGCGTCCACTGGGGGTCTTGGACTACATCCCCATGGATAGGCGGAGGTTACTATAGTAATGTTAAAGAAAAATATCCAAGTTATCTGAAAAGACTATTAAAATATGTCTTCCTTTTCCAACTACTTATCTGTCTAAAGTAAGCGTATTTTCAGATACTTTACCAAAACATACTGCAGTAAGTAAAATGTAGGAGCAGATATGACGATCGTCTATAAAGCCACATGTTGAAGGACTAGCAAAAATGCAAAATGCTGTTTTTTCTTACTAAATGCTTTATTTTCTGGTTTAATAGATAAAGTTTTTAAATAATAGTAGAAACTTAAATAATTTTTACTGCCAGAATTGAGGGAATGACATATTGTTCACCTCGATACTTCCAGACTGGACTATTTATTTATTTATTTATTTATGTATTTATTTTTTGTACTGGGAATTGAACTCATGACCTCAGGCTTGCCAGGGAAGTGCTTATGCCGCTTAATTTATTTATTTATGTAAGCAATCTATTTAAAACTTTTCATTCAGAATTTAAAATTTGAGGTCTTTGCATGCAGTGCTTTGTTTTTTTTTTACATTGGTCTACAGGGATTTATTCTGAATATCTATAAATAAGAACAACAGGGTGTACCAAATAAAAAGACTAATTATAAAGACGTTCAAGAGCTGAGAGAGAAATTAGCCGAGATCATGGGCAGAGCAAACATCATCATCAGTGAAATAATAAAAACTTACAGACCCACACTGTGATACATACTTTGGTATACTGCTAATGTCAGTAACAGGACCTAGCACTGCTCAAAGCCCATCATAGACTGGATACTATGTTAGGAGATAGATACTCCTAAAATAAGTAATCCATGGAGGAATGGCCAAAGGTTGAAGTTACGGAATCTCGCCAATGAGACTCAATGCTAGTAAAGAAAACAAATGTTCATAACCACGAAAGGGAAAAATTGTATAGCTGAAAGGATAATTTAATATAGAAATTAATTAATGAAGAAATCTGAACTCTCATTACTGAAAGACTATGCAAGTTTAATACAAACTCAGGGACAGTTCTTCATTTAAACAATCACCTCCCCTCCCCGAAAACTGCTTACGTATTCAGGACAGTAGGGCAGGGTGCTGCCATAGCCCGTGGACCAAATCCCGCTGATTGCACAACCTGCCATCTAAGAATGGTTTCTGCCTTTTCAGGCGGTTGCATAAGGACCTGCATAATATCCTCCACCCTGTCTCTCATCCCACTAAACCTGAAATACCTAATATGTGATCCAGTGCAGAAAAGGTTTGCTAGTCCTTGCTTCAAGCAAGCCTTCGGAGGCACTTTAACATCATGGCTTTGCATTCCGCAAGTCCAGTTCTGGCACTTACCAGCTGTGTGAACTCGGGCAAGCCCCTGAACTGCTGAGCCTCGGTTTACTCACCAGTAAGTTGAGATACATAAAATCAGACTGCTTGGATTACGTAAAATAATGGGCAACGTATGTAGTGCACTTGACACGTTCCAGAAACATAATAAATATTAACGGCTTTCTCACTCCCATAAATTATGGCAACTGCTGAGGAACTCTTCCCTCTGCTTGCGTGTCCACAGCTGGGAGAAGCTGGAAACACAGATTGTGGACTGGAAAAAAAAACCCATTAGTCATATATTGTCTTCATAGCATTTTTCCCCCAGAGCATGTTCACGTTTGTGAAATCAAACCAGTTAGGAAAGAGCTCAGCGTAGTTGAAAATACCATAACTGTTGAAATTATGTCAAAAACAATGAAAAATTTTCCAAAGATGCACTACACTGGCTATGAGGTTCAGTAAGGAGGTTCTCCCGGCAACATGCTCCCATTTTCCTCCGTTTCCAGTGAGCATGTTCAAAACTTCATCTCTCAGCCTTATTCTGGATTTTACCAGCATGTCCGTTGCCTTATGGTGTGTTCTTTTTGTCAGCCTACATCATCCGATACGGTGTAAAACGTTCGTATAACTCTAGCAAGCGGGATGGAGAAGGCAAACAACGCTGCATCAGGAGCGTAGCAGAGAAACAACGTCACCACTTCGTTTTATGTATTCACGTCCGCGGCTATGGGAACCCTCCCCTGCTCGGTGCTCTTCACAGGACACACAAGAACCCTAGTGGTATTTATACCACTCAGACCATATGATAGACGCTTCACCTATGAAATACGAGGTTAAGGTCAATACAGGTTTGCCTTCCCTTGTGTCTCCTTAGAAGGCGGACATGGTTGAAACGCCCACCCCCCCCCCCCCGGAAGGTTGTATCACACCATCCCGTACGCAGCAGCCCTCCTGGGGAGAAGTACGGAGCCAGGTGATGGAGAACCGCCCCTGTTCGGCGGCTGGCTGACCCCACGCAGGTCGGCAGAAGGCTTCCGCTTTAAAGACAGTCACACTGACCTTCTCACAAAGAAGCACTAAGCACAGGAAAGACTAGGTGATCTTGATCTGGGGAAGGCAGAGGTTAAGGGAAGACACAATAGAAATAAAACTAAGCTTTTAGGTGGCCATTTCAGGGCTCTCAGATAGTGTGCCCATGGGTTCATTTATTAAAAGACGTTTTTCGCCAGGCACAGTGATAGACAACAGTTCAAGGCCACCGTGGGCAGTTTAGCAAGACCCCCACTTCAAAATAAAAAGTACTGGGCATGGTGGCTCACACCCACAATCCCAGCACTCGGGAGGCGGGAGCCAGCCTGGGCTATAAAGAGAGCTCCCGGCCAGCCTGGACTGCAGAGCGGGAACCTGTCTCCAAAGTAAATAAATGAATAAAAGTAAAAAGGGGGGGATGTAACTCAGTGATAAACTAGCCCTTTATTCCCTCCTCAGTATTGTAAAAAAAAAAAAGGTATTTGTGAATTCTGTTTCAAGGAAAGAGTTTTAAAAAGCAATATCTAGCAATCTAATTATAGTATCAATTTATACATTCTGTTAATCACAAAACATTCACCTATTATAGACTCATTCGATAAGTGCTCACTGGGCGCCTACAGTGCTCTGGGCCCTCTTCCCGCAGTATAGTGCTGGACAGAAAAGCAGTCAGCTCCCTTCTGGAGCTTACACTCTACGGCAAAGACAGAAAAGAAGGAAATAACTATCAAACACAATGCCCAGTGCTGGTAATAAGCTATAAAGAGAAACAAAGCAAAACAAAGAGAGAAAGGCAGAGCTGCTGTTTTGTTTTGTTTTGTTTTGTTTTTTGGGTTTTTGTTTTTGTCTTTTTGAGACAGGGTCTCGCTATGCAGTCCAGGCTGGCCTTGAACTCACTTTGTAGCCCAGGCTGGTCTCGAACTCGCAACAATCTGCCTGCCTCAGCTTCCCGAGTGCGGGGATTACAGGCGTGCGCCTCCACGTCCGGCTAGAGCTGCTATTTTAGATAAACCCTAGAAAGCCTCCCTACCAATTCCAAACCTAAATGACAACAAAGCACTGTGAGGCCTGAGAACTCTTGTCTCCCGCCCTTTATGAATTCGGAGCAGTGTTACCTGCTGCCTCAACTCTAATCAGGCTGAGGGCTCCAGATCCCCACGCCCACCTCCAGCCTTTCTCTAAGCTCTGACTCCAAATTGCCAGATCTGAAACCAAACTTTGCATATTGCCTCTGTGCCCCTAAGACCCCATCAAAAACCTCGTCTTCGGGGACTGGGGATTTAGCTCAACAGCACAGCGCCTGCCTGGCAATCGCGAGGTCATGAGTTCTATTCTCGGTACCGGAAAAAAAAAAAAAAAAAACCTTACCTTCACTGCTCCGGAAATCTCTAAAGGTTTAAGATTTGACTCTCTGCTCCTTCGTTCCACTCCAGAGAAGTCCTAACAGCTCCTTCCCCACAGTGGCTTCACTCACAGTCACTATTACTGCTCTGAAGAGCAGCTGCAGTTAGGGAAAACATTTCTCCGCTCCACCACCAGTGGACTCCATGACCTCCCGCATCAGAGCTAAACCTCTATGCCTGGTTTATACATCATCTAAAATCCAGCCATGGCAAACCTCTTAGTTACGGACTAAATTCCTCCCCGCAAATCACAGGCTGAGGTCATAACTCCCACTACTTCAGAGTGTAACGAGAGTTGGAAACAGGACCTTCAGAGGTAATTACGCTAAAACGAGGCTCACAGCGAGCCCTGATCCAGTCTGGTTGGGCTCAAAGCAGGAGGGAGTGCTACCAGGGACGCACGTAGAGAGCAAAGGCCGTGCGAGGGCTGGGGAGGCAGCTCGGTGGTAGAGCACTTGCCTAACATGTGAGGCCCTGGGTTTGATCCCCCACACCAGAAAGAAAGAAAAGCCCATGCGGGGCCCCAGCAGGAGGCGGACATGCACCAGCTGAGGAGGAAGGCCCCAGGGGAGACCAAACCTGCTCGCACCTTCGGCTTGGGCTTCCATCTTTTCTTCCTCAACATGAAGTTCCTTAAATAATCTTTGAAAACAACGTATTAATTCTTTCTTAATGTGTTTCTTTTTATGGTACCAGGGATTAAACCCAGAGCCTTAGCACTGCGCTACAGCTCAGCCTGTTTCCATCTGTCACTTTGAGACTGGGTCTTGCTAAGTTGCTGACGGTGGGCTCAAACCTGCAATGCTCCGACTTCAGCTTCCCAAAGTGCCGGGCCTACGGGCACGGCCCACCATGCCCTACCGAAAATAGCACATTAGTTCTTGCACAGACTTTTATCTAAGCTGCTATTCTTGTCTATAATATTCTTCATCCCTTGCTTTAAAACGAGGCTTCTGTGTTCTTTGTTTTTGTTTGGAGGTGCTGGGACAGAATCTGAGGGCCTTGCATGTGCTAGGCAAGTCCTCTGAGCTACACCCTCAGCCCCTCCATTGAGACAACCTCTTGCTCCACTGCCCAGGCTGGCCTTCAACTTGCATCTTCCTGCTTCAGCCTCCTGAGTGGGTGGGATTATAGGTGTACACTACTACTCCAGCTAACTATAGGGTTTTGAAGTCAAAGGACCTTGGGTTCACATCCCAGCTCTCTCTTAGTAATCATCTAGCTTTCATTTTGCTAAGCTTGTATTCTCATTCTTCCAAGGGTGTTTTAACTGCATCACAGGGTAGGTTAGGGCCTGTAAGTCAGAAAGGATAGTGAACATGATAAGCCCAGCACACTCCTGGCATACACATTCTACACCCATAACGGGAGCTCCAGTCACTCTCCCTTTCTCAGAGCTGTGCTAATACTTGATTGTTACGCATCGAGGCATCTTTGTGCCACCAGTCCGACTTGAGTAGAACACGGGAGAAGAGAACCATGGAGCCCAGCTCGGCACCTAACGCGCAGGGCCTTGATATAACCTGAGAAACGACAGTAGACGTGATAAACGGGGGGGTCATTCAGAGTTCTTAACATGGTCAGAACAGGACGGGCAGAGGCACCAGACATGCAGGTGATCAGGACACACTCTGCGACAGTGGAGGCAACAGGTCATGAACAACTGAACTGCAGTTGTACCCGCAGGAATACAAAGGAAGCCATCGTTTAGAGAAATACTTTCAACAAATAATTTAAACCAATGGTGCAAACCTACCGCACACGGGCCGCAGCGGGCCGCTGGTATCACTGAAGCCTCTGAAAGGTCCATCGTCACCCATCTACCCACAGACCGGAAACAGGAAGTCAGAGAGAACGCCAAGGCCTTGAGCCGGGTGGAGCAGTAGCACCCGAGACAGAAAAAAGGAAGGCATGGGAAAGCCGGGAGGCCTGAGACCGCCTCAGACCTGCACATGTGGTTCTCTGCTCTGCTTTCTCAGGATTGCACCTCTCACCTGTACTCTCACTGGGGCAGGCTCTGAGCCCTGCTCATCCAAAACACTTCAGGAAGGGATTTAAAAATCAACTCCCACGAAGGCACAAGCGGAAACTTTTCCTGGAGGTCTGGACTGTATACAGAGGCTCTCAAAAAAATGAGTGACTACATCATGAAATCTGGAGAACTGACAGACACAACAGAGGACGGGGTGAGAGGGCGTGCCCTTCCCATGATCATCACCACACACTGACCTCCTGCCCGATACAAACACTAGCTGCGGGGCTGGGGATCTAGCTCAGCCGCACAGCGCCTGCCTGGCAAGTGCAAGGTTGTGCGTTTGATTACCAGTACCGAAGGGGGGGGGGAACACTAGCTGCAATGTGTCACTATGTCCTGTATTTTTAAATTAGCATTAGGAATCCTTTTCTTATCTTAATTCTAAATGCTGTCTGACACCATATGCAAACAAACAATTGTTTTCGTTGGCTGTCCTTAAGAACTCTGAATGGTCCCCCGGTTTATCACGTCTCCTCTCCAGTTTCTCAGGTTATATCAAGGCCCTGCGCGTTAGGTGCCAAGCTGGGCCCCATGGTTCTCTTCTCCCGTGTTCTGCTCAAGTCGGACTGGTGGCACAAAGATGCCTCGATGCGTAACAATCAAAAAAAACTAAACATTAGCACAGAGCAGCAGGGTCTGGAAGTGCCGTGGCACTAGCCCTTGCTGTCTTTTAGATGGGTCAGGTTCACGTGTCGTGCAAACAGAGAGCCCAAAGACCTGCCCGGCAGCATGGCCCGCTGACCACGCCTCGTTCCTCCAACGCTTCTCTTCCATCTCAAGTTAAGCTGACCTTCGTTGCCATTAGCAGAGGTAGAAAAAGAAGGTTCCTACTGCCTCCATAAGAACTTGTCACAGCTACTATGATTAGAAAAGGAATCATTGCTTCACTTTTTTTTCCTGCCATTATGGGTCACTTGGAGGAGGGCAAAAGTCAGAACTCACCCAAATCCTATCCTCAAGGTTTTCTCAGCTCATCTTCTGAAACAAGACCTGATCACTACATCTCTGTGAGTCAGCTTTGTAGTTCTGGCCCTTCGGCAGTTCTGACCCTTTTAAATAACCCTGAGTTTTCTTCAAATGTGGAATTTCATGGCAAGTGGTGTAAATTTACAAAAGGATTTGCCCCCTACGGAACTTAAGTGCATTAGCCAATGACTCTCGTGGGAATTATTTCCAACCATGCACTAGTTTCGAGGTGTGTGTGTTATGGTGTGTAGACACGCAAGGGTCGCTGTGCAGGGAAGGTTGTTTTGTTCAATCCTGGTGGTGCTGAATCACTCAGCAGATTACTTACTCTGAACTTTGTATCATTTTTTTGTATTATATTCGTGGGGCACACACTTATCCACTGCACTCTGTCAAACATTACACAAACTGAGTTTTAAAAAACAGTCACTGTACAGCCACTGTGGAAAAGAGGATAGCAGTTCCTCAGAAAATCAGACACAGAATTATCCTACGATCCAACAATTTGACTTCTGGTTATATACACAAAAGTGTTGAAAGCAAAGTCTCAAACAGATCCTTGTACATACATAGTCATAGCATTTTCATGACAGCCAAAATGTAGAAGCAATTCAGGTATCCATCAATAAAGGGGTAAACAAAATAAGGTACATGTGTATATACATACACAAACAGTGGAATATTATTCAGCCTTAAACAGAAAGGAAATGCAGGTCTATGCTTACAATATGAATGAACCTTGAAAATATTTACACTATTGATTTTTGGGGGGGGGATTTTTTTGGGTTTTTTCCAGTACCAGAAATCGAACTCATGACCTTGTGCTTGCCAGGCAGGCGCTGTGCTGCTGAGCTAAATCCCCAGCCCCCTATTTACACTATTGAAATAAACCAGTCACAAAAGGACAAAAACATGATTCAACTTCTATGAAGAACCTAGAGTCATAAAGTCATAGAGACAAAAAGTAAAGCAGCAGTCACAGGGACAAGGGAAAAATGAATGGGGAGTTATTGCTTAGTGGATACAGACAGTTTGGGAAGATAAAAAATTCTGGGGATGAAAAGTGATGACAGTTGTACAAGAACATGAAAGGATTTGTGCTAATAAACCACAGACTTAAAAATAGTTAAGATGGGGGCTGGGGATTTAGCTCAATGGCAAAGCGCCTGCCTGGCAAGCGCAAGGTCGTGAGTTCGGTTCCTGGTACCGGAGAAAAACCAAAAAAAATTGAAGATGCTAAAGTATTCCTGGATTAGAAAAAAAAAAAAAAAAAAAAAAAAATAGTTAAGATGGCAACTTTTACATTATGTATATTTTACCACAATTTCTGAACTATCTAAAATATTTCAGAATCTAATAGAACTACAGAAATAGGGCTAGGGGATAAAGCTCAGAGCACAGCGCCTGGCTGGCAAGTACGAGGTCCTGAGTTCGATTCCCAGTACAAAAGAAAAGAACTATACAAATAAAGAAAGATGGGAAAGAAGACAGCACTCCTCTTCTGGAAGCCAGGACTGTTTAAATTCAGAGCAATAATGCAGACACAAAGAGACAGCAAACCAGAGGGAAAAGCTCTGGCCCTCAGCTCAGTAGGTGCATTCTACATGTATAGCGGCGCGTCTCAGCCGCTCGCTACAGCGCCCCCTGCCGTGGATCTTTTTACACTTTTTCTTTTCTGGCTGTGCTGGCAGTTGAATGAAGGGCCTCCTGTGGGCCAGACAAGTGCTCTTTCGCTAAGCTGCATTTGCAGCCCTTTTTTTCTTCTGCTTTTTTATTTATTTATTTATTTACTTTGAGCCAAGTTCTTGCTGAGTTGTGCAGGCTGGCCTTGAACGTGTGGTCCTCCTGCTTCAGCTTCCCAAATGACTGAGATTACAGGGGTGCGGTGCCATGCGTGGATATACGTTTCTTCCCCCACCCCCATACATCCTTGGATGGACGTCTAGTACCGCAGATATGCTGTCTATCTGTTTATGCATCACAGCCCTCTGCAGACCCATAAACTATTGTACAATCTGATATCCACCTGCCCCTGAGCCTATATTTGTCCTCTGGGGGCGACGACATAGCTCTTTTTCAGAATCCATGATTTACAGTATGAGCCACTCTACAAACTGCTATGCAAAGAACGAATCTGAAACACTCAGAGGAGGAGGGTGCACTGCTGCTCAATGCTACAATGTGTTCTAAAGTTTGCTCGGTGTTCCCTTCCGCAGCGCTTATACTAAAGTCCACCGCAGGCATTGACGTGTCTGAGTGCGGCCGTACATCCCACAAAAAAAGAAATTCATCGTTACTTTCTGCAATACCTGGCGGTTAGCACTGTATATTATACATCTAGGTGTTCAACAGAACTGCAGTAAGTTTAATTCAGATATCCGGCATCAGGTATAGCTGGTGTAGCATTGCCATCATTGTTCAATATAACCATGACAGAATTTACTTTCACGTGTAGCAAAATGATGTTCATAGGTTTTAAGGAAAACCTACATAATTTTTCTTATTAACATGTAAAGTGCCTTATAGCTTTGCCACTCACCCTGGACCTCGGGCCAGAAACATCAGAATCACCTAGGAGCTGTTTAAACAGCCAGAAGCACAAGCTCCACACCAGACCTGCTGAAACAGAATCTGTAGTTCAACAGGATCCCTAGACGACCACGCTTACACACAGAGAAAAACTGCCCCAAAGGACAAGTGTGAAAGTTCTCCCTTAACTCATCAAAGCCTTTTATTTTTAACCATCCAAGCAGACCTACTCATCAACCCACTAGAGTGATAATACAGAGCCCATGGGAAACACGAACCAGACAGAGATCATGTGAGATTCCTAAAAGACACGCACCCCAGGGGTGCAAAATGCGCACATTTCTATCCTGGGGGTTACCTCTGAAAGAAATTTAGAAATTAGCTCACTCTGCACCAGCAAGGATAGTAGGGAACAGGTGAATGGTGCGCCCGGCGCCTGAGGCCCCCCTTCAGGGCAGTAGCAGCCGCCCTTCACCAAGTGTGACTAGGAATGGGAGGGAGAGACCTGAGGGGAGCAAAGGAAGTGGATAACGAGACGCCCCCTTTCCTCTACATTCCCAGCCACTGTTTCAAAAAATAGCTTAATAAGTGAAAGGCTCAGCTGGGTGTGGTGGTGCACTCCTGTCATCCCAGCACCCAGGAGGCTGAGGCAGAAGGATGGCTGCAAGTTCAAGGCCGGCTTGGGCTACACGGTGAGTTCGAGGTCAGCCTGAACTACAACACGAAACCCTGTCTCAAAAGAAAGCACAAGGCTGCCTCCTTATCAGTTCTTTATGAACAGCAGCCAGAGTCTGGCCAAGAGTGAGCGTAGAAGGGCCCTGGGGAACTCAGCGCCCTGGGAATAAGCTGGCATCTCCGACTTGCACTTTGCTAACATCCGAGGGGCCCAGTGGCAAGCCCAGGCTCTGGAATTCACCAGCTGGGGGGTCCTGAGCCACCTGCTCAATCCCCCTGAGCTCTAGTCCCCTAGTGCACAAAATAGGGCTCATGACACCTACCTCAAACGCTACTGCAGAGCTAAGTGAGCGCTTGCTGGTCTGCTCCTAAAAGTAGTGCTTAATAAATCGTAATTCCCAGTCCACCAGCTCCTCGAGGAGCCCTCAGACATTTTCAGCCACTGAGTGTTTAAGGAAAGTGTCTTACCTAAAGGTGGTTCCGAGTAAGAACAGGAAGTGCTCTAATCAGAAACTACACGTGCTAGCCCCACTGAGGCTCTGCACCAAAACTCTGAGGTGACAGGATGCTGAGTGTGTAAAAGGTTACATCACCCCGAAACTGTCAGTCAGCAGAGACCGAATTCCCCTCTTCGCCGCGCTCCTGTGCTCTGCTCACCAAAAGTGATGGGAGGTCTACAAATTGCTTTTTAACATTCAAACCACCAAAACACCTCAGCTCACAAGAAATCACAGTAACGGCCTATAAATAAAATCCATACTACTTCCAAGGCAGCTACAAAAATGGGTTAGTTTAAGAAATATAAGAATCTTAGCACGCTTAGAAAACACCCCACTCCACATCGTCTGCCTCTCACCCTGCGGAGTTCAGCATCAGGCCAAGAAGGTCACAAGGTGAAGCTCAGCCCGGCCTCCGTGATCTTCCAGTCAACCTAGGCGGGAGAAAGTCAAGAGGCAGCCAGGTCAGAGGCAGCTGCGAACCAAAGGGCAATTCCTTAGGCGCAGCTCGTCCTCGGTCTCTGAGCAATGAGAGATCCTGCCTTTCCGTTATGCTCTCGGAAGAGCTGCGAATCCGTAGGAGGAGCTGCTCAGAGTCCACAGCGTCTGGAAGGACTTCTTTTGCTTTCTGAGAGCAGGCCCTACTTCAGGACAAAGCAGGGTGCCAAGGCTTTGCCACCTTCTCCTCAGTTGGGGGTCAGTATCTGAGCACCTAAGCTAGGCCAACACGGCCCTGACCTCCCCACGCTCCCCACAGCAGAGGAGCCGGGCACCGACCCCAGGGGTCGCTCTTCCGTCTGGCCCGGGCTTCTGCCCTGCGCCCTGCCCGGCTGGGTCTTCAGCCTCAGCACCGCGATTTTAGACAGCTGGTGGAGGGCGAGGAGGGTCATGCGCAGTACTCTGAAGCCAAGTAAAGACTTGAGCGTTCTCTGTGCATGTAGCTATCTACCAGCTGATCCCCTCCTCTCCCGGGAGAGCTGAGGGTGGTGGAGCGAGTGCTGAGATTGTTTCTCTTCTTTTATTGTCAGAACAGCCTGCATCTAAGAGAAATTTTTTTTAAAAATTTCCACTTAGCCAGATAATGTACTTCTTAAGATGCTAGATTCAAATTGAGGTTATATGTATTACCCGGTACTTAAGATTTACATAATAAATGTCATCCTCTTTGGGAGAATCCCTTCACCCACTGAAGCCAGCTCACAAGTGCATGTAGAGAGAAAGTCTAATACAACCTACCTAGAAACATGCTTGTCTTTAGACACAGTCCCTTAAAATACTTTACACAGATTATCACAAACCTGATGGTCCAGCCAAGTTACCAAATTTCAAGTTTCCCTCATTCATAAAATGGTCATTCATAAATCTTAATTTTACAAGCCGGGCATGATAAGGCATGCCTGTAATCCTAGCACTTGGGAGGCTGAGGCAGGAAGATCGCTGCAAATTCAAGGCCAGCCTGGGCTACACAGTGAGCTCAAAGCTAGCCTGAGCTACACAGCAAGAACCTGTCTCAAAAAAAAAAAAAAAAAAAAAAAGAGACTACTAATAAATTTTAATTTTACAGAGGTAAAATGAGAATTACTGAAGGCATGCTATAAAATATTTCAACCTACTCAAATATTTTCCATACACACAGCTTTCTGCCCACCCTGAGGGGTAAGTATACCTCTAAACCTGCACACGGACCCTCCCGGGAGATTCCGCCCCGGACACCACAGCTCTGCCCCTGAATTACCGCATTAAACTGGCGCTGCCTCATCACCACCCCGGCCACCTCGCCCAGCAGCCTCCCCGCCTTTCCAGCCTTTAAGGCAAAACGACACGATTCCTGCTAACACCCCGGATTTTTCTTCCCCCAAAAACCTGACTCCCCAATATTTTGCCCCAAATCAGTTATTATTACCGATAGTTATATAGTACTGATAATTATACTGAAAATTATTATTCTCTACGGGAAACAGCCCGGGAGGAACGGCGCGCGCCAGGTACCTGTCCACGGCGGCGGGAGGGCGGCGGACGGCGCGCTGGGGCGGCCGGCTTATAGCGCGGCATCCGTGCTCCGGGCCGCGTGGGCTCGGGCCAGGGGGCGGGCGGCGCGGGGAGGAGGCTGCTGGGCTTTTTGGGCGCCCTGGAAATTCCCGCCGCAGAGGTACTGACCGCCGGACATTCCCCGCCGGGGCGGCCGCAAGACCCGGACTGGAGCGCGGACCAGCGCCCCAGGGAGCCCGCCGCGAGGAGCGGCTTCCCCGCGGAGGCCCGCTCGACCCTAGAGCCGATGCAGACAAAAAGGAAAAACAGGCGCTTAAGAAAGCCGTGAATGCCCAGCATAGGAAAGAAAGGGAATCCATACGGCAGGTTCAAGCAGACATCAGGGGAATACAAATTCCACTGCAAGTGTCTGCAACAGATTAAGCCAGTGTGAGGACAGCATCTCAGATACAGAAGTCAGGCTTTCGGTTACTGATCATGAACAGAAAGATTTCTTAAAAACAGCAAGGGACCATGAGAAATAAATCAGCAGCTGTAGATGAGGCAAAGAAGAACAACTTAAGACTGAAAACAGGAGATGACACAAATGATGTAAAGAACTGCCCGCAGACGTCAGGGCAGAAAATTTCTCTGGTAGGGAAAAAGAATTTCACATGTACAGATAAGGAATATAGAAATACAGTTAGCCATGATCAAAGAAAATCTACAGCCAGGTATATCACAGTCAAGGTTCCAGAAATTCAGCACAAGAATAGAATCTTAAAAGCTGTCAGGGAAAGAAACACATCACCTACAAAGGAAAGCCCGTCAGACTCACAGCTGACTTCTCAGCACAAACCCGCAAGTCCAGGAGAGCTTGGAGTGAAGTATTTCAAGTTCTGAAAGAAGAAAACCTTCCACCCAGCTTGATGTACTCTGCAAAACTACCTTTCAAAACTGATGGAGAAATAAGATATTTTCATGACAAAGGCAATCTGGGGAAATTCGTGACCATCAAACCAGCACTCCAAAATGTTTTGAAGGACGTTCTAGAAAGAGATAACAAGGACTACAGCTCCATGAACCCCAACAGCAGGAATCCACCAGGCACGGCAAACAAACAGAGGGAGGGGGACCCAACAACAGGAAAATAACCTGACAAGGAGAAGGCAATACATATCGTTATAATCATCAATGTTCATGGTCTCAATTCACCAATCAAAAGACATAGACTGGCAGAATGGATCAAGAAGCAACATCTACAATAGGCTGCATAAAGAAACACATTTAATTCAAAAGAAATTCATAGACTGAAAAAGGCTGGAAAACAACATTCCATGCGACAGGAACCCAGAAAAAAAGCAAGGGTAGTTATTCTATTTGTAGACAGAGTGAATTTCCAGCCCACTGACTAAGAGAGATAAAGAAGGTCACTACATCCTTGTAAAGGGAACAACCCAAGAGGAAGAGATAACGATCACAAATATATATGCCACAAATACCAGTGCACCCAACTATATAAAACAAATATTAACAGACATGAAAAATTAAATAAGCACCAATACAATTGTATTGGGGGATCTCAATACCCCACTGTCACAAAAAGACAGATCAACTAGACCAAAAATCAACAATGAAATATTAGAACCGAACCAAACTTTTGAACAAATGGACTTATAGATGTCTACAGAGTGTTCCACCCCACACCATCAGAATACACGTTCTTCTCAGCTGCACACGGGATGTTCTCCAAAATAGACCACATACTAGCTCATAGAACATGCTTAAGTAAATGCAAAGGAATTCAAATTATCCCATGTGTATTATCAGACCACAGTGCAATGAAATTGGAAATCAATGGCAAAAGAAACCACAAGAATTTAATAAACACATGGATATTAACTAGCACCCTCTTGAACAATGATGGGTCACAGATGAAATTAAAGAAGTTAAACAGTTTCTACAATTAAATGATAACCACAATAAAACAAACTGGCATTTACGAGACACAATAAAAGCAGTCCTAAGAGGGAAATTTATAGCACTGAATACCCATATCAGGAAAACAGAGCAAGCACAAATAAAAAACTTAACAGTGAACCTCAAACTTCTAGAAAAAGAGCAGGCTAAGCCAAAAGCTCATATGAGGGAGGAAACTATAAAGAGCAGAGCAGAAATTAATGCACTGGAGACTAAAAAAAAATAAAAAGAATCAATGAATCAGAGTTGGTTCATTGAATGATTAAATAAATTCAACAAACCCTTATCCAACCTTATCAAAAAAGGAAACAAAAGATTCAAATCCATGCAGTTAGGAATGAAAGGGTGAAATCAAAACAGACCCTGCAGAAATCCAGATCATCTATACCTACTTTGAAAACTTGTATTCTAATAAGATGAAAAATGCAAAAAAATGGACAGATTCCTAGATATATATGAATTACCAAAGCTGAATCCAGAAGATATAAAAATCCTAAATAAAACACTATCAATGAAATGAAAGATATAATTAAAAACCTACCAACAAAGAAAAGCCCAGGCCCTGACAGATTCACTGCTGAATTCTACAAGAACTTTAGGGAAGACCTAACTCCACTACTTCCCAAACTCTTTTATGAAATTGAAAGGGAAGCAACACTCTCAGTTTCATTCCTGGAAGCAAACATTACCCTGAAACCAAAACTAGAGAAGGTTCCAACTAAGAGAGAGAATCACAGGCCAATCTCCCTAATGAACATAGATGCAAAAATCCTCCATAACTTCGTTGAAGATAACAGTATGTAATATAGCAACCAGTGCAAATTCCTATCATTTTGTTTTGAGGTCACGTATCATTTTTGTTGTTTCTGTGTTGTTTTGATTTTTGTCTTCATTGTTTTTCTGTCAGTTTTTTAATTTTTAAAATAAAAAAAAGATACTGGCAAACAGAATGCAGCAAGTCATCAAGAAGATTATACACCATGACCAGGTAGGGTTCATCCAAGGGATGATTCAACATACGTACATCAATAAATGTAATGCACCATATTAACAGAGCCAAAGACAAAAAAATCATATGGTCAGCTCAATGGATGCAGAAAAAGCTTTTGACAAAGTCCAGCACCCATTCATGATGAAAACCCTACAGAAAATTGGAATAGTTCTTACCTCAATCTGATAAAAGCCATCTATGACAAACCAACAGCCAACGTCATACTAAGTGGACTAAAACTGAAAGCTTTCACTCTAAAATCAGGAACAAGACAAGGATGTCCATTGTCTCCACTCTTACTCAACATGGTCCTGGAAACTTTATGCAGAGCAATTAGAGAAGAGAAAGAAATAAAAGGAATAACAATAGGAAAGGAAGAGGTTAAAATATCATTAAGATGACACAATACTCTACATAGAAGACTCCAGAAACTGCACTAAAAAATGGCTAGATTTAAAAAGTTAATTCAGTAGCATAGGTGTATACAAAGTCCACACTAAAAAAAATCAGTAGCCTTCCTGTACATAAATAATAAACTCACTGAGAGAGAAATTAAGGAAACCACACCTTTCACAACTTCATCCAAAAAAATGAAATACTGGGGAGTCATTCGAATGAAGGATGTAAAAGACCTCTGTCTACAATGAAAACAACAGTACTCTGAAAAAGACTGAAGAGAATATCAGAAAATGGAAGATATCCCTTGCTCTTGGATAGGAAGAACCAATCTAGTGAAAATGGCTGTACTTTCAAAACGGTTATATAGGAGCTGGGTGTAGTGGCTCACGCCTGCAATCCCAGCACTCAGAAGGCTGAGGCAAGAAATTCGTTGCAAGTGCGAGACCAGCCCGGGCTACAAAGTGAGCTCAAGGCCAGCCTGAATAGCATAATGAGACGTCTCAAAAAAAAAAAAAAAAAGCTGTTATACAGATTTCATGCAATTCTAATCAAAATTCCAACAGCATATCTCACAAAATTAGAGAAAACAATCCTAAAATTCATTTGGAACCAGAAGAGATCTAGAGTAGCAAAGGCAATTCTGGGCAATAAAGGCAAGGCAGGGGGCATCACAATCCCTGACTTGAAATTATACTATAAAGCTACTATGATTAAAAAAAAAAAAAACCAGACCTGAAGATCAATGGAACAGATCAGAAGACACAGAAACAATTCCAGACACACTCAGCCACCTTATCTTTGACAAAGGTGCCAAACATCTTCACTGGAAGAATGACCACCTCTTTAATAAATGGTGCTGGAAAAACTGGCTCTGCACATGCCAAAGATTAAAATTGGACCCGTATCTTTCACCAGGCACTAAACTCAATTTGAAATGGATCAAAGATCTAAATATTAAAACAGAAACATTAAATCTGCTAGAAGACAGAATAGGTAACTCTTGAAGACACTGGTGTAGGCAAACACTTTATGAATAAAACCCTGACTGCACAGAAACTATCACAGAGAACCAACTGGGACTTCATCTTATTAAAAAGTTTTTGCACAGCAAAAGAAACAGAGTGAAGAGACAACCCATAAGGTGGGAAAAAATGTTTGCCAGCTGTTCCTCAAAGGATTACTATCAAGAACATATAAAGAACTAAAAATATCAGACCTCCCAAATTTAAAGACCCAATCCAAAAATGGGCATCTGAGATGACACACTTCTCAGAGGAAGAAATACAAACAGCACATAAATATATGAAAAAATGTTCAATATCACTGGTCATTCAAGAGATGCAAACTGGGCCGGGGAAATAGCTCAGCAGCACAAGCACCTGCCTGCCAAGCACAGGTCCTGTTTGATTCCTGGTACCAAAAAAAAAAAAAAAAAAGATGCAAATTATTTTTTAAGAGATGCAAATTAAAAGAACAACTGAGATTCCATCTCACCCCAGAAAGAATGGCTATCACCAAGTAATCAACCAAAAATAAACGCTGGAGGGGCTGAGGGGAAAAAGGAACCCTTCTCCACTGTTAGTGGGAGTGTGGACTGGTGCAACCCCTGTGGAGATCAGTCTGGAGATTACTCAAAAAACTAGGATTTGAGGTCCCATTTGACCCAGCTATTCCCCTTCTGGGTATCTTCCCAGAATTAAAAACACCATACCACAGCAATGTATGTGCACCCATGTTTATAGCAGCACAATTTGTAACAGCCAGATGTTGGAAACAACCCAAATGCCCATCAACCGAGGTATGGGTAAAAAAGATGTTGTCTTTTTATACAATAGAGTACCACTCAGGCATAAAGAAGGATAAATTGGAGACTTTTATAGGTAAATGGATGCAACTCAAGACCATACTCCTAAGTGAAATAAACCAGAGGCACATGTGTAAACAACATAGTGTCTCCCTAGTGTGAGAAGCTGAAAGAGTAAGATCCAAAATGTACAAGAGATAT
>NW_004955427.1:3280290-3325088 GCF_000276665.1 Chinchilla lanigera | reverse complement strand
CTGAAAGAGTAAGATCCAAAATGTACAAGAGATATTGTAAAATGGGAAGAAACTTCAAAAGAAAGAGAAACTGGGATAGGAGAATGGAGAAAAGGAAGGGAAAAGCAAAAACATATGTATTTACATATATATATTTATATGATAGTTAAAACAGTTATACTACTAGTTTATCTTAGTTCATTAAAAAGAAAGGGTTATGCTAATATTGCTTGGACAATTAAATGCCAATGTCTTGTACTCTGGGTAACTAAGGATAACAATACACTATGTATTAACCATTATTACCCTCCTATTATCTCGTTTTGAAATTTTTATTTTCCTGTTTAAAATTTAAAAAAAAAAAAAAGCAGTATCACCTTCCCTTCATTGACAAACTGGAGGCCAAGCAATCCCCCTCAGAAAGCAGTGGTCCTGACACTTCCTTTCCTTTGGATGTTATCATTATTTATCTAAAATATCCCAGTAACATTACTTTTTTAAAGCAGCAGTACTCTTGTGACACGAAGATCACTTTATTTTCACAGGCACTGGGTGGGCGGATTTGTACAAAGAATGAGCCGCCGCACAAGGCTGAAATGACTTCTCCTGTGACATTCAGCTTCTCTGTCACTTCTTTTCCTTCTGGGACGCTGGTTACTGTGGTCCCTGCTCGGCTTTGTCTGTCTTTTGTCAAGCTCTTCCCCGGGCGCTGCTACAACACAGTCTTGTAATTACGCGGGAACGACGGACGTCTGGCTCTCTGATAGGACAGGCATCTTCTAGAGCCACCCAGTCAGGTTCTTAACACCCAATAGGCCTGATTTCTTAACTCTGAATATTAAAATTATATATAATGCGTGTAATTCCACATTTAAAAAAAAGTGAAGTGCACTCTGAAGACAGATTAAAGTTGGGGAGGTGTGTTTGTGCTCTCAGCTTCTGTCCCACAAACGTCTAACCCCAAACCTCCCGCCCCCGCGTCCCTTTGCCCCGGGTGCCAGCCGCAGGCGGGGCACCACTTAAGAACAACTCTGAAATCCTAGCGAACAGCAAGAGACCAGGCATCCTGAGTTCACTGCAGCTTTATTGTAGCACGAATCCTTGGGAGAGTAATTCTTAAAACGCGAAGAATGAACATACTTGAAAAGAGGAGCATTTGTGACTAATGTTTAAAGACTGAATTTTCCCTCGAACCCACAAAAATAATGCTAAGAAGCTGCTTTTCTGGGGGGTGGGGCAGTCCTGTTTCCCTTGGATGTTTATTTCCCTGTACCTCTCCGAGATGGCTGTTTCCCTTAACAGAGTCCAGAAACGGACACTTACGACGCGTAACGTAAGACTGGTGCTTACTGTATTTGCTCTTCTCAAGAACCCCGATTGACCAGTCTGAAACTCAATACACAAGTCAGGAAATGTGAGTCAGCGTAACGGTTGTTCAGGGTGGTAAAATGGTTCATACCAGACCCCCAAAGATCCGCTTTGCATCTGCTAAAGAAAGGTTACTCTGAAGAGGATAAGGCCTCTACAATATAATTTGCATAGAAGATCCTTGATATAATACCACCAAATCAATTATTTCAGTTCTGGAATATGAGATTCACTCAGTTGTATTAATACGGCCAGGCCAAAATAAACATCCATACTGTAATCCATAGAAATTATATACAAGCCAGTTTTAATATTTTATTATAAGCCTGAACACCCAGCCATATAATGGCCAACCTATGTACTAACATCATTGAGAACTATGAGGCAGACCTTTACAATTACAGTATTAAGACTATTTAACATAGAAAAATACTTATACCGTATGTTAAATAAAAAGCAGAACCAATTTCTATATTTTCCATTATTATAACTATAATTTTTCCTCAGCACTTTGGTTCTAGGACCCCTTCAGATAATAAATCAGACGTTCCCAGTCTCTTACGTAAAAGGGTGCAGTATTTGTATATAACTGGTGCACACCCTCTGTATACCTAAAATCATCCCTACATTGCTTATGCCTAATACAATGGAAATGCTATGCAAACAGTTGTTATACTATAGAGTAATGACAAGAAACTTCTGCACACGTTTAGTAGATTTGACTTTTTACAAAATATTTTTATCTGCAGTTATAGTAGTCGAATCCACAGACACAAATCCCCAAAATATGGAAGACCAATGGTATGTGGTTAAAAACCTACAAGAAAAATATCAAAAATGCTAACGTTCATTGCATTCAGGATAGAACTACAGATTTTATCCACAGATTTTTTTTCTTCCAAGGTTTTTTAGGGAGGTTGTTTTGTTTTGAGACAGGGTCTCACTGTGTAGTTTAGGCTGGCCTTAAACTTACTTACATAACACAGGCTGGCTTCAAACTCACAGTGATCCATCCTGCTGCCTCAGCCTCCCCAGTGTTGGGATTACAGGTATCTGCCACCACACCTGGCCTCTTTCAGGTTTTATAGTTTTTTAAATTTTTGAAAACCTTTATAGCCGGGCATGTTGGTGTGTGCCCGTAATCCCACCACTCAGGAGGCTGAGGCAGGAGGATCGCTGTGAGTTCAAGATCAACCTGGGCTACAAAGTGAGCTCAAGTTCAGCCCGAACTGCATAGCAAAACCCTGTCTCAAAAAACACACAAAAAAAAAAAAGAAAGAAAGAAAGAAAAAAGAAAATCTTTATAATGGGAAAAATAGATTTAAAACAAACTATTTTTTGGTTGGCATGCTGACATTCACAACTACCTGGTGCTGGTCTACAATAAAGTTTTCAGAAGAAATTAAATACTTCAGATTTTGGACTTTTTATCTGTTGGACTATCTGCACATATATTCTTGGTGACTGACCCAAGCCTGCACATGAAATCTGTTTCATATAAGCCAGCTACACATACACTGAAGGTGGCTGTATACAAAATGTTTAGTGCGTCCGTGTTTTGACTGTGACTTGTCTTTTAAGGTCTGGGGTAGAATTTTCCACTGGTGGTACCATGTCAGATACAGAAAAAAGTTTTGGACACACAAGCTTAAATATCACATGGTTTCTCACACAAGAAATCCAAAATATAAATAAAGAGCAAAATAAAAGATAAATAGGAAATAGATCGCTCTTTTGCGAAAGGGTAGGGGACCGGAAGATGGAGGTGGGGGAGGCAGGGGAGGGGACGAGAAGGACTTGGATGTGTTATCTCCTCACACCCACTCCCCACGGGGAACAGTCACTATGCAGTGCAGACACGTACCAATAAAAATTTAATTTGAAAAAAAAAGCACCCTTCGGTGATGGGGGGGGCAAGTTTTGGATTTTGAAGCATTTCAGATTTGGGGTTTTCAGTGTGTACCCGATTGGTCTGAGAAAGTTTTAGGTAACATTTCAATCTCTATTAAAATTTCCACACCAGAGTGCAGAAAGACAAGGGAAGAAGGCGATGGGGCATATCTCAAGAAAGTACACCACCAAACCTTCAGAACTTCACGTAAGCAAATCAGAAAATAACAGAAACTGCAGAGGTCGCGGGACACGGGCTACAGAAACAAGCATACCTCTCCAGGCCACTGGAGAAGCGGTGTTCTCTTTCTTCTTGAAATTCCCCAAGGAAAATGATTCCTCAGCCACGTCCAGAAACATTTCTGGAAAAATACCCAAAGTTCTCAAAATATAAAACCTCTTTACAAAAGCCTAACAAGTTGTAGCTGAAAAGGGACACAGACTCCCACATACGTTAGTTCAAATTCAAACTCAAGTTATTCATCTATAAAATGCAGCCAGTGTCGCTTACATTAATGGATCATAATCAGAATTAAGGAAGACACTGGTAAAGCTCCTGAAACAAAAGACAGTGCTACCTTCCTGTTTCTATCTTTCCTCTCTGTCAGAGTTTCTTACAGTACAGAAATCATTATCATGCCAGAATGACTACTACAAAGGCCAATTCCAGAACTCCTGGAGGCACAGACCTTAATTCTGCACTTTATCAAATATTACAGGCTTAAATATTCATATATTTACTACCTTTGTCCTCTTTAGATTCAGAAAACAGTGTTAAAAACTTTTCCCCTTAAAAATATTAGATGATCCTCAAGGACAAGAAAGGAAGATCTTAGGCACTCTGTTCTAAGTTTTAAAAAAAATTCTTTGATCCAGTCTTCTTAGGAAGACTTCTCATACTTTAAACATCCATCTTCAGCTCTAAAACTTCCTCAGTTTCCTCACATGTGCAGTAGAGACAACTAATATTAGACCACAGTCTATCACAGTTCAAAAGTAAGAGTGCTTAATAAGTGATCTCAGATCAATTAAATTCATTTACACTGGACAAGATAAAATCAAATAAAATCGGCAATTCAATTACTCTTCGTAGGCAAAGCGTCTTTTTTACTTCCAAGTATGAATGTGAATGCCTTATATGCAAATCAAGAAATATCTGTCATGGGTTTTTATATCTAATTGTACTAATGACTAATTAGATTCTAATTTCTAATTTTGATATGTAGGTCAAAATAACCAAGGAGCAAATACCTGAAATTAGTGGAAAGGTCTACAACTTTATAACAGTATTCTTTACATAAAAGTCAATTCTTAAAAGCCTCAAACTTCAGAACATAAAAATAAACTTTTATTTACAGATTCCCCCTTCAGTTCCAAAAGTGATTATTCCAGAGTAAGTATTCAACACATAAAATTTAGCTGAATCAAGTAAGAAATAATCATTCAATCCAAATATCAATTCAAAACACAGACATTATACATACTAGTCTATTTCCCTTCTGCTTCTTTCCTAGATAAAAACAGAAAATTGTTAATATCCTCACTATAAAACTCAGACCAAACACAATGGCCTTTTCAAGTAATTCAGAAAAGGTAGACGAAGAGAACCCCCTGAGACATGGTGTCTTCACTGTTACAGGAGCCTCCGACCGTAAGCCCTAATTCACTCCCCGAAGACGGACCACTTGTGCTATTCACAAGGATCTGTTCAACTTCCTGTACCAGATAAGCTACACTCTACTGTCAATAAAATCTGTCCCTTCCATTTACATCGGACTACTTCTTTCACATTTTAGTAATCTCCACTCCCAAGAGAAGCTAGTTGAAATACACTCCTTGGCATCTTTGGTTACAGAGGGGACACACTGTGTGTGCTGTTAATATGCTTCTACCATGGCTAAGTTTGGAAGAAAAAACCCTCCAGGTAGATATAAATGTAGCCTGTACTGACTAAGCTCCTTGCAGTTCATGTTATAAAGCACAGACCCCTTTGAAATTTTGTACATACTGGTAGTAGCCGCCCCACCGTGAGGCCACCCACGCACTGTCTGTAATGCAGATAGTCGGGAAGGTCCCTGAACGGGATTCCTGTCTCCGCCAGGGCAGGCTAGGTCTCCGAGGGGCACACAAAGGACAAGAACATGTCCAGCTGGTTCTTCACGATCACGTCATCGGGGTGCAGCTTGTGGGGTAGGTAATGGGCCAGGGTCATCTCCCACGCGTCAACGAGATACACACCAACGCCTGAGAACATCCTCCGGAGGATAGTGTCCAGCTGAAGGTTGTACCAGTCACTGTTGAAGAGGCTCACCTCAGGACCCAGCTCTTGGGCATTGGCTGTCCGGATGACCACTACGGTCTTCGGGCTTCGGTCCAAGAGCTGGACCACCGCTCTGCGGATGTTCCGGAGCCGCCGGATGTACACTTCCCAGGGGAAGGTGCTGAAGTGAGACCACACGGCTATGGCAACCACCGTGTTCTTCCCGCCCACGATCCCGCGCAGCTCGTTCGCCACGTAGCGCAGCTCACTGCTGAAGACGGTCGTGAAGCGGATGGGCGGGCCGTGGCAGCGGTACTTGAGCAGGATGTTGTGCTTCTGGTCCACTGCCAGGAAGGGACCCACATTCTTGGGACTACCCAAGTTAAACTCCACCAAATCTGAAACAAGAAAAAGCCAATTTCACGAAGACATTCAAACGAAGCTCAGGTATTCTGAATGTTTATAAGTCACTCAGAGAATAGTTCTTAAAATTAAGGTACAATAAAACATTATTAGACAAATATAAAGGAAATATCTATTTCCCTGCTGCCCGTAACATGTCATTATAGGTAATACCATCACTGACAGATTCCGTACCTTTGCCTCTGCCTCAAAAAAGAACCTGTTTACCTCTATTTAGCAAAAAAAAAGTCTTGGTATTTGAATATTTGACATTTTAAAAGCAAACTGGCATTTACACTTCACTCTTCTAACAGATACACCTTCCAGGGTCAGGGCTGGGCCTTCTGCTTTATTAGCACATGCCGGTAACCGACACCTCCCTGAAAATCCAGTCATCTGCAACAACACAGATGAACCTGGGGGACATTAAATAGAATAAGCCAAGCACAGACAAAGACTGCATGACCTCACTTGTACGTGGACTCTAAAAATGCGGAACACTTGTAGCAAGTAAAAACTCACCAGAGGCCAAGGCGCTTGGCGTGGGCTGGGGGGGCTGGGGGGATGCTGACGGCTTCAGTGAGGAGGATTAAATTTCTGAGATCTACCGCACAGCATGAAGACTGCAGTTAATAATAATGTATTACATATTTCAAAACTGCTAAAAAAAGTAATCTTAAATGTCAGTACAATTAAATATGTGAAGTGATATATTTGGTAATTAGCTTGATAGAACCATTCCGTAATGTACACATATATCAAAGCATTACACTGTACCTATAAATACATATGGTTATCAATTAAACTTTTTAAAATAAAAATAAAGCAATCTGAATTATAATTCTAAAAAAAGCAAGTCTCTTCTTCTGGAGTAAGTGAAAGAAGGAATTCTGTTTCTTTTAACTTTAAATTTTACCCTACGGTGGAAAAATCGTATTAATGCCCTACAGAACATCGGTCTCTATCATGAGAAATAACAAAGGCAAGGCACAATTCAGAACTCCCTTCCCTTCCTCTCCCTTATTGTATTTCAAGATCCAGTTCCTCTAAAATGTTCCGAATCACCCAGGAATCACTGGGACCCCTTTGTTTCTCCTAAAAAGCTCGTACAATTCATCACTTGAAATACGCCCCAGGAGGGAAGAGGATCTGTCTCGTGACCCTGAGTGTTCCAAAAGTGCCTTAGAGAAAAGAGCAAGTAAATGTTAGCAACGTGAGTCCTCTGGCATTGGACCACTACTGCAAGTACTACAAACCACAGGATGTCCCAGTCCCTGTCCTCCCCTGTCCCTCCCCTCAGCTTATGGTCAATTCTGAAAAGGCTGGATCACACTGTAACTGTCTCGTGTTCTTAATGGTTCAAGCAGGTTTCACTTTTTTCTCCTGCAATCCCAGAATTCTCGTCCAGATTTCCCTATCTGATTCATTACTACTTAGTATCCAGCCCTACTTAAATGGCACTAAAGCTCAAACTACCACTTTCTTTTGATTAAGATCAAGCACCCACACAAGGCTTTATCAGATGAAAATATTTCTGTAAAGGGTCAGGTGGAAAACAATCAAAGCCATCAATGTGATCACTGCCTATAGTGGAAATACCAAACTACATCATAAGAAATTAAGAAGCAAGCAACTACAGCCACCTGAAAGCCCTGCCTACTCAGCATCCAACCATGCCCAGCACCACGCCCAGCTTCTCTTTTGATTCTGAATTTGTTTTATCAAACAGAACTCAACTATGTCCATTTCAATAAAAAACAAATAAAAGTGCAATTGGCTTTTCCTTTTAGGATAGTATCTACATCTTCCTTTCCTTCTAAACATCAAATCTGAAAGTAAGTTTATGTCGTAAGTAGGAGAGCTGATGAAAAACATCACAACAACAATTCACAGCAAACCATGGGGATTTAATTTATGAAAAGCCCTGCGCATACATAACTACACAGAACAGTTCTCACAAACCTATCAGTTTCTTAGGGCCCACCCCTCCTTACCACTGCCAGAAAAAGAAAGCCTGCTGTGCATAAGGGGTGGGCTTCCAACCAGGGAGGTTTTGCTCTGCATCTGGACAGCAGTCCCACAGCCGAGCAGAGAGATCAGGATGCTAAGAGCCCTGGAACTCACCGAGACTCCCGCAGTAGGAGCCAGCTCTGGCTCAGAGCACACCGCCAGAGGCCCAGCGGGTGGCTCAGCTACAAGGATGCACTAGAGTAAACCACGGTAAGTCTGGCTACTTCCTTCCGGTTTAATCTACTACAATCTGGAACTGAACCAACCAGAGCTTAAAGAAACAACTAGAAGTGTCCATCTCTATTGTATAACCCAGAACATTAAAAGTCAAAGACACCTGCCCCCACTGTCTCATCTCACAGGGAAAAATGAAGTCCTGAGAGGTAAATGGCCTATCCAAAGTCACACAGTTGGGGCTGGGGATTTAGTTCAGTGGCACACCGTCTGCCTGGCAAGTGTGAGGTCGTGAGTTCGATTCCTGGTACAGGAAAAAAAACCAAAGTCACACAGTTAATCAGGGATTCCCCCAGAACAGCAGTCCCACTACTTACCAGAAACTGTCGCACTTCTCTCCCAGGTTAGGACACCATGTTAGTCCCACCTGGAAATAACTGCTTCCTCACAAGACGCCTTTCTTCAGGCACCAGCATGAGCCTACTTATTTCAGACCTGATCGCATGCGTGTGGGAAGTACTTATGAAAACGGCGCAGGACCAACCTGGGACAAATGCTGTGAGGTATTCAAACCACTGCCTGATTGTGGAGTCACCGAATAAGTACACTATCTTCCTCTGCAAGCATTCCGTAATGTTGTCGGGGTCATTAAACTGCCGCATCTTAAACGCTCTGGGTCTCCACTGGTCTTTGTAATAATACCCAGAAGGGAAAGTTCCTGAGGCTTGAGATACTTCCAAGTTGTACGTTTCTGTAAAGAAAAAAGGAAAAATAATATGTCATTAAATTCTCCTCCAATAATATATGAAAAACATTCCAAGAAATACCATTATGTCCACGTACGTGTTAGCTTGCTAGCACACGGGCAACATTTCCTGTTGTCATATCTCAAAGAAATCACAGACGCCCCCCATTCAAAAAGGTTCTTTTTTGCACAAAAATGGCTAGATGTGTGCAGTGAGTGTGGGGTATTGGTGGACACAAGGAAAAAGGAGACTTTGAGCGTTCTATCTTATTACGTATGTTTTTATCAAAGCCAAAAATAAAGTAAAAACCGAGGAAATGAGTGCTATAAACACCTGTGCAGCACTGCCCCAGCACAGGAGAACTGCTTTTCACCTAAATGCCCACGAGTCCGGTAACAATCCCTGCCTTACGCACATATAGTAATGTCCATCTAACGCTTCTTAGGTCATTACGGAAAATTTTAACTGGGTCCTAAATTCAATGTTTAATTCTGAAAAACCGCCCTGGACATGGTGGTGCACACCTATAATCCCAACACTCCGGGAGTGCTGGGGCAGGAAGATCACAAGTTCAAGCCCAGGCTGGGCAACTCAGACCATGTTTCACAATTTTAAAAGGGCTGGGACGAGCTCAGTGTGAAGGCCTGGGTTCAATCCCAGTGAGAGAGATTAAGAGGGAGAGGGAGTAAAAGAGAACCCATTAAATACAGAGAACAAGCTAATGACATCTAAAGCATCATTGCACAATACAGATGTTCAGAAGGTCTTCATGCATGAGAAATGCTACTCCCCGCTGTAGCCTGGCTACACACAATGACACGGGCACCGAGACGCCTCTCTGAGGGAGAGTCAATATCTTTCTGCCCGAACACGTCCTTTCAAAACTGACACTATGGAAACAACACACTTCACACGCTTCAAAGCAGACAGTGACGGCTAATACTTCTTCCAAGTTCACTCTGCCCAAGACACTCTTCTGAGCAATTAAACATATCATATGAAGCTCACAGTACTCTTTAAAGGAGGTTTCTGCCTTTCAGAACAATTAAACAACTTGACAAAGGTCACAGAGCTCAGTCAGTACACAAAAAAGCCAGAACCAGACAAGCAGGTGACCCGGAAGCCCAGGCTCTTAACCACCGTGCTAACCTACTTCACAAACACAGGTGTCACCTACTTCTTGTGACCTTTTCCTTGAAGGTATATACTCAATCATTTCTAACCCTTACTGAATCTGTAATCTTCAAGAAACCACCAATCACTTTATGTCATTTCCTTACACACACCCAGGTTCAGCCTTGATCACAACCCAATCGTGGTCGGCTGTTTAGACATAATTTGAAATGCAAATGCTATGTGACTCAGAAATTTAAATTTCAGTCCTCAATTTGTGACTGTTTTCAGTCTATTTGACTTCTTCACATTATCATATTACTCAAGATTATTGTGGATTTCTTCATTCTCTTCAAAGAAAAAATGCTCTATTTGACAGATAGTACATATCTAATCTTTCTCTTTATTCAAGATCATTTTGGATTTTTTCTTCCGTTCAAATAAAAAAATGCCCTACTTAACAGATAATACTGTATATGTCCAATCGTTCTTTTCTTAAGCATCTGCTAATTCTTTGTGAGTTCGTGACTTGTGGAAACTGTTTTCAAGCTTTGTTTCGGCCAACACTATCGTCAGAGAAAATGAGGGCGTAGAGTACTGACTTGGCCGATCCAAAACCAACTTTTTCCTGCCCAGTGCAGTATCATGTAGTAGTAGTTACTTGGGAAGCTGAGGCAGGAAGATTGCTTTAGTCCCAGAATTTAGTAACAGCTTGGGAACACTGCCAGACACCATCTCAAAAGAACAAACAACCACAACAAAAAGAACAGAACAAAAAGTTACTCAACACGTTCTCAGGTGCAGCTTTACTACCCACACCTCACCCAAAGTGCACTTGTATTAATACACCGAAGCTGCACAGCTGGAGAGAGACACAGAAGACACCCGGGCCCCACAAAAAACACTCACTAAGATGAGAATTAAACTTGATTTTGGAAACACAATTTTACCTTAGCTAATTCCGCAGACTCGGCTAGTTTGTGTCAAGTACATGTTAAAAAGAAAAGTGTATTTCACACAGAAACAATTACTATTTCCAATCAAACATTAATTATATTTACTACCAGAGTTAAGTCAAGCAAAGCAAAGCAATTACTGAACCTGACTTTGATTCTTTAAATACGCCCTGTGCTACCCAACAGTGTTATTTTAGGTTACACCCATGTTGCTGCCCCCTCACGCTCTTGACTTAAAATGATTTCTAAGTCAGTGTTTCTTGGGACACAAGGCATTTTCACATAAGGTAAGTAAGTTATTAAAGTCTCCTGAAGTGATAACACCTCATGTATTACTCATGTGGAATAAAAATTAAAACGAAAAAATGTTACTAGTTGAATTTATGGTTTTCTTGAATTATCTTTTGTAAAGGAAAAAGTGAATACAGAAGTGGCTGTAAAGACAGAGATGAGGATCTTCGTGCAAAATGAGAAGGTACACTGCGGGTTATCACAAGTGCTGTCCCAAATTCTCTAAAGGTCTCAGCTTCTCTGTAAAACCTGCAGCCTCCTCCAGAGGGTGTGGTCACGTGTCATTCGCTTGCCTCGGGGGCACCTGGGCCAAAACTGTGAGAAAATGAGAGGAGGGAAAGACAGATGGATAAATTCCCCTAAACTACCTATGAAGAACTGGATGAAGGGACACAGTGTAAATTAAGGGTCAAAGTTTGGGTACCCGCTTAGCAGAACAAGTGCCCCCAAAATACATGGCCCCCAGTTTCCAAGAAGGCTCAAATTCATCAAAGCCTCTGAGTCATTTAGTGTGATAATCTGAGCACCATAGTACAGATGCTCATGAAAATTCACTGGTAATGGTGACATTGGGACAGCCTGTTAAAACCGGACATCTGCCCTGGATAAGCTAGTCTACTCTAATGAAAAAGTATGTTTCTTAGCTAGGCGTGGTGCTGTAAGCTTGTAGCCCCAGTACTGTAGGGAGGCTGAGGCAGGAGAATCACAAGTTCATGTCCCCCAGGGCAACTTAAGCAAGACCCCATCTCAAAATAAAAACTAAGAAAAATGGGCTAGAGATGTCACTCAGTGCAAGAGGCCCTGGGTTCAACCTAGACCACAGGGGGGAAACACATTTCTTCACTTTTAACTGAAACTATGCCCACACACGGTAGCAGCATTGGCAGTCTCAAGCAATACACTGGACTCTAAATGCACCTTAGAACAATTTTACCTCGGAGGTACATTAATTAGCCGATACGTAAAAATTTCATACGGAAAAGAACTTCAGAATACAGAATTCATAAACAAAATAATCATGTGTAAAGATTATGAACGGAATGTACCAATAAAATCTAACGCTAAAGAAATTTAAAAAGCGGGGGCTGAGGATACAGCTGAGCGGCACAGCACCTGCCTGGCAAGCGCAGAGCCCTGAGTTGAACTCCAACAAAATTAAAAAAGAAAGCCGGGCGTGGTGGCGCACGCCTGTAATCCCAGCACTCGGGAGGCAGAAGGATGGTTGCGAGTTCAAGGCCAACCTGGGCTACAAAGTGAGATCAAGGCCAGCCTGCACTGCGTAGGGAGACCCTGTCTCAAAAATACCAAAAAAAAAAAAAAGAAAAAGAAAAAGAAAATTAAAAATTAAAAACAGATTATGAACTGTTCCAGTGCTAGGGGAAAAAAAAACACAAGAGCCTAAGACACCTTGTAGTGTCAGAAAGTAAGGAAGCACGCAATAAAAAAGAGCGCGTCCAAAGGGTACAGAGACCGAAAAACGTTCCCAACTGCCACTTCTGGGGCAAGTGGAGCGGGAAAAACAAAAATCCGTGACTGCTTGAGCCGGACTGTACCTCTGCATGGGTCTGCACCAGACAAACGTGGAGAAAATGACCTTCCGCCCGCGCGCTGCGCCGTCTCGTTTGCAGCACCCGGGGTCACCCGGGGTGCGCACAGGCCGCCCAGGCGCCAGCCCCCCGAGCGGCCGCTCCCGCGGGGACAGCTCCCGCGAAGCGCGTGCGAGAGGACGCCCACCGTCATCACGGCCCCGGAAACCGCCGCACGCGGGCCAAGCCGCCCTCCCCGTTCCGAGCCTGGCCGGCCGCCCCTCCAACCCGGTCACGTCCCCGCTGGAGAAATCCACACCCCCGCGGAACGCGCGCTGTCCCGCCGCGAGGAAGCGAGGGTGCGGCCGGCGAGAGGACGCGGGGTAAAACCGCAGCACCCCGGGAAGCCACCTGCCCCTGCAGCTGGCAGCGGGGTTCCACGGCGAAGCGAAACTCGCTGCTGATGGCGGAGATGATGATGATCTTGATGAGGAAACTTAAGAGAGAGCTCCAGTGAAGAAATCGATACGAGATACCCCAGCCAAAAATGCGCAAAAATCAAAGCAGAATGGAAGAGAGTCCAAACCATCAACCCCAAGATCAAAACCAAAGCAGTCCTTCAAAAAATACGAAAAGGCTCCTAAAACACCCAAAGGACCTAGTTCCGCAGAAGGCGTGAAAGCAAAAATGCAAGCAAGTATAGAAAAGGTGGTTCTCTTCCCCGGGGGAAGCCAGCTCACCAGTTATGTGAAGAACTGCTTCCGGACGACCCACCAGGAGGGTAGTCCGGATCTCCGACAGAGGAGGAAGCCTGCGGAAAGTTTCAGCCGTCTGCCAGAATTTCCGTCTTATTTCACTTCTCTAACAGTTGCTATCTGGCTATCCTTCCGATAATGCAAAGTGAAAACCTGCCCTCCCTTGTTTGAGAAACGTCCACCTCCCACTGCCAAGAATGTCTGAAACGCTTGTTTGGTTTCACAAATTCACTCCACCCCCTCCACTTGCTTCTGGGAATTATGGAATGTTCTGGTAAGAGCAGCAGTAGTGGTATTCACACATGGAGATGGCAGGGAGAAAGAAATACACGTGAAACAAACTCAGTGTTTTAATGAACTAAAAAATACATAAAAATCCAAACGCCCACCCGCTACGAACCCTACCTCTGCTCTGACCAGAACAGCGCACTGCAAACGCACACGCGTCCTGGCTGATCTCCACCCTCCATCAGGAGCCAGGAAGCCATGACAGTTCCTCTGCTGAGCACTGCACAGGACACCCCTGGAGGCGGGCGGGCCAGGCAGGGCCTGAGGAAAGCGCAGCTTCAGTAGAGTGGAGGGGCCTCTGAAGGGCGGGAGGCTACCCAGGCTGCAGGACCTCCGGGGGTCACCAAGTCTACTGACATCTTGGCCATGGGCCTGAGACCCAGAAAGAAAAAATATTCCTCTTAATGATGTTTCATGCATGTATCCTATAAAATTAGTGATTTGTCTCATTTAAGTAAATCAACTACAGCTCTTCCTCGGGAAAATACTGAGAATCTTTGGCATATGACAATGACACCACAGATACAACTGGCCACACCCTACCTGCATCCAGACCACAGATAAATTTTATTAGTCTGTACAATATTTTTAAACTTTTTAATTGGATTCCAGTGTTTTATTTTTGTTTTGTTTTGTGTTTTGTTTCTCTGAAACATAGTTTCACTGTGTGATTCAGGCTGGTCTTGAACTCACTATAAAGCCCAGGCTAGCCTCCAACTTGGCCGCTCCTCCTGCCTCAGCCTCCCAAGTGCTGGGATTACAGGTGTAGGTTACCACACCTGGCTGGATGCCGATGTTTTATACTCTGTAAATACATTTAAAAATTAAGATTTCTGGTTTTTCACGAACCAACAAAACTCACAGATGTGGCTGCACTGGGTTAGCTCCTGTGCGGTAAAAACACCACGGGAACCGAGGACAGCCTGCCCCGCCGAGGTGGCGCTGCTCCACTGCTTCCCGGCTCACAAGAGGTGCAGACACGGCTGACACCCGGCCTGCCCGGCTCACGTGCAGTGCGCACCGAGCCCTGTGCCAAGGGGTTGCAGCGTCTGCTGTGTGGAACACATCCCCAACAACTGCAGAGTCTTGGCCTCATCGGCCTATATCTCACTAACATTCACCTTTCCACAGATCACTGTAGCCAACTGTATTACAACAAAACACGGTCCTCCGAATTTCACTCTTTCACTACTGGTGTCCTCTGTCAATAGATCAGAATCACCCGCAAAGCCTGTCAGAGCACAGACTCCTGAGCGCCGCCAGCCGGAACTTAAGACGCAGCAGGCTGCGGCAGGACCTGGGAACGTGCGATCCTAGCAAACATCCCAGCAGTGCGGGCACTGCAGACACACAGCGCCCCCAGGGCCTCCTGCGGGCGTGGGTGGGCTTTCAGAGCTGGCGGGGTGGAGGCTGGGTGGATACAAAGCCTGGGGCAGGAGGAGTGCCGCTGTCCCGCGCGCTGCTGCTTCTGCTCCTGCCACTCTCCGCTGTGTGACGCCCCTACGCTGGGCGGCTCTCCGGCTTGAAGGTGCCCAAAGACGGACTAAAAACTCGACAAACTAGAACCAAGGTCAGTTTTCCCTCCTCTAACTTTAGATGTTGGGCATTTTGTCTCGGCAGCAAGAAAAGTACCTGCGACACACACTCTGAGAAGAGCTGCCGTTCAACTCAGTGATGAGTGCGTGTGAGTGTGCACCTGTGTGTGCGTGTACGCGTGTGCAAGTGCACACACGCACGCTGAGGACTGAAGCGGGGCCTTGGCTGGGACAGGCAGGCGCTCAGCTGCCGAACTGTATCTTCAGTCCCTACTCCACGTTTCCGATTTGAAAATTCTGCAGGATCATTTTGTGTACCTTTCTGCAATACCGCTAGAGCAGCGACGTCCCACAAAACCTGTGGCAATCCCGCACAAAGATAAAGATGGATTTTGAGATACCAGTGAAATGAAGGAACCTCAACCTACTTAGCAAAACAACAACAAATCATCCGGCTCATTCCTTTTTTTTTTACCTTTTATCCTGCTGGGAATCACAGTCACCCAATCAGGTCCACTGGAGTTGATGGGCACTTTAATGTTGACGCCACTTTAAGAGGAATAACAAAAAACATAAGCTTAGATTCAAGGACATTTATTTTCAGGTATGCAACTTTATCTGCAAGTGAAAAAATGGGTATGATTCCACGTAACATTACTATAACATGTAGTGTAAATTCTTAACCAACACAGTAACTACTCAACTAGGTCTTCTGCAATAAGCAGGTTACATGCGTTTATAAACTGAAGAGGAATTAAATAGTCTCTTAATAAGCTTTTACTTCACTGCATACTGCTTACCTGTGTTGAGAAAATAAAATCCAAAATGACTAAGTCTGCTTTGAATTACCTCTCATGAACGCTGAGGACGGCTCACACTGAGAAGATCTAGGTGTCACACTGCAAGTCTATGTCGCATTAAATCACAGCTCAGAGTCTCAGGCCTTCCCCAATCCGAGCCATACTGGGGACCCCTGCCCCAGATGTGCGCACTGCAGTGCTTGCTTCTGCGTTGCTATGACTCTCCACTGTCTGCTGCCCTTCCTAAAGCACGCCATCCTCGCCCACATGGATGCTGCTTCATTCACCTCTGTTACCTTTTTCAGCACTTAACACATGTCCTGGACCACTGTCCATGTTCCACACATGTTTTTTGGACAACTGCATGAAAATCTGAGCAAAGGGGCTGGGGATTTAGCTCAGCAGCAAAAGCGCCTGCCTGGCAAGCGCAAGGTCATGAGTTCGGTTCCCGGTACCGGAGAAAAAACAAAACAAAAAAAAAAAATCTGAGCAAAGTCAGGCTTGGTAGTGCACATTTGCAATCTCAGGACTCAGGAGGCTGAGGCAGGAGGATTGCTGCAAGTTCAAGGCCAGCCTGGGCTACAAAATGAATTCTAGGCCAGTATGAACTGCACAGTAAAACCCTATCTCAAAAAGATTAAAAAAAAAAAAGAAGAAGAAGAAGAAAGAAAAAAAACTGAAAGAAAGTGAAGGCCAGAAGAATACTAAAAACTCAGTACAACTACCTTGGAAACCAAGTAAATAACTAGCCTTCTTATATTTAGATCAAAAATCAGTAGCTAAGAAAGGGGATTTAAAAATAAAAACGGAAGATGCATTATTACAAGTACCAGCTCCACAGGAGGAATGTAGGTATCACATACTGTAAACACGCATTAACAAAAAAGCTGTTTAATCGAGTAACTAGAGAGGATGGCACACACTGATAAGCACAGCTACCGAGCACACCGGGGCAGGAGGGTGCAAGTTCACGACAAGCACGGGCACCTGAGCAAGACACTCCTCCAACAGAAAGGAGGCGTGCAGCGCAGTGGTGGGGTGCTTGCCTCGCACGCCCAAGCCTCTGGGTTCAAGCCCTCGTGCTGAAGCAGCGACAAAACAAAGTAAGGAAGGCTTTAACCCTCTAAACTCTTGATAGGGGCTGGGGATTTAGCTCAGTGGCACAGCGCCTGCCTGGCAAGCGCAAGGTCATGAGTTCGATTCCTGGTACCAGAAAAAAAAAAACCAAAAAATAAATAAATAAATAAATAAATAAAATAAACTCTTGATATAGGAGTGGACAGTCACGATTTTAGTATTTCATCCGTTTTGGAGAAGATGTTCTCATTTCAAAAATAATTTTTAAGCTTCTACTGTACTACAGGTACTGTACCAGACGCCAAGACTATCACAGTAGAGACAACACACGGTAGCTCCTCCCTCGTGGAAGTGACATTCTAATGACGGAGACAGACAAAAAGCAAGCAATGAAAGATGTACGTTGGGCTGGCCACACTAGAGAATAACAGAATGACCTACCTTTGATACATGACATTTAAGAAAGAATATGACTTTTAAGAGAACACATATAAAATACTTCCAGGAGTGTAATAATTTTCCGGTAAAGATATCTGTAGGAAAATTCCCTATAGAATTTCACTACAGAAATACTTAACCTGAATCCAGTCATGTGGAAAAAATTAAACAATAAAGCAGTATTAAAACTGTCCATATCATCAAAACCAAAATATGCTAAAAAAAAAAACAACAACAAAAAAACCTAGATTAAAGAAACAACTAAATACCCTGCATGATCACAGGTCAATGAGCTAAAACAGAGAACTACTACTACGGACAACTGGGAAATCTTCAAGACAAGCGGAGTATCAGCTCGCAGTACTGCGTAGTGTTAAGCATCCCAAATGTGGTGACTGGGCAGGGCCGTGCTGGAGACGCACTCACAGGGCGCAGCGCCTCGGGGATGGCAGCTCACTCTCACACGGTCCAGAAGGAAAACACATCCACACGTTACAGAAATAAAGCCAGGGGGAAAAACATTAGCAATGGCGACTCTAGGAAAAATGTATATGGGTGTCACTGTTACGGGGGTGGGGGGTCTTTGCTTTTATTTGTTGCTTTTTGTTCTTTTGTTTGTGGTGTTGGGGTTGAATGCAGGGCCTTCATAGTGAACTACATCTCCGTCCTTTTATTTTTTATTTTGAAACAAGGTCTTACTAAATTGCTAAATTGCCCAGGCTAGGCTCAAATGTGTGATCCTCCTGCCTCAGCCTCCCAAAGTGCTAGGACTGCAGGAGTATACTGTCTCACCCAACTATAAAGTGTTTTTCTTTTTTACTACAGTTAGAAAGAGAAAAAGTACAATCATGTTAAAATAAAAGGGAAGCCGGGTGTGGTGGTGCACATCTGTAATCCCAGCACTCAGGAGGCTGAGGTAGGAGGATCTCTGTGAGTTTGAGGCCAACCTGGGTAATATATTGATACCCTGTCTCAAAAAATAAATAAATAAAAACAAAAGTGAAATTTTCAGGTGATACGTTCATTCTTTCAAAAGGCCTTTCCTTATACTAATATAGGCTCTTTTAAGTAAAGCACTATCCTGCTGTCCTTTCTGTGTTGAACACTTTATCCCCTTATGGATAAAGAACAAAAACTGTCTCACCTCAGTTGTCTACCTGTCACTGAGGGAACCAAATACTGAGGCTCTGCTTCTAAACTCTTTCTAACTTGGCGAGGCTATGACCCACCAAAGAAGAGAGAGAAAAGATGGTACCAGTTCAACATTCAGGCCGTGAGCGCGAAACAGTACAAAAATCCCTCAAGGAATCAATTTCAATCTTTCTTTGCAGAGACACTGGAATAATATTCTAAAACCTTAGCAGAGCGGGAGAAGAGGAAAATTAATTATTAGGATTGCGTCCGACGTTTGGTTTCCAAAGCTGTACACACCACCTCAAGCACCGCTTCCCCAACGAACTTCCAGACAACACTTCTCCAACGACTCTGCTAGGACCCTCCGCCAGCCAGCCAGCCGCAGCCGGCTCCACAAGCTCGGGCCGGAGCAACACCTCGCAGCACCTCTTCCTTCCGAGCTAACAGGCGCTTACTGCTTTTCATGTAAGAGTCAGTGTCGGGAACATTTTCAATGTTGCACTAATTTAACTCTCTAACCTTTCTCCAACTGTCTTCCACATGGAATTTGAATAAGTTATAAACCACGCTTCTTCCTTTTTGCTAGGGTATTAAGTAGGCTGACAGACCTCTAAAAGGAAGTAACCGTAATCCTCACTACACAGGCCAAAAAAAAAAAAAAAGTGCACAGAAATGAAATAATCTGCTCACAGTCAAGAACCAGCATTTCTGACGTCTGAACCTGAAATCAGCGGAAGAAACTTCTGATGTTTAGAGTCTTGTTGCTGTTCAGTTTTCATTTTGTACCGAGCCACACGACACGCTCAAGGCCACAGTAAACACGGACTGCGGCTCCCTCTGCTGGCACGGCGCGAGTCCACCACGCACGCACACAAACCAACACGGCCAACAGCTGGCGTCCGCGATGGAAAATCGGGGGTTTCATTTCAGGAGTTCCTGCAGACCACTTACTTCGATAGCAACTTTTCCTTTACCAAGGAGACTATTGGCTATTGTGAATTATATTGGATATAAAATATGAAATTCTTTAGGGTGCCCACATGCACTGAACGGAAATAACTCCCCAACAGGGTGTTTAAAAAGTGTATTATTTAAGGCCAGGCATCGTGGCACATGTCTGTAATTCCACCTCTCGGGAGGCTGAAGCAGGAATATTGCTGAGAGTTCAAGGCTACTACATAGTGAGTTCTGGGCCAGCCCGAACTACAAAGCAAGACCATGTCTCAAAAAAACAAAAACAAACCAAAAATGTATATTATTTGATTAAAAAGTTTAAAAAGTTATGTGTTCAAATAATTGTGCCTTTTCACCATGCTGCTTCTATAACTTTTTATTACTTTAAAAAATTTATTTTTAATTTATACACAGTAATTGTACATTTTTATGACATACAATGTCTTTTCAATACATACAGTGTACAAAATGCACACTGACCACAATAGAGTAACTGGCATAGTATCTCAGGCATTTATCATTTATTTGTGTTGGAAACATTCCAAATCCTTTCTACTAGTTATTTCAAAATACTCAATTAATTGCTGTCAACCACAGTTACCCTACTGTGCTACAGAACATTAGAAGTTATTCCTCTGATCCAATGCAACTTTTTATTTCTTGGAATGCTCTTTTACTTCAAAACCATATGGAATACTGAAGAAAACACAACCTCCAATTCATAATGATCCCACACACTCATTTCCCATTACTCCACACACTGATCATTATGCTTATCCTGGTCTTCTCATTGCTGAGACACAATAGCCAACACCCACAAGTTAAAGGAGGAAAGACTTATTTAGCTCACAGTTCGTACCAGTTGCAGTCCATAATCAGCTGGCTCCAGGACAGGGTCGCTTCTAAGAGAACAGTTCCTGCCTGGCATAAGTAGCAAAACAATAAGGGACTTCAAAAGCATCTTTCTGGGGCCAGGAACATAGCTCAGCGGCAGAAGCACCTGCCTAGCAGGCGTGAGGTCATGAATTCGATTCCCGGTACCAAGAAATAAAAAAATAAATAAAAGCATCTTTCCGCCCCTTTGATCTTATGCAGACTACTTAGGGCAGGTAGCACGCACATCCTTCATTTTAGTACCCTTGAAACTAGCATTGCACCATGCATCAATCCTAGTGTCACACACTTTAGATCCACCCAGCTCTGAAAGAGCCCCACCTGTGACTGCATGCATGAGGCTCTGGGCCATGTGTGACACAAGCCGTAACACTCTGTCCCTGGCCCCCCGAAGACTCACGTACATCCCCTTATACAAAAGGCATTTAGTCCACTCTAAGGTGGACTAAGGCCAAAGTCCTAACAGTTTCATCACTGCTGAAGAGTCCAAGACCAAAGTCTCCTCTGAGATTTAAAGCAAACTCTTAGCTGCAAGCCTCCATACAAACGAAAAATTATAGACACTTCCAACACCCAACAGCACAAGACAGACATTTCCATTCCAAAAGTTACAAGCAGGGATAACAAGGAATGGGGACAAACCAAGACAGTTACATGTACGTTTACTTCAGAACTACCCACATACACAAATACGGTAGGTAGTTGTGAAGTAAAACAATTATCAGGGCAAGAACAAAAATTCAACAGTAAAAGGTCTTTAATTTGATCTTGGCTAAGCACTAAATCTCCCTCTGAAAACACTAACCCAAAACACAAATCTGGGCTTGTTTTCTTATTTACCACCTCCTGAACTGGGTCAAGTTGAGAGAGATAAGGAGTGCGTATGCTCCCCATATGGGAGGAGGACAGGGTAAGGGCTTTGGGGCGAGCGGAACACAGAGCACATACCTCTGGAAGAAAGCGCTCTCTGACGCCGTTAGGAGGCCCTTCAGGTATCCGCCCTTGAAATGGTTAATTCTGCTGCTACAAGGGAGCTTCTTGGGCCTGAAGCAGAACCAGGGCTCTCCAGTGTACAGATCTGTGAAGTTACAGAGCGGCAGACTCCCAGGAAGACACACATTGCACTCAGTGGTTTCAGAAATTCTTCCCGAACGGAACAGACTTTTGAAATAGACCCTGTCTGGTTTCTCTTCCTGCAGGTGTTGAAGAACTCGGATCCCTTCACTGGGGTGAACCAGAGATATGGACACTTTAACTCTGCCAGGCCAGAGCAAAGTGAAGAACACCTTGTAAAACCCATTCTGGTAGTCCACCACCCTGCCCACAGCCCCGGCCTGCAGCGCGGGGGAGTGGATCCGGGCCTGCAGGTAGTCTCCGCCGTACTTCTTGGGCTTTCTTTGGAAGTCCTGCACATGAACCAGCACTTCCAGCTGACTTCCCACCTTGAAGAAGGCCGCAGAGTTCAGGATGACAAAGTAGCTAGCAGAAGGACTGGTGCTCTTCACAAAGGGGACCAGGCCCACATCAGGCCCCTGCCACTGCAAGGCAGCCAGCAAGGCGTCTTCCTCCATGCGCTCGCGACTGGACAGGGTCTGGCGCTCGTAGCCACAGTAGGGATTCCGGCTGGCGCCCAGAGCTTGGGACGAAACAAACTGCCCACTGCTGTCAATGAACGTGGCTGACACAGTCTCATGGTCCAAGTACTACAGAGAAAGACACAAGCAACAGAAACCACTGCTGCAACCAATCTCTGCATATTCACACAAACAAATCTCCAGTTCAAATTGTATAAAAACAGAGTCTGCATAAGAACAGTTCACAAGTTTTATAGGGCTATCTTATTGTAACACAATAAAATTAATATGGTAAGTAAATTCATAGAGCAATCTCTACACTTTTGCAACTTTTACCTCCAAGAGCTCTATCAGGTTTTTACAGTGATTTATCAGAGAAAAAAATCCTCTGAGCTTTTGCCGGGGAAAGAGGAAAAGAAACCACTTTGAAATACTCTAGAAGGCTGGGCATGGTGGCACACGCCTATAATCCCAGCACTCAGGAGGCTGAGGCAGGAGGATCATTGCAAGTTTGAGACCAGCCTGGGTTACAAAGTAAGCTCAAGGCCAGCCTGAACTGCATAGCCAGACCCTGACTCAAAAAGACAAGAAAATAAATAAATTAAAATAAATTAAAAAGTACTAGGGGTGTAGTTACAGATTTTAGTCATATAGAATACTACTGCCAAGTTATTGTTTCATATAAGAAATTTCTTGGATGCTGGAATTTTCACTACTAATATACTTTAACTTTGTTTTTCCTTTTTTAAAGGTTGATTGTTTATCCCCCACCTCCTACAAAGGGGGTGCTGGGAGTGACTAATGAAGACCTGGAGTGTTTGGAGGAAGGGGAGTTTCTCAATGATGTAAATCATTGATTTTTACCTGAAGTACATGTAATGATAAGTTATCTCACTTCTCTCACACTTTTTACTATAAAACTTTTCAATGTCTGAGTTATTTTACCTTTAGTTGGAGTAACTTCCCAAGGTTTCAGATACAGACAATTCTTTTGCCAACTAGAATTTTACTAAAATTTAACTAACTCAATTTCAACTCTTTCTTTGCATCTCATAGATCCTATGTATGTCAGAAGAGCTACTGCTATAATTGTATTATAAAAACATGTGACAAGTTTTCCTGAAGTAGTGATATGGAGCTAAACTCGCAAGAATATATTTAAATTGATTGACTACAAAGAGGTTGTGCTCCAGGAGTAGTGGCGCACACCTGTAATCCCAGCACTCAGGAGGCTGAGGCAGGAGGATCTCTGTGAATTCAAGGACAGCCTGGGCTACAAAGTGACCTCAAGGCCAGCCTGAACTGCATAGCAAGACCCTGTCTCAAAAAGACAAAAAAAAAAAAAAAAAAAAAAAAAAAAAAAAAAAGTACTCTAGAGTACTGTGTTCTTAGCAAAGCTTATCCTCAAAAGAAACTGTCTTACCAAAACCTAAGTTTCTGGGTTTTCATGACAGCCCTCTAGCCTTGAGAGAAGGAAAAAACCCAACTCCAGCGCACTGCAGAAGGAAAAATCAAGAATAACTAATGAAGTTTACAGCCCAGGGGTATAAGGTTGCTAAAGGACTAAGCCCCAATGACAGGGGACAGTGATTCCCCTCCCCCACCTCTTATCACACCACTCCATACAAGCCTGTTTACTAGAGGTGCTTTCACCCAGCCCACCGTGTCCAGGTCTCACCAAAAAACTGTAAGGCAATCAATAAGGCAGAACAAGGGTTTAAAGACACAAAGCAAGCATCAGAACCAGACTCAGATATTTACAATGTTGGAATTATCGAACAGGGTTAAACACAATGACTCAGTTTAGTGGTAAAGCACTTACCTGGCATGTGTGAAGCCCTGGGTTCAATCCCCAGCACTACAAAATAATTTTAAGAATTTAAAACTATTTGATCAGGAGGAGAAAGAAAATTTATAGGCTGGAAATGTGCATTTTAAAAAAGGAAGGAAGAATATCTGAGATGGGATAAGTGAAAGCAAAATAAAAGGGCTTTTGATGGGTTTGTTCGTTTGTTTGAGATGAGTTCTCACTAGGTTGCTCAGGTTGGTCTTGAACTTCTGGGCTCAAGCAATCCTCCTGCCTCAGCTTTCAGAGAAGCTGGGACCACCAGCACACAGCATCACACTCAACTTTTTTTTTTTATTCTTAGCTAATCTGAAGGACAACAGATTGCTAACAGTAATAACAGCAAAAATTATGTGATCAGCTACACTTACATAGATACATACGCTTACTTATGGTCATATACAAGTGCAGTGGATGATGGCAGTAACTGAAGAGATAAAATGAAGTAGGCATATTCTGTACAATGCACCTGTACTACTCATGAAGCGGTACACTTATTTTAAAGTGAAGTTTGATTAGTTGCAAATGTATACTGCACACAAGAGGGCAACCTCTAAAAATTTTTGAAAGGAAATATCATTGACATGCTAAGAAAGGGGAGATTCCTCAAAAACCTAACACCAGAAATTCCATTCAAAAAAAAGAAAAAAAAGAAATTCCATTCAACCCTTCTAGGCATCTTCCTAAAAGAGTTAAAGACATCATATCACAGTGACACATGCACACCCACGTCTACAGCAGAATTCCTAACAGCTAAATCTTGGAAGTGGCCTATATGTCTATCAAGAGATGAAGAAAGAAAATGTGACATTTACACCCAATACAATGTTACTCCGCCAGGAAGAAGAGTAAATGAGGCATTTCTGGAACACCGACACGCCCTTAGACCGTAAGACCAAGTGAAATGAGACACACAAGCTTAAATACTGCATACAACAAATCAGTGACGTTCAAAACAGCAAGCAGAGAAAATTAACAAAACCAAAGCTTGTCCTTTAAAAGAAAAGGGGAGTCAGAGCAGGAAGGAGGGAAGGGAAGGGTATTTTTAAAAAAGAACGCTGTATTATGTACACGTACCAACTCCCCAAGACAGCGATAAAATGCATGTACTGCAAACAGGTACTGATGCATAAAGAATAATGATAAAAGCGAGCCGGGCGTGGCGGTGCATGCTGCAGTCCCAGCCCCGGGAAGCTGCGCGGGATGATCGCCGTGAGTTTGAGGCCAGCCTGGACTACACACTGACTTCAAGGCCGGCCTGACTATCATCCCCAGCAGGAGGCCCCCTTGCCTGTAGTTTTACTTTCCACATTTCCGGTACCTGTGGTCAACTGTGGTCTGAAAATACCAAGTGAAAAATTCCAAACATAAATGACTCGTACATTATAAACTGCGCCTCAGTTTTGAGCATCACGATGCAACTCCGACTCCTCCTCTCAGGACAGGATTCGCTGCTTTCTCAGCGTATGACGCCGTGTGCACGACCTTCCCGTCAGTCAGTCAGTCAGTGACCTTCTCGGCTACGAGGTCCCGGCCACAGAAGCGCAGCGCTCCTACGAGGGGCGGACACTGGGCTTGGTCTCAGGCGTCTGCCACGGGGCTCGACACACACCCCACGGGTGCGGGACCTACTCCGTGCAATGTAAGTACTGCTGTCAAAATCACCAAAATAAGCAACTGCACTCTCAGAGCAAAGGGGAGAAGAATCCAGCCATGTGTTTAATAATGCTGGTTTTTGAAGTTTTCTCTTTTCCGTAAGTTCTTTTTAATGCATAAAGGCACTGACGGACACTGAGAAACAGTTCTGCAGTACACATGGAAAACCGCGTACTTTATTAGACACGGCTAAAGCGGAGGGTGAGAAGGGGAACAAAGCAGCAAAGCGAAACTTCCCCTCCCATCAGCGCGGCGCCGCGCTGCTCCCTGCAGCCCAACAAGGCGCTGCGGGTTGGACGCGCCCCCAGAGCGCGTGCGCGGGAGACCTGCTTCTCGGGCTCCTACGCTAACGGTACGCGGAGAGGAAGGCTCTGGGAAGTCATCGGGTCAGGCGGTCGGGAGGGCAGGCCCCCACCCAGAGCAGCGGCTCTAGAGAGGGCCCGGGCCTGGCTGGCACACGTGCTCTCTCTTGCTCTGTGACGCCCTCCACCACGTGAAGGAAGGTCAGTTAAACGCTAACCTGAAGATGCGCCCTGCTCCTGCACTCCTGGAACTCCACAGCTGTGAGTGACATAAACGTCTCTATTTGTAACCTCCTCGCAGGTGTGTTACTATGGCAACAATAACGTGAGCCACGAGGTGTCAGGATCCCCACTTACTCTTAACCACTCCAAGGTTCTATATGTAAAATAAGTACAAGAATGTGTAGTGCTTTTCTTAGATCCTATACATACCCCTCTCATTTTACACTTACATACAAATACTTTCGTTCGAAAGGATCTCATTAAGGACTTCATTTTACTTGTGGTTGTTTTGTTTGAGACGGGGTCCCACTGTGTAGCCCAGGCTGGCCTCGAACTCAGTGATCCTCCTGCCTCAGCCTCCTGAGTACTGGGACTACAGGCATGCACCACCCCGCCCGGCATGGGGTCTTCATTTTAAAGGAGTACACGGTAGTATTGGCGCATTTAAAAAGTAGCATGGGGACAAAACAAAAATGACTCTGAAAAATCCCCTTCACTTCCTGCCTTTCAGGAAATTTCCAGCCCCCCCCTCCTCCTTAGCAGCTGAGAACCTATGCACCCCCCAGGAAGGGCCCAAGGATGCACTACCTGCTCACAATACCCCTCTGCCCATCTTCTACCTCTCTCCCTCTCGTGGTCCCACTCTTTGCTCAGTAACTCTGTCCACTACCCAAGGTCAGCTGACTGACACACACAGTCCAAGCTAGGAATCACCAGACACTCATACTACACCATCTGAATTTTACTTGTAAATGAAAAAAATTCCATCAAGGTCAGTTTGCTTGATTTCCCCAAGTGGCAACTCTCTCTAGGGCCAGTGACAAGGGCACCTTGGGTCTGACATCTTTTTAGACTCAGGCAAAGGGGAAGCAGAGAAACTGTGGACTAGGGCAAACACTGCGTCCCACATCCGTCCCACTGGCTGCCCAGGGAAAACCAGCAAGACCACACGCTGACTTGTCAGCTCAGGGGAACCAGCTGGCATAGCGGTAGCAAGTGACTACTTCAGGGATAGGCACACGGTCTAATTCCACAATGTATGAACCGGAAGAGGTTGCTGAAATCTTATGATTGATTCACGCTTCCAAATTTGCTAGCTCCCCAGGACCACCCCATAGACCCCTAGGAACAGCTACCTGAATTTTATTTGCAAGTGAAAACTATGTAAGTACTTTCCTTTTTCTTCTCTTTTGTCTTTTTGAGACAGGGTCTCCCTATGCAGTTCAGGCTGGTCTCAAGCTCTCAGCAATCCTCCTGCCTCAGCCTCCAGAGTGCTAGGATTACAGGCATGCGACAACACGCCCAGCTGAAAGTAGTTTCTTGAAAGAGTTTCCAGGTAAAAACTGTCTCTTCAGCTGGCCACAAACGAAGGACAACCCTGTTGCTCTGGCAGCCATCCTATAATCCAACAAAGACGGACACCACAGACAAAAGCTAACACACAAACTAGCCAGCTAAAAAGTTCAAGCCCAGGTTAAGCAATTTAGCAAAAATGGGCTGGGATGTACGAAGGCCCTGGATTCAATCCCCAGTACTGAAGAAAAATAAATAAATAACAAAGAAGGCACAGCTGAAAAACACCCTAACCCAAACAGAACTACACCCAAACCACCTGTCGACTTCTAAATGAGTAATATTTCTTATTATTACTACTACAGCCAATATGAATCAGGTGTCTTCACTTGCAGCCAAAAGCCCTAACATACTGGTACTGTAATACAATAGCGTTACAGCTGTGTCCAGATGTCCCCCCAAAGCCTCCATGTGGTCACGGGACTTTTTCAGAGGGGGCTGAATCTACAGTGTGATGCTGGGATTAAGGGTGCATGATTAGCAAATCAGCTCACCGACTGGTCTGGCGTAGTTCTGGCTAGCATTCAGGGTGTGAGTGCTACACGCCCCCTAGGGCAGGCAGCCTGTGTACAATGTAAAACGAGTCTTGTCCCTCCCTTGCTTGCTTTTGCTGTCTTCTGCTGCCATGGACTATTTCTCCTCTGGGATGCAGTTCTGCCAAGCCACCCTGCCCTGGAGCCAGCCAATTACAGACTGAAAGCTGCACGAACTGTGAGCTGAAGAAACCTTTCCCCCTTCAACTTTAGGTGCTGGTATTTTGTCCCAACAATGAGAAACGTACACTAACACATGCATATACATTAAATATCAGTAAAGGAGACAAAGGGAAAAGGTACAGGCCGTGCTCTGTGAGGGCTTATCAAAGAAATAAAAGTCAGCACGTTTCCCTGCAATCTTTTGTTGGCGATTGCTACATACACCTTCTTCTCGCGTGGTGTTTTTAACTGAAACAGCCTGCCGCTACCACGCGCCCCAGCAAGCAGCCCCCGGTGGTGGGACACTGTCCCGAGGGGCCCAACAAAACCAGCGGCGGGTGCTGCGCTTCTGCAGACACAGGGGACAGAAGTAGGCAGGGGGGCCGCCACGTTACTCCAGAGCGAACAGGGCACCCCAGCAGAACCGGCCCAAGCCGCTGCACGGCCGAAGGCCTGGAGCAGAACGAGGGAAGAGCCTTCCAGTCACAGCAGACTGCTGGCGGCCGGGAAGCAGGACAGCGGGAGGGCTGCTGGGCGGCAGAGCCCGACTCCACCCAGGTGGTGCCACAGGCCGCTCAGCCCTAAACACAAAGGACCAGACAGGCCTCCTCGTCTACAAGCAGCAGGGCAAGCCTGACAGCGCCATCAAGTGGAGTAACCAGCGTGACAACCAAGAGCACAACTACCGGAACAGCACCTCAGAGACAACAGGGGAAGGAGAACGGGACACTGCCAGCCGCAGACCGGTCCTGACCCCACGACCGGAGGACAGGGTCAGCCGCTCACCCGGCACAAGCTCTACTGTAGACCTGGCAGGGCTCCACACACATCTCGGGAATCCCACCTGGACACTGCCACAGCACTGCGGACATCACAGGAATTTCATTATCTTCTTTTTCTGTTATTTTTTAACTTACTTTATTTTTTTAAATGTTTTCACTTAAAGAGAATAAAAAATTAAAAAAAATAGAAACAATACAGAATTTCAAAAAACAAGGTATCAATTCAACAATGGTTGTTGTATTGCATACTGTTGTCTTCAAAGTAGTTGTTCAGATCACCAGACATAAGCGTGCAAAACTGGTCAAAATAAATTAAGCCTTGACCGTTCCTTTCAATAAACCAGTAGAAATTAGTAGCACAATTATCTTAGCTATCTTGTGTGTATAGGTGTGTGTATATATATCTTTCCCCTTCTTTCTTTTTCCTCATCCCAGCTGTTCTTTCCTTTTGAGCACTTTCTTTTCCTCTCAAAGTATCTATTGTACCTTTCAGATTTTATTTACTCTTTCAGATTCTTACACTAGGGAGACAATATGATGTTTACACATACAGGTCTGATTTATTTCACTTATGAGTATGGTCTCTAGTTGCATCCATTTACCTATAAAAGCCAAGTTTATCCTTTGTTAAGGCTGAGTAATACTCCATTGTATAAAAATACCACATCTTTTTTACCCATTCCTCAGTGGATGGGCATTTGGGTTGTTTCTAAGATTTAGCTATGACAAATTGTGCTGCTATAAACATGGGTGCACATATATCACTGTGATATGTTTTCAGTTCTTCTGGAAAAATACCCAGAAGGGGAACGGGACCTCTAATCTTAGTTTTTTGAGGAATCTCCATACTGATTTCCACAGTGGTTGTACCAGTCTACACTCCCACCAGCAGTAGAAGGTCCCTTTTTTCCCCACAGCCCCTCCAGCATTTATTATTGGTTGATTTCTTGATGACAGCCATACTTTCTGGGTGAGATGGTGATAGGCCGGAGAAACTCCATTTCTCTGGCTTTAACTTCACAGTAAAAGAGGTCACTTCAAGTTCACTCAAGCTGTAGCTGACACCCCACACCCCAGTCCCTTATCAACCCCAGCAGAGCAAAGCCATAAATTGGGAACAGAACAAACAGCAAATTGGGAAGTAGGTTAAAGATCAACCCATTACAGTCATTGGAATTTGGTTGTCTGACCTCCTGGGAGATAGGTACACTTATCCTAGCTATGTGATGTTCTTGTGAGATTCCGGAAAATGAAGTAATGGTTACTATGGAAACCGGAAACGTACTAAAACCAAAGGTGAGACCCAGGGTGGACGGACATCTCTGACTCCGGGTTAGAGATGATCCGTCAGCCAGCTCCAATAAAGCTTTGTTCGTTCATGTTTGTTCAGGTTTTTTGTGTCTTTCTCGATGGACTCGCTTGCCGAATCAATGGAATCTCAGGGTCGTTATAATTTGAATTTCTCAAATGACTAATGATGTTGAACATTTTCTCATATATTTATTTGCCACTTGTATTCATCTGAGAAGTGCATATTCATCTTGCATGCCCACTTTTGGATTGGGTCTCTGAATTTTGGGGGTCTGATTTTTTTTAATTCTTTATATGTTCTAGATAGAAGTCCTTTGAGGGACAGTTGGCTAAAAGTTTTTCCCAAGTCGTGGGTTTTCTTTTTACTCTGTTGGTGATTTCTTTTGCTGTGCAAAAACTTTCTCTTGCTTTGATTGCTTTACCTTTCTCAGGCTGATTGGGGCACGAGTTTTTTTGTTCATTTTGTTTGTGTGTATTGCTGGATTTTTTTTTGTCTTATTGTGTTTGTTTGTTTGTGCTTGGTTTCTGTTTATTGGTTTTTTTGTTTGATTAATTAGATTTCTTACCTGTATTTTTCTTTTGTTCTGTTCATCTTTCCCTCTTCCCTCACTAGCCCTCTTGATTTTATGAAACTTTCATGTGAATGAAAATCATGTCTTCTTTTTCTGATTTGCTCCAATATTCTTTTGCTTGCCCTCTCATTCTTCCTTTTCTGCCCTGTCCTCCAGCCTTCCAAATTGGGTGACCATCCTTAGCCTTACAGCTTCGCCTCTACTACATTTCTCCTCATTTCATCTCTGTTTTGTCCCCTATCCCTCTTAAATACTACCCAAACTGGGTGAAATCAATTTACCAAGGGGAAACCCACCGCATACAAACTTCTGGTATATGTTGGATTTTGTTATGTAACTGTAGAGCCTCCTCCTAAGGTTAAAGATACCAAATTAATAGTTACCACACTAGGCTATGCATGATGATACTGTTATTGTTAATTGTAGTACCTTCTCCACGAGACTTTCATAGGTACTACAGTCAGTTTTTCTCCGTATGACAACATTGTCTGGGGTAATAACCTTCACCATAGTCCAGTACCAAAGGACGGGGTGCTGAGCCAACTAAATATTAACTTCTCATCCTTAATACATTGGGAAGGCCCTAGAGAAGTATCGCTACTAGGGATAAAGCTATCTACCATAGGAAGTCTACAAGCACCAACACAGAAAATGAAACACAAAATTACAAGAGGCAGAGGCAAAATGCATCCCCAGACCTCCAGCCCACCCAGGACAAGTCCAGAGCACAATGAGATAGGAAATTGGACGCCACACTGGATCTTTCTGAAACGTTAGCAGAAGTGAAAAAACAAATGGATATGGCTATAGAAAAAATAATCTTTCAGGTGAAAACAGAAATGACCATCAAAATGAAAGATAAGCCTAACAAATCTAAAGGCAACACAGATAAAAAAAAAATAGAGGAGCTCAGCAAAATGATGGAAACCACGAAGGCCAACAAAGGAAAGAAATGGAAGCCATTAAACAGATTCAAATAGATTTCCAGAAGATTAAAAGTTCCACTGAAAGTACAGGCGATAGAATAAATAAAGGCAAAGATAGACCATCACATCTAGAAGACAAGTCTGTGGTTAGTGACCACAAAAAGAACAGTATCTTAAAAATAGCAAGGGACTATGAAAAAAATCAATCCAACACCTGCAAGATGATACAAAGAACAACAACATAAAACTGGAGTTAAAGAGAAAGCCAGAGATAGCTCAAATGCCATTAAACCTCTTTACAGAAGTAATGGCAGAAGACTTCCCAAACACGGATAAAGAATTTGACATACAAATAAGTGAGGCAAGGGCCAGGGTGATAGCTCAGAGTCATAAGCCCCTACCTGGCAAGCACAAGGCCCTGAGTCTGATTCCTGGTACAAATATATATATATTTTTTCAGCCAATTAGTGAGGCATATAGAACTCCAATGACTCATCACCAAAATAAATCTCTACCAAACCATATAATAATCAAGATCCCAGAGATTCAGCAAAACAACAGAATGTTAATGGCTATTAGAGAAAACAGATCACCTACAAATGAGAGCTGATCAGAATCACAGCAGACTTCTTAACACAAAGCCTCAAGTCAACAAGAGCTTAGAGTGAAGTATTTCAAGTCCTAAAGAAAACAACTTCCAACCCAGATTGATATACCCTGCAAAACTCTTTCAAAATTAATGGAGAAATAAAATATTTCCATGAAAAAGAACAAACTAAAGAAATTCATGACTACCACACTCTCCAAAATGCTCTGAAGGATATCTGAGAAAAAGACCAAAATTCCAGGAACACCATAGTAAGAAGCAATCAGGCAGAGAAAGCAATTAAACAGAAGGAAAAGACAGGATGCCAACAACAGGAAAACAAAATAAGGATAAGCCAACACATGTCAGTTATAACTATCAATGTAAATGGTCTCAATTCACCAATCAAAAGAAATAGACTGGTAGAATGGATCATGAAGCAAGATCCAACAATATGCTGCATACAAAAAACCACACTTAACTCAAAAAGAAATTCACAGACTAAAAGTCAAAGAATGGAAAACAATACTCCATACTACAGGAACCAAAATAAACAAGGGCAGCTATTCTATTTGTAGACAATGTAAACTTCAAGCCCAGACTGATCAAAAGAGACAAAGAAGATCACTACATACTTGTTAAGGGAAAACTCCAAGAAGACATAATAATCATAAATATATATGCACCTAATACCACTGTACCCAACTACATAAAACAAATATTAACAGCCATGAAAAATCAAATAAGCACCAACATAATTGTAATGGGGGATATTAATACCCCACGGTCACAAACAGATCAACTACACAAAAAATCAACAAAGAAATATCAGAACTAAACCAAACCTGTAAACAAATGGACTTCATAGATATCCACAGAGTAATTAAACCCACAACATCAGTATACACCTTCTTCTCAGCTGCACATGGGATATTCTCCAAATAAAGCATATATCAGCCCACAGAGCATACTTCAGTAAATGCAAAGGAATTGAAATCATTCCATGTATATAATCAAACCATAGTGCAATGATACTGGAAATCAATGGCAAAAGAAACCACAAAAACTACATAAACACCTGGAAATTAAATAACATCCTCCTGAATAACCAATGGGTCACAGATGAAATTAAAGGAGAAATTAGATACTTTCTACAATTAAGTGATAACATGTAAGAATTTATGGGACACAATGAAAGCAGTCCTAAGAGGGAAATTTCCAGCTCTCACATCAGGAAACTAAAACAAGCTCAAATAAACAACCTAATATAGAACCTCAAATTTCTAGAAAAGAAGAAATCAAACCTATAGCTAGAATAAAGAGGGAAATTATAAAAATCAGAGCAGAAATTAATGTAATCAACACTAAGAAAATACAAAGAACCAATGAATGGAAGATTTGGTTCTTTGAAAGATTAAATAAAATTGATAAACCCTGAGCCAACCTTATCAAAAAAAAGAAAAAAAGACTCAAGTCCATGCAATTAGGAACGAAAAGGATGAAATCACAACAAATCCTGTTGCAGTCCAGAAGATCAATACTTATTTCTGGAATATGCATTCTAACAAGATGGAAAATATTGAAGAAATGGACAGATTTCTAGATACACATGAATTGCCAAAACTGAATCAAGAAGATATAAAAAAATCTAAATAACCCGGTATCAGTCAATGACATTGAAAATGTAATTAAAAACTTACCAACAAAGAAAAGCCCAGGTCTTGATGGATTCACAGCTGAACTCTACAAGAAATTTAGACAAGATTTAATACCAGTATTATTCAAACTCTTTAATGAAATTGAAAGGAAAGCAATACTCCCTACTCATTCCTGGAGGTAAGCATTACCCTGACACCAAAACCAGAGAAAGATGCAACCAAAAAAGAGAACTACAGGCCATTCTCCCTAATGAACATAGATGCAAAAACCCTCAATAAGATATTGACAAATAGAAGGCAGCAAATCATCAAGAACAATACACACCATGACAAAATACAATTCATCCCAGGGATACAGAGATGGTTCAACATATGCAAATCAATAAATGTAATATACCATATTAACAGAGCCAAAGACAAAAATCATATTATCATCTCAATAGATGCAGAAAAAGCATTTGACAAAGTCCAACACCCATTCATGATATTAAAAACTCCACAGATAATTAGAATAGATGGTCTTTATCTCAATCTGATAAAAGCCATCTATGATAAACCAACAAACAACATCATACTAAATGGTAAAAACTGAAAGCTATCACTCTAAAATCAGGAACAAGACAGGATGACTACTATCACCACTCCTATTCAATATAGTTCTGGAAACATTAGCCAGAGCAATTAGACAATAGAAAGAAATAAAAGGAATATGGATAGGAAAGGAAGAAGTTCAATTATCATTATTTGCAGACAACATGATACTCTACCTCGAAAACCCCCAAAACACCAAAAGACAGGTAGAGTTAATAAATTCAGTAGTGTAGCTAGATACCAAGTCAACACTCAAAAATCAACAGCATTTGTGTACACTAACAACAAATGCATTGAGAGAGAAATTAGGGAAACCACACCTTTCACCATAGCATCAAAAACAATGAAATACTTAGGAAACAACCTAACAAAGGAAGTAAAGATCTATACATTGAAAATTACTCTCAAAACAGTGACTGAAGAGGATATCAGAAAATGGAAAGATATCCCTTGCTCATGGATAGGAAAAACCAACATAGTGAAAATGGCCATAAACCCAAAATTGTAAATACAGATTTAGTGCAATTCCAATCAAACTACTGTTCTCATACCTCGCAGAACTAGTGAAAAGATTCCTAAAACTTACTTGGAACCAGAAGAAACCTAAAATAGCAAAAGGTAATCCTAAACAACAAAAGGCAAGAAGCATCACAATCCCCAACTTGAAATTATACTACAAAGCTACTGTGATAAAAACAGCATGGTACTGAAAAAAAAATACCTGAGCTGGGTATGGTAGTGCACACCTGTAATCCCAGCACTTGGGAGACTGAGGCAGGAGGATTGCTGAGAGTTCAAGAGTTCAACTGCAGGGCTACAAAGTGAGCTCAAGGCCAGCCTGAACTGCATAGCAAGACCCTGTCTTAAAAACACACACACAAACACACACACACACAAAGACCTGAGGACTAATGAAACAGATTAGAAGATGTAGAAACAACACCAAACACACTCGTCTACCTCATCTTTGTAAAAAGGGCCAATCATGTTTACTGAAGATAGCCTCTTTAATAAATAGTATGGGAAAAAAACAGCTTTCCACATACCAAAGGCTAAAATTAGACCCATGTCTATCACCATGCACTGAAATAAAAAAGGACTAATGATCTAAATATTAAAGCAGAAACACTAAATCTCCTGAAAGAAATAAAAGGTAGAACTCTGGAAGACACAGGTGCAGGCAAAGATTTCATGAACAAAATCCAAACTGCACAGGAAATACTACAAGGAATCAACAATTAGAATCTCATCCTGTTAAAAAGCTTCTGCACAGCAAAAGAAATCACCGATGGAGTGAAAAGACAACCCAAAGAGTGGAAAGAAAAGAAAACTTAGCCAGCTGTCCCTCAGACAAAGGGCTAATATCTAAAACACATAGAGAACTGAAAAAAATCAGACACCCCAAATTTAAAGACCCAGTCCAAAAATGGGCATCTGAGATGAATGCACTTCTCAAAGGAAGAATGAGAAATGGCAAATAAATATATGAAAAAAAATGTTCAACATAATTGGTCATTCAAAAGATGCAAATTAAGACAATGCTGAGGTTCATCCCATAAAGAATGGCTATTATCAAGAAATCAACCAATAACAAATGCTGGGGAAAAGAGAACCCTTCTACACCGTTGGTGGCTGTGTTGGTTTGGGGGATATTTTTGCAAGGGGAACAACGTAATGAAGGACACATATTTTATAAAACTATTTATAATAGTCACCCAAAGAATGATACACAAAAGAGCGCAGGAAATGTATCCACACACCTAGGCCAAGGAATCCAACCGAGGGCCTGGATCCCACGAAAATGTCCTGCATGAGTCCAGCTGAAAACCTAGAGCTCATAACAATGCCTCCCACGAATCCAACTGGAGGCCCAGAACCCACAACAACATCTCATGCAGGCCTGTTTCACGGATCTGCACTGGGAAGGCCCAAAGGTCAGTGGTGAAATTAGAAAGTCTGTGCCAGAGGGATGAAGGATCTGTGCTAACAGGCTGAGGGATCTGCACTGGAGCCAGGAAGTGATGTGCAAAGAAAGAACCAGAGCTCCCCTGAAAAGTACCACACCATCCTCAGCAACAGTGAGGTCCCGAGCTCCTCCAATGATCAAGATGGCTGAGGTCCTGTCAGGGAAGCCAACACAAGAAACTTCTCCTGGAGACTGGCAGTGCACCATCTTCCCCTCCAGAGCCAGGAAGTGATGCTCAAAGTGAGGACCAGAGCTCCCCCAAAGTGAACCAAAGCCATTCTCAGTGCCAACCAGGTCTTGAGCTCCTTGGAGGATGAAAACAGCCAAGTTCATCAGTAATGTCAGCATGACGAGCTCCTTACAGCTTCCACCAGCTCCAACAGCCTCTCTCAGCTCCCAACAGCCTCTTTAGTTCCCAAAAGCCTCTCTTCTTCTTCTCCAGTTCTGCCTCTTGTGCTGCCGGCAACAGTCCCCAGGTGGGCCTCCACACCCAGCACCACACTTCCTCAGTTCAGCTAGGGGTTATAAATTGACCACCAGTTATCAATCCACTACAGTGGCAGTGTAGATTGGTGCAACCACTGTGGAAATCAGTGTGGAGATTCCTCAAAAAACTACGACTGGAGGTTCCATTTGACTCAGCCACTGCCCTCCTGCATATCTTCCCAGAAAAACTGAAAACATCATACCACAGAGATAAATAAACAGGCATGTTTACAGCAGCACAGTTTGTAATAGCTTAATCTTGGAAATAACCAAAGTGCTCATCAACCGAGGAACGGATAAAGATGTGGTTTTTTTATACAATGGTTGACTACCTAGTCATAAAGAAAAACGTGAGACATTTCTAAGTAAACAGATGCAGCTTGAGAACATACTCTTCAGCAAAATAAATCAGATTCATATGTGTAAATATCACATCGTTTCTCTGATATGAGATTCCGAACATGAAGGAACAAAGTGTATAAAAGGTATTGTGAAACAGGAAGAAACTGTTCAAAAGAAAGGGAACTAGGGAGGAGGGAAGGGGAAAGGAAGGAAGGGAGAGAAGAAGAGCCCACACTCTGAATGAAATAAGTCAGACACACATGTTTAAATATCACATTGGTTCTCCAACGGGAGAAACTGAAAGGGTAAAGTAAGACCACAATGTATAACAGATACTGGAGCTTTTGTACATAAGGAGGGGAAGAGGAGTTGAAAGGAGGAGAGAGCTGCAGGGAAAAAAGAATCAAGAAATATCAAGTACAGGTACAAACTTCCTGTAATGAGTGTGACCATTATATCTAAAATGTACCAATAAAATTAATATAAATAAATGTGGAATAGGTTCTTTTGAACACTCTAATTACACAGAGTACAAAGCATAATACAGGAAAGCACCATATTTCAGAGACTTTTCTGCATCATCCCAAGCTTCTTTATAAATTATTATCACAATAATAAATTGAACAGTGTTCTCATCCTTGGCAAGACGACCTTTTTCGTCAAGGAACAACGCTTTGCCTCAATCCACCACCTGTTACTTTCACCTGTAGGTAGTCCTACATCAATTACATCACTGCCCCCTCCCTTCTGTATTACAGCTTTTAACCATCCTCACTCCAGAGCTTCTGAGAATAAAGGACAATTGAAGGGAATTTTTCTTTTTTATTAGTGTACATCAGTTGAACAGAATAAGGTGTTTCACTGCAGCATAAAGGAGAATTTCCTAATGCCCCTTCCTTGGTGTGATAACGTTACTGATGTGGGACTATGACCTGCCCGCTCACATCTCTCTCCCTGCCTTTACTACTTCCGTCTATGCAAGACGACTCATCCTTCCTCTTTATTCTTTTGTTGTTGTTATTTTGCTTCTGTTTTTTGCTAAGCTACCACTAAGCTAGACCCTCAGCCCCCTTTCCCTTTACTCTTATGACTCAGGCCACTGGATGTGGTAAAATAAGCAATGTACATCCCGAACCAACGCAGGCGGCCACTGCACGCTTACGGCTGTGAAGTTCTCTGCCTCTCTGTAATCCTGCAGGGTCTGCACCATCGCCCCCCCCCCCCCCGTGTCTTTCAAGCCTCCATTCACAAGCCTCCTCGGCACATCCTTTCCACTGCCCACCTGCTGCACAGGCAGGAGTCCCTACTTTCCAGCAGCAATGCACCTGCAGCGCCGACCATCAGAACATGCTCCTCTCTTAGGTCACAGGACGGAACGTGGCTCCTTAATAATTGTAATAAAGTAACAGAAACACTGGATGTACTTGCCCTCTGTCCTACACGAGGTTATACGCTCTATGTTGTTCTAGTTCCCACCCTGTTCTCTTCCCCAGCTCCTGGACTATTTCTAGCCCCTCAAACTGAAGTCTCTTGGATGTCTGCTTCCCAGCAGGATACAAAAAATTACCAGATTTTGTTAGATCTAACAAAAAGAAGTAAAAGATCTATACAGTGAAAATTATACTACTCTGAAAAAAGAGATCGAAGAGGATATCAGAAAATGGAAAGATATTCCTTGCTCATGGATAGGAAGAACCAACATTGTGAAAATGGCCATACTCCCAAAATTGTTGTACAGATTCAATGCAATCCCTATTAAAATACCATTAATATACCTCACAGATCTAGAGAAAACACTCCTAAAGTTCATCTGGAACCAGAAGAGGCCTAGAATACCAAAAGCAATCTTGGGAAACAAAGGAAAGGCAGGAGGCATCACAATTCCTGACTTAAAATTGTATTACAAAGCTACTGTGATAAAACCAGCATGGTACTGGCACAAAAACAGACCTGAAGATCAATGGAACAGACTAGAAGATACAGATACAACTACAAACACACTCAGTCACCTTATCTTTGACAAAAGGGCCAAACATATTCAGTGGAAGGAAGATAGCCTCTTTAATAAATGATGCTGAAAGAACTGGCTTTCTACATGCCGAAGACTAAAACTAGACCCATGCCTTTCACCATGCACTAAATTAAAGTCAAAATGGATCAAAGATCTAAATATTAAAACAGAAACACTAAATTTATTGGAAGAGAAAGTAAGTAAAAATCTTGATGACATTGGGGCAGGCAGAGAGTTCATGAACAAAACCAAACTGCATGGGAAATACTTCAAAGAATCAACAACCTTATCTTATTGAACCTTATCTTATTGAACCTTATCTTATTGAACCTTATCTTATTGAACCTTATCTTATTGAAAAGCTTTTCCACATCTAAAGAGATCACCAATAAAGTAAAAAAAAAAAAAAAACCACAAATTGGGAAAAAATGTTAGCCAACTGCCCCTTAGACAAAGGACTTCTATCCAGGACATATAAAGAATTTTTAAAAATCAGGCCCCCAAAATTCAAAGACCCAATCCAAAAATGGGCATCTGAGTTGAATACACACTTCTCTAAGGAAGAAATACTAATGGTGAATAAATACATGAAAAAATGTTCAACATCACTGGTCATTTGAGAAATGCAAATTAAAACACTGAGATTCCATCTCAGCCCAAAAAGCATGGTTATCATCAAGAAATCAACCAAAAACAAATGCTGGAGAGGCTGTGGGGAGAAAGGAGTCCTACTCCACTGCTGGTGGGAGTGTAGATTGGTGAAACCACTGTGGAAATCAGTTTGGAGATTCCTCACAAAACTAGGATTAGAAGTCCCATCTAACCCAGCTATTCCCCTTCTGGGTTATCTTCCCAGAAGAATTAAAGACATCATACCATAGTGATATATGTGCACCCATGTTTATAGCAGCACAATTTGTTATAGCTAAATCCTGGAAACAACCCAGATGCCCATCCACTGAGGAATGGGTAAAAAAGATGTGGTATTTTTATACAATGGAGTATTACTCAGCTATTAAAAAGATAGACTCGAGGCTTTTGTAGGTAAATGGATGCAACTAGAGACCATACTAATAAGTGAAATAAATTGGACCCAGATGGGTAAACATCATATTGTCTCCTTGGTGTAGGAACCTGGAAGAGTAGGTAAAACTCAAAATGTACAACAGATGATAGGAGAGGGAAAGAAATTGCTCAAAGGAAGGAACAACTAGGATGAGGGAGAGAAGAAAACAAAGAAGGCATGCAAAATATAAACATACATATGAATAGCTGCAATAACTGTATTGCTGATGTCTGATGGTATATTGAAATGAACCGTTAATGATTACAATTTTTTATGTTCTGATCAATTGTGCATGCTTGTGTCTGGTGGTCTGAGCAACTGATTTGAAGGTAACAATATGCAGTAGAATTACAATGGTGAACTCCTACCATCTGTCTAGTGAAACTCTGTATTATCTCTACTGTTTTATCAAAGAATTATTTTCTTATTCCCTATAATGGTTTGAGCAATCTTTCATTCTTACGTCTGGTAATCTGAGCAATACAGTTGAGGACAGTGATATGTAAAGTAATAACCACTGTTGATTCGTATTATTTTGTCTTGAGAACCTGTATCATTTTGAATGTCCTTGCTTTGATTTGTTTATGTTTGTGACACTGGTATGCTGCTACTGTTCTATTTTTTGTTTGTTTCTCATTTACCATTCTCTTTAAAATAAAAAAAAAATTTCAGATTTACCCTCATATCTCAATTAGCTTAGAAAAAAAGCTAAAGTACATGAAACAAAGGTTTTCTAGACACCAGACATAAGACAGTAAAATACATGGATGTCTGAGAAACAGTAAGGAAACATGATGAATTCTGCATGCTGTACAACAGTTTAGGCCAAAACTGTCCCTCAGTACCTGGCCGCGCAGGTGCCTACTCCAGGAGGCCACAGGGCTGGGGAGCGCCAGCACTTCAGGGCCTGGTGCGCCCAGCCATACAGGCACCCAGGGAAGCAGGCAGGTCACAGGTGCCCACTCCGGAAGTCAGAGCGGCTGTGGATCGCCAACACTTCAGGGCCCGGCACACCCAGTCACACAGGTACCCGGGGAGGCAGGCAGGCTGCAGGCACCCACTCTAGGAGGCCGCACAGCTTGGGAGCACAGGCCTTTCGGGGCACGGCACACCCAGCCACGCAGGCACCTGGAAAGGCAAGCAGCAGGCACCCAGGAAGCAGCACGGAGATGTGTGCCAGCCCTGGGGCCGGCCGCTGCCCAAGAAACACCATGCCATAGAGAAGCACTGACACAACAGGCCCATCCAGAGACATGAATGAACCATCCCAACATGGAGAAACCTCTGGGAAAACATGCCACGCAGTGGGTCACTCCTGACCCTGCCGCTGAGAGCCAGAAAGGTCCGGAGTCAGCGGAGGAGCAGCTGATGAGCAAGGACTCGGAGATCACGAGAGTACTGATGCCCAATGACTCAGAGGTCAAGCTGACTGCGGACGTGGGAGCTATTCGGGAGCTGGAAACCAGGAGGACCTTACACAACATCCGGGGAGCCGCCCTGGAGGCCTTCTCCCCCTAACCGTGTAGGCTGCGGTAGAGGAGCGAGTGGAGCTCCAGGGAGGTCCGCACCGAGACTTCATGGATTACACGGGTGCCCAACATTCAGATTCTGTAGAACCGCCTTCATGGAGAAGGTGCGTGTCCAGGTTACCTGCCTGGGACACTTCGCACCTGATGGTGCTGAGACTGATTAGCGGCCGAGGACTTCATCCACATGTTCCTGCCGCTCGTGCTGACGGCTGGGGAGAGGACACCAAGTGGTTGTGGGGTCCCAAAGTGCTGGGAGGCTAGAGAGAACACCCCTCTGCTTGCTTAGACAAGAAGCACTGATAAAGCATGCTTCCCTGGATCCCAGTTCAGTAGAGGGACAAGCTATTCTTAAAGATAAGTTTATTACTCAGTCAGCCCCAGATAGTAGAAAAAAGCTACAAAAATGGCTTTTGCCCCAGATAGCTCACTTGAGATGTTAGTAAGAATTGCCTCCTTAGTTTTTTATAGCCATGAGGAGGAGGAGTCGAAGGAGAGAAAACACAAAGAGACCAAGAAGAAACAGCTGCCTTTGTTGCAGCACTAAGAGAAACAGACCCTAAATCTGGTTCTCAGGGCCCCAAGAAGAACTCGTCGACAACGTTGACAACATTCATCTGCTACCGCTGTCAAAAGCCAGGCCACCTCAAGAGGGACTGCCCTAAGAAGCCCCCTGGGCCATGCCCTGACTATAAAGGTGACCACTAGAGGTCGGACTGCCCTCTAAAGTGAAGGCCCCAGAGCTCAGACCCTTCCTACCAGCTGGTCCAACAGGAATGAAGGGGCCCAGGGCATACTCTGCCTTCTCCCTCTGGCCAGACCATTATGTTTAAGGAGGAGCCCCGCATAATCATGACTATAAGGGAAAAAGTAAACAGCCTGTTGCTAGACACAGGTGCAAGTCTCTCGGTCCTTCTTTTCAATCCTGGCCTTCCTTCCAGCCGTCACACTTCAGTGAAGAGTCACTGATGAGGAGGTAATCTGCTATTTTTCACAACCCTTGGGCTGTAACTACTTATTAGATCTTTCCTGCATATCTTTGTTTTCCTGAGAAACCACTCTGAAGATACACCATGTATTATAGCAGCCATTGATGATTTCCTACCAATCTGTCCATAACTCTGTAATGTTTGTGTTGTTCCTATCCTATTTTGTAAATGGATGTATGTTTATTACTAGGTGTCTTCAACAACAATCATTGAGAATAGTCAGTGATTATTTAATTGATCACTCACGTATAGCTCTATTTGTTTTCCCTAGAAACCACTTTGAAGAAACTAAAGTACAGTACAACAACCATTGATAATTGCCTACCATTTTTGTCTGTAACTCACTATTATTTGTTTATTTGTTTTCCTGAGAAACTATCTTGAAGATACCAATAGGTAAAATAACAACCATTGATAATGTCCTACCACTTTGTCTGTAATTCAGTAAATCCCCCTATTACTACGTTATCTTCTTTTACTCTTTTAAATAAATTAAAAAAATAAAAATAAAAAACTGACCCTCAACGCATCATGCACTCACAGCTGAGTCTGCGGAAGGTGACAGTCACAGTCCTGTGCTCGTCTGAGGCACCGCTGGGAGGGCAGCAGCTGAGCAAGCTGCTGGAGGGGCATGCGGGAAGAGCTGGGTCCCTGGGGTACAGCTCCCTCCCTGGCTCTTTCTCCGGCTCCTTCCTTCGTTCTCTGCTTCACCACCACACGAGCAGGTTTCCCCTGCTCAGCCCCCCTGCCAAGCCTCCTCTGTCTGGTAGCCAACCACAGACTTGATAAGTCGAAATAGCTCTGCGGATGCTGCGTCTCCATGACAAGGAAAGTGACTAGGACACCACGACTGCCTTTGTGCACTGCCTTGAGAGCTTCTAAGCTGCAGCCCTGCGCAGGGAGCCCTGGCGGAACCTGGTGAAGTACCTAAGTCGAAGAGACAGAGCTGAGAGACTGACAGGTAATCAGAAACTACAGGATGGAGTAACGGCGCACAAAGAGGAAACCTGAGACCTAGCGGGCTCCCGCTTGCATACTCAGCAGAGCACTGACAAGCACACGTAAGGAAGACACTGAGGAAAGAAAGCACAAAGAAGGACACTAGCCTGAGCTCACACCGAGTCAGGAATAGCACTTGTCCTTCCAGCCAGACTGGAAAACCTCAGTATTCATGGGCGAAGGGGTAGAGCGCTCAGAAAGTCTGAATTCAGGAGTAAACAACCCTAAACAGTGAGCTGGGCATGATGCCGCACGCCTGTAATCCCAGTACTCTGGAGGCTGAGGCAGGCAGATGGCCCTGGTTCAAGGCCAGCCTGGGCTACATAGACAGACCCTGTCTCAAAAAACAAAACAACAACAAAGAGCAAATCTTAAACACTGATCATGTCCCAAGTAATATTACAAAAATCCAGACCCAATAGGATCAAACAGTGACAAGAAAAATATCTCAGTGGTAGAGGATGTACTTAGCATTCACAAGGGCCAGGGTTCAATCCCCAGCACAACTGAAATAAGAAAAACAGAACAAAAGGAATCAAATTGTTTCCAGGTAATTTATTATATCCCAAAATAAAATTCAAGCTTACTTACAAAAATAGTAAAAATATCCAGCATCCAAGTGGGGAGTGATGGCGACCGCCTATAATCCCAGCACTCGGGAGGCTGAGGCAGGAGGATCACTGCACGTTCGAGACCAGCCTGGGCTACAAAGTGAGCTCATGGTCAGCCTGAACTGCATAGCGAGACCC
>NW_004955427.1:3270011-3271186 GCF_000276665.1 Chinchilla lanigera | reverse complement strand
GGCAAGCGCCTGCCTGGCAAGCGCAAGGTCGTGAGTTCAGTTCCCGGTACCGGAGAAAAACCAAAAAAAAAAAAAGCGCATAGTTCAAGGAATTTAAGCTTGAACAGTCTTGTTTTCAAGTCTTCCTAAGGTATGAGAATATCACTTACTCGTGCTTTTTAAGGACAAACAGAAAGCAAATCTTGCAGGTGAAGCCCGGGAGGCACTGGGATTGTTCTGCCAACTTTTAATGAGGACTACTTCCAAGTCCAAGATACACAGAACCCAATGGCTCGTAGCAACAACTCCATACTTTATTAGGTACCCGACTACCCACTCCCACCTCACAAGAAAAGTACAGAGCAGTGCCTACACTACTAGGAATTACAGGGGCCAGCATCACGAAAGAAATGCCTGAATTAAGCGCAAAACAAAAACAGCCTCGCACCAGCCCCGTCCGCAACCCCGCTCATCACAACGCACTCCCGGAACACCGTGCACCTCCCGTTTCTGAGACTGTGGCTTCCTAAGCGCGCCAGGCTGTTCCCCACGGAACTGCAATTCTACTGCTCAGAGCAAGTGTCTGGAATTTCATCCAGAATAGGCACTCCGCTTCGGAAGAGAGAAAAACGCAGATGCACACGGCCGGGTGCAACCCAACATAAATCGGCGATGCTAAGGCGCCTCCACCCTCGGCTCTCGGAGCGCACCCCGAGGCCCCGGCGCTGACTCACCCCCGCCTCGCGCCCTTCCTCCGCCGCCAGGCCCGGCCGCCAGGGCTCGCAGCGGCAGCGGAGGAAGTCAGACGTTCACCTAGGTCGGTCCCGCAGCACCGAGCGCAGCCGGGAAAAGCGGGCCACGCCGACTGACGGCGGAGCCCGACTCCGGCGCGCGCGGACAGCTCCTGCGGCCGCTCTCACACGCCAGCGCCGGGGGCTGGGCACAGCTCAGCGGCACAAGCACCCGCCCCGCAAGCGCAAGGTCCCGCAGGGGCCGTGGGTTCGATCCCCAGGGCCACAAAAAATAAACAAAAATGCCAGCGCTGCGGGCCCACCGACGAGCCCGTCACACGGCCGCCAAGGGAAGCAGCCGCTCGCCGCGGCCGGCGCTGTCTCCGGGCTCCTCCCCGGAGCGCTCGGGACGCCACCTCGGGACAGCCGGGTCCTGCGGCGGGCCGGGCCGACGTCACAGCCCCG
>NW_004955427.1:3256218-3269911 GCF_000276665.1 Chinchilla lanigera | reverse complement strand
AGGCCAGCCTGGGCTACAAAGTGAGCTCAAAGGCAGCCTGAACTGCATAGCCAGACCCTGTCTCAAAAAGACAAAAAAGGAAACACTAAGAAAAACCACCCAAAAGGAGGAGGCGAACAGGCAAAAAAAGGAACTGAGCAGGGGAACAACTTCACAGACCTGCAACACATGTCGAGTGAACCTGAGGGAAAAAGACAGGACTTTTAAAAATTACTCAAAAGGAGCAATGGCCAAGCTCTCACCAGCACCTTACCAATGAAACAGTCTTTCAACTCTGCATGACAATCGCCGGTACACCGCCCAATGCCCAGAGAAGACAGGGCAGCCTGAACTGCTCCCCTACAATCATCCAGCTTCCAGACGCTCATCCAAAATGCCTCCGTGCTGGAGCACACCACAGCGCTCTCGGGGAGCGGCACGGCTGCATCTCTCCACAGGAAGACTGCAATGACGAGCAAGAGCACCACGCTCAAGGCCAGCCAAGGGCAGCTGGAAACCACCAGACTCTGGAGGAACTGCCGCCTCAATCTGATGGAATGCAGCTTTGGCTTCCCGAGAAGAACCTCGCTAAAAACCTGCTGCCTGCACTGGTGCTTCTGTCCCTTCTAATGCCATTCGTTTGGGGCACGAGAACACCTGTCTTAGCGTGGGCAGCTGGGCATGGTGGTACATGCCTGTAAATGCCAACACTCCGGAGGCTGAGGCAAGAAGATTGTGCCAAGATCGAGGCCAGCCTGGGCTACACAGTGATTTCAAGGGCACTCCGAGAAATGTGAACCAAAACCACGTATGAGAAACCTAAATTTCTACAGATGCTACCCGCACTTCCTGTTGAACAGCAGCTTAAACCTCAGTTATGTACAATGTGGTAAATTACCTGCTCTGGGCCAGCGACGTTTCCCTTGATGTCTGAACTGACTGTCCTCTCACATTTGAGAAGTTAAGAGTTCCTGCTTCTCACAGAAGCCCAATTAAACATACTGGGCCTCTCTTACATCAAAACTCATCCTGCGTAAGAGAAACGGTTAAAATGAACAAGAATTATGGATCAGGGCGATTTGAGAAGGGAGGACTTGAGGTGCGTGGCATCATCTAGCGCAGTTCTGGTGAGCCTGTGGCACACGCAGTTTTCTTGTAAAACAGAAGATGCTAATGTATGAGCTGCTGTTTGCTCTAAACTAAAGCCTCAGCATCCAGGTTAAACTGCGCTGTTGGCACTCTGCAGTAAGTAGGCGGGTTTGCGGCTGCAGTCTGGGCCCTCATCTCTGAAAGATCCACAGCACCGACCTCCTGGTGGGCGCAGTTATATGCCGATTGCCCAAGCCCTGGTGATAGGGTGATATTTCAAGACGGGTCTTTGGTAACTGGGGTTAGGCAAGGCCCTGAGAATGGACCCTCAGGACGTCAGCAGTGACTTTCTGAGACGACAAGAGAGCTCTCTTTCCGTCCCGTATGAGCACAGTGAAGCAGACATCTGCAAGGTACAAAGGGAGCCCTCACCAGAAACCCAATCAGCCGGGACCCTGACCTCGGACTTCCCGGCCTCCAGAACTCTGAGGAATAAACATCTATTGTTTAAAAAAGAAAAAAGCTGGCATGGTGGCACACATCTGTAACCCTGGCACTCTGTAAGGCTGGGGCAGCAGGATCACACATTAGAGCCCAGCCTAAACAACGCAGTGAGGCCCTGTCTCAAAACTGAAAGAGTGGCTAGGGATGTAGCTCAGCGCAAAGGCCCTGGGTTCAATCCTTAACATCAAAAAAAAACAGCTGTCCAGTGTTCAGAAGAAAGGACAGCAATGAACAGATGAAGTACAGGGCATTTTTAGGTCAATAAAACTAATCTCTATGATCCTCTTAATGACGGATACATGACATGCATTTATCAAAACCCACAGAATTAAACACAGAGAACATAACCCAATGTAAGCTCTGGATAATCGATAATACTGTATCGATTTTAACAAACACACCACACTAACGCAAGCTCTTAATAAAAGGGGAAACTTGGGGGCAGAAGGTGACCGTATGAGATCTGTCTGATGCGTTTCTGTGCCAAGTTTCTGTATATCTAAGACGACTTGAAAAAATACGGTCTGCTACGTATTTTCAAAAAAACAAACACTACATTTATTTTTTCAAACTTGTCAAAAACAATAGGTTTCACAGTGAAAAACCTGCCCCATAAGATATGTAAAAGGCAGCCCAGAAAGAAAGAAAGTACTACCAGGTGGAAACACTGACGCACAAACAAGAGGGAACGGCCACCACACGGCAAAAATACTGTACTTTCAGGATGTGGGCCTCCTTAAAAGTTACCTGTTGTTTTGGCTTTTGTTTTTGGTTGTTTTACAACTTGCAAACACTGTAATTCCCCTGCCAACTTTCCAGCACCTAAGACGAGACAACGCCCCACTCAGCACAAGCCTCATCCACACAGGCACCTGCCTGACGCCAACAAGAAGCAGCTCACCGCACTGAAGACTCCTCTTTCTCTCTGCCCACGTAAAAACAATCTGCAGCCGGAGATTCAGATACAGACATACAGATCTGCACTGTCCTGCCACCACGGCGTCTGTGTCTGTGTGCACACGCGTGCGGGACCCTGGAAGAGCGCGTGCGAGGTGCGGAGCGTACGCGCTAGGTTTTCTGAGGGCTGTGCTCTGGGGGGAGGGTAGTGGGGGCTGTATGCAGCTTTTTGTTTTGTTTCACGGTGGGAAGAAATCTAAGAGGTGAAGGGAGCCTGTGTGGAAAGGGTTCAGTGATATGCTAAGTTGTGTATAAAGCTCTTTCCGAAAGTTAACTGTTAAAACAAAAAATTGTAAGTATATAGTATGTAACATGTGGGAGATACATGATAACTCTAGCACTAAGGCCAGGAGAGACGAAATAAGCCCATGTTGTGGCCAGGTTCTTATGTGAAGTGAGGTGGTAAGTGTGTACACAGTACACCCTAACAAAACACTGAAGTAACAGTCATCACTCGTCAGCACACTGGACAAAATAAAACGGATTTTAAAAAACACAGTGTTTACATTTTGGAGGTACAACCAAGGCCAAATAACCTAGAACTGTGCATCCTTCACTCTGCAGAACGAGCCACACTTCTAACCACGCGGCCAAGGGTATGATCACCAGGAACCGGTGAGTCCTCACAGGCACGGAGCCGAGACCACAAGTGCGCCTGCGGCTGTGCCGCGCGTGTGACGGCGCAAGCTCCAGACGGCTGGGCGCCTCCACACGACAGGCGCGCCGCAGAGCCCAGCGGAGCCGCCACTCTCCAAAGCTGGCAACGGGTCGGGAGTGCTGTAAGTAAAACTTCACTGAACGCAGCCATGTTCGTACGCACTGCTGTCCACTCCTTTACTCTTTGTATCTTCAGATCTGAATACACTGGATTGCTGGTTACGAGGGCCTCACTGGTGTTTACCTGTTGTGTCTGTAAAGCTCTGCAGTAGCTCTGAGACTGAAATTTATTCTCCTCTCATGCGCACTACATTCTGTGTTCCAGATCTGTACAACTTGCACTAGAATCACAGCACGGAACGGTGAGTTGTCTATACACTGAATGAGAAGTGCAGATGTGACCTCATTCAAATAAAACTTTTGTGAGGCTGGAATAAAAAAACCAGGGCTGGGGACCTGGCTCAGTGGCACAGCCCTGCCTGGCAGGCATGGGGTCCTGAGTTCAATTCCCCACACCAAAAAAAAAAAAAACCTTCTTAGCCGGGTGTGGTGGCACATGCCTGTAACCCCGGCGCTTTGGGAGGCTGAGACAAGATGATCAAAAGTATGAGACAGTCCGAGCAACTCAGCAACTCAGCGAGACCATGATTCAACATAAAAAAAAAGACTCCACTAACTGAAAAGAAAGAATAAAGAAAAGGTAAGATAAACGTAAACTAAACAGCAAATGGTAGATGTAAACATAATCATTCCAATAAACGTAGTAATAGAAACAGTACGTGTTGGGCGTGGTGGCACATGTGGACAATCACCATGAGTTCGAGACCAGCCTGGGCTATCTAGTGAGTTCAAGGCCTACCTGAATTTCACAGTGAGACCTGTCTCAGAAAAACAAAAGGTAAACAATCTAAGCATTCCAATTAAATCCAGAAATTCTCACAGTGGATTTAAAAAACAAGACCACACCGGCTATAATAAACTGTCTTAAATATAAAATCACAAACAGGTTTAAAAAATATTAATTAAAAAGATGAGAAAAGATATACCAGCCTGGGGATACAGCTCAGCAGCACAGCGTGAGGCTCTGAGTTCAATTCCTGGTACCAAAAAAAGAAAAAAGATAAACCTATTAACACCAAACAATGGGAAGCTCAAATGGCTATATAATACCTGACAGAGCACATTTCAGAGCAGAAGACATGGGGATAATCAAGGCCACTTCATGGTAATAAAGCACTAAAGTCTTCAAAAAAAACACAGTAATTCTGAATATTTATGTACCTTCTTACAAAACTTGAAAACAGATAAAGTGAAAACCATCACAGCTGCACAGATAAACAGACGCAGACACTGTTGCAACCACAGATTTCAGTGTCCATGCCCCCGGACCGACACAGCACACTGACTGGACGGAAGGACGGTGAAGATGTGAGCAGCACTGCCAGCCGCGCTGACTGACTTACCGAGCTCCACCCAGCGACAGCGCACACGCTTCTCCAGGACACACAAAATGCGCACCAAGCGGACCACACTCTGGGCCATGAAACAAACCTCAATAACTTTAAAAACAATGCACACAAAGTATGTTCTCAGGGAATGAAGAATAACAGAAAGATATTCAGAAAATACTCAAATACTTGAAACTTAAGATATTCTAAGTAACACATTCACCAAAGGAAAAAAAAAAAAAAATCAAAGGAAAAACTAGAATGTATTCTGAACTGAATGAAAATAAAAACAAACTATATCAAAAGCTGGGGTATACCGCCACACTAGTATGTAAAAGGAAATGTACAGCACTAAACATTTTATCTAAAAGGAAAGTTCTCAAGTAAATGACCTTATCTTCCTCTAAGAAAAACCAGGTAGAAGAAAAATCATAAAATTCAGAGTGGAGCCAGTATCACAAATCTGAGCCCGGCCTGGCCTTAGCAAGTTGCTGAGATTGTCCCGAAGTGAAAACTAAAAAGGGCTGAGGATGCAGCTCACTGATAAGGCCTCGGGTTCAAACCCCAGTAATGAAAAAAAAAAAAAAAAAAACCCAACCTCAGAGTGAGAAAGCAATAAAACTAAGTTTGTTCTTAGAAAAGATCCATAAAACCGACAAACCTCTAGCCTGACTGATAAAAAAAGACACAAACTATCAATATCAGAGAGAATGACGCTGCAACAAACTATGGATACTGAAAGGGTAGGTGGAATCTGGAAAACGGCAGAGAGAGCACATTTTTGCGGTCACGCACACCTGCAATCCTAGCCCTGGGGAAGCTAAAGCAGAAGAGTGAGTTCAAGCCTGGCCTGGCTACACAGGGAGACCCCATCTCAAAAAAAAAAAAAAACGGGAGGGAATTGATTGAGTACATTACACTGTATGCAATGTAACGTTTGTGTTTGTGTCTTTACAACTTTCATGATCACCGAGAAAGAGCTTTACTTGGGCTACGGCTGAACCCGACTCCCCACGACTGACCTGGGAGACCGTGCCTGGCCAGGCTGCTCCCGACGACCCCACCCACAGCCGCCGGTCTCCACCCACGAAGCAGCCACTGCGGCGTCCTCACTGTGGTGGAGAGCAGCCGGGGCAGGGCAGCTCAGGAGGCCCGCACAGACGGCACGGCGGTGCACGGGGTGAGCGGAGGAGACCACACGCGTGCGGGCCTGCCTTCCCACCTACCTGCGGCCCCACTCCCCTCGGGCCAGTCCAGGGCACCTCCCTCATCCCGAGCACCGAGAGCCTCAATAAAACCTGCGGCCCCACTCCCCTCGGGCCAGTCCAGGGCACCTCCCTCATCCCGCGCACCGAGAGCCTCAATAAAACCCGTCTGGGACGGTTTTATTCTGCTTACTTGTTAATTCTACTCCAAGCAGACCAGGAGGTGCTGGCTGCACTAAGAACTGGTAACCCTAGGGGCTGCTTGTCCTGAAAACACCTGGCATCAGAGAACTGCTAAGACCGAGGACAGTGGTGGCTAACCTACGGCACGCACGGTATTTTTCTTTTAAGACAAAAGATGTTAAAGTATGAGTGGTTTCTCTCTAAACTGAACCCTTAACCCTCAGGTTGAACTGCAGTGTTGGCACTCTGAAACGAGTGGCTTCGGGCTGCAGTGTGGCGCTCATCTCTAGAAGGTTCGCCATGACTGAACCAGGAGCTGCAGGGAAAGCTGCGTAAGAGCTACTAGCTCCAGCCACTGTGGACTGCTAAGAGGGCTGCAAAGAGCTGCAGGAGGTGTTAACATTAAGAGCTGGGAGCCGTGGCACTCAGAGCTGGAGCTGTTAACAGGGAGGGAGGGAGGCAGATGCCCTTTGCCTTTCCACAATTTCTACCCAAACCGCATGCGCGCACACACAAAATGAAACCTGAGCTGACTGGTAACAACAGGGCTAAAGCTATCACTCAATGGCAGGGTGCTTGCTTAGTAAGCATGAAACCCTAGGCTTGACCCCCGGCATCAAAAAGGGGGAGGGGGACTTAAATAGATAATTCTCAAAAATACACACACACACACACACACACACACACACACACACACACACACACGGCCAAGAAGAACACAGAAACATGCTCAGCATCACAAACCACTAGGGAAATGCAAATTAAAATGATGACTACTCAAGAGACTGAGTCAGAAGCATCACAAGTTTAAGGCCAGGCTGTGTAGCCCAGCTCAAAATAAAAACAGGGCTAATGATGTAGCTCAGTGGTACAGCACTTGCCTGGCATACACAAAGCCCTGGCTTACACACATGTGCATACACGCACATGCACATACATACATACACAACCTTACAGTAAGACACTATCTCACACCCACAACAAAGGTTACAATCTAAAAAAAAAGCCAGGTATGGGAGCACACATCTGCAATCCCAACATTTTGGGCAGCAGCCAGGAGCAATGGTACATACCTGTAATACTAGCACTTGGGAGGCTGAGGCAGGAAGATTGCCAAGAGTTCCAGGTCAACCTGGGCTACAGTGATTTCAAGGCCAGACTGAACTATATGGTGAGACCCTATCTCAAAAAACAAACAAAACAAAACATTTAGTTAAGATGGTGGGTTATGTTATGTCTACCTTAGAGAGAGAACGATGCTGTCACACCCGGACCCATCCCTGACAGCTTCCAGACCCTATCTCAAAAAACAAACAAAACAAAACAAACAAAAACAAACAAACAAAAAACAAAACCCAACATTCTTGCAGGAGGATTCAAGTTTAAGGCCAGCTTGTGGGCTACAGTATGATTCTGACGACAGCTTGGAACACAGTGAGACCCTGTCTCAAAAAACCAAAATGACAGTAAGTACAGGAAGCATGTGGAAGAATTGGAACCCTGTGCCCTGCCGGTGGGAATGAAAATGGTACAACTGTTATGAAAAACAGTACCGTGGTTCTTCAAAAACTAGAAGTACCACATGCTACAGAAGTCTCACCGTGCAAACACATCCAAGAAACTGAAACAGAGGCCCGAAGAAGTATCTGTACCTCCACCTTCATAACAGTACTATGCACAACAGCCAAGGGAGGCAAAACCCCAATGTTCACTGACAGACGAACAGATAGACAAAATACGGTATGTACACGTATATGTTGTAGCACGGATCAAAATTCCTCTTTAAGGAATGAACAATAATTCTTTTTTCTGTGTGTACAGACAGACATATTACACAGGAAATTCTGATGCCTGCTACAACATGGATGTACCTTGCAGACATTCTGCTAACATAAAAGAGCCAGTTATGAAAAAGACCAATACCGTATGATTCCACTTCTACGCAGCACCTATAGTCATCACATCCAGAGACAGAAAACAGAACAGTGGGCGCCTGCTGAAGGTGGGAAAGACTGGGTGATTACTGTCCCTTGGGTACAGAGTTTGAGTCTAGGAAAATAAAAAAATTCTGGAGGCAGATGGTGGTAGCAGTTGCGTAAGATGTAATGTACTCAACTCCACTAAACTGTATGCTTACAACTGGTTAAGATGGTGGGTTATGTTATGTCTACCTTAGAGAGAGAACGATGCTGTCACACCTGGACCCATCCCTGACAGCTTCCAGGCAGACAGCGCTAGCGGTGCAGAACCTGCACCCACTTATCCACAGCAACACATGCAAGAGCAGGGTAAGCAGAGAAAAGAGAGACTTTATTCTCATACTTCAAAGTCATATTTAATAGAAAATCTTGAACAGAGCCATTTAGCATTTTTCAAGTATTGAACAATTTTTATTAAAGATTCACAGAAAAAAACCTGTAGGACCCTATGTGCCCATTTCATAGTGAAATTAGGTGTTCCAGTAAAAAAACCACAAAGTGAATTCCAGTAGGAGAAATTTTTTTAAAGCCTGTGGCTTAGTTTTTAGAGCATCTTGTGCTAATAAAACCTAATACGCAAAGAAATGCCATCAGGTCAGACTTGTAACCTAAGAAGTACCACAAGCCAACAAAACAAAAAGAACAGCGACTTTTTATGCAGAAACTATTCCAGAAGTTTTATGATACCCAAGTCATGGCAGCGGGTGGAAAGAGGGAGAAATGCTACCATGGGCCTTCTTAGTGTCAAGCACTTGCGAGGGTTCAGTGACACGGTCTCCGTCCCGCAGCGCGCTTAGTGCTCTTCACAAAGACTTAGCGACTCCTGTGTAACACTCCGGCTTTGTGTCAGGTGCCACTGACAAGGTCTGCTCCTGAACACGCTTTTCTTCTCTCACTCCAGCGCTAACCTAGAGTAACTCCCCTCCTTTCCTTATGGCACTTCTCATAATTTCTAATTATCAGAATGCTATACTACATGATTGTGATTATTACTTATTACAGGATAAGCATCCCTAAGCTGAAATCCAAAATGCTTTGAAATCTCAAACTTTTTGCAAGGTTGGGTTTTGGAGCACCTGACTTCAGATTTTCAGATTAGGGACACCCAACCAGTAAAGTGTACACAAAATTCCAAAACCCAAAAGCCTTTAATGTAACAGTCTAAATAAACCTCTTTTCTTTCTAAAGTGAAATAAAAACCTACAAAGTCTGAAACACTTCTGGTCTGAAATAGTTCAGATAAGAGATACTCAATTTGTATTTTTCCCCCATGTATACTCCGAAAGTGAGCTCTATAAGTACAGTAAGCCTTACCTTCTTACCAGTGTATACTGCGGACACTCAGATTCTTACTGAATAAATGTTTTGTTTTTTGGTTTTTCTCCGGTACCAGGAACCGAACTCACGACCTTGCGCCTGCCAGGCAGGCGCTTTTGCCGCTGAGCTAAATCCCCAGCCCCTTTACTGAATAAATGAAAAGAAGAACTTGCCAAGTGCGGTGGTACATTCCTATAATCCCTGCATTCTGGGAGGCTGAGGCAGAAAGGTCACAAGTTCAAGGCCAGCCTAAGCAACTTAAGTGACTTAGCAATATCCAATCTCAAAATTAAAAAAAAAAAAATTTAAAGGGCCAGGACGTAACAGTGTGAAAAGACTGAATTTAATCCCCAGTACCAGAAAAAAATATATACATATGCATCTCCCTTAACAAAGTTAATTTGTTCCACGACTGTAAAAGATAGCCAGGTTTGTTTTGCAGGAAAGATGGCTGTGGTTGTGTCTGTCACCCAAGGCAGAGTTTGCAAACAAAAACAAAATTTTGGCAAACACTTTTGTCTGTGAACCAAACTGCTGACCAACAAGCGGAACGTACCGAGCACTCACCTCTACCTGCGTCACATTGATGACAAGGCCCACCACCATCAACACCGCCAGCACACAGCAGAAAAGCCGCAGTCTGAAGAAATTGGTCCGCATTGTCCAGCTGTGTCCTGATCGCCCATGGCCGACACCATGCTACCTTCACTCCTCAAAACTCCATGTCTTTCTCCGAGATGCTGACGAGCTTCCAGTTTAACTCGCTTCTATCCTTCCAGCAGCCTTAAGAGTTCTTTGTGTAGAGGGGAGACTGTGGGTTACTGAAGAAGCAAACTCTTCCTCTACAAATTCCTTCAAAGAGGGGAAACAGGAGGACATCACCAAGGGCAGTAGGCAAGGGTGGAGCGAAAGGAAAGGAGAAACACATCCCTCTTCCTGAGCCTCAGCTACAGCCAGTCACAGAGAAAGCGAAGCGCTGGCACACGGTAATACTCCACTTCCACACAAGCCCGGGCTCCTGTGTAATATATCTTCCCTAACACCTATTTAGGTTTTAACTTTTAGGAGAGCAAAGACGACTGTTTTCACTCTCAGAAATTCCAAAATAAAAATAAATGTCCATGGAGATCTAACTAAATAAAATCACTTCCTTTCCCTCATAGTTGGTTATATAACATTACTGTAGTAATTCTATTTTGAAAGTATTAAGAGAAAACCTTGTGACCGTCTGTGGAGCTCTGGGACGTTGTGCGCATCACCCGACACGCTCCGGAAATCCAGAAGCGCCAGCTCACTCTTACAGCAGAAACAGGAGACACTCTGGGCTCCCGACTCCTCCACTACGGATACGGTCCTTGGTCTCCCACCCCAAAGCCAGTAACAAGGAGCAGGAAGGAATGACAGCTGCCCTGAAGGCTTCGGGGATGAAAGTTACATCTGGGGAGTAGGCGACAGGACTCCAAACTCCGCTGTCACAGAGGACTCCGAGGTCTGCCATTCCTAACTATTCTCCCGTACAACAAATTCAAAATACTCGCTCCATGGATACAGGTGAAAAGCTGTTGGCATTGCGCTCCCACAGAGGCTTTCTGTGGAGGGTGGGGCAGGCCGCCAAAGTGGAAAGGGCACACACACGTGTGCAGCTGCACCAGCACTCCCTCCAGTTCTGCGCTATGGAACCAGCGTGCCTCCTATCCCCTCACTCCATCTGTCTACACCATTCCTGACAAGGAGCATGCCAACACCCCTCCCCAGCTCAGACCCAAAAGGAGACGAGAGCGAGCTATTAACATGCTCTCTACCCTCAGAATTCCCACAGGACTTCTCACTTCTCAGCTGATCTCTCTTTGTATTTCTTGTCTCCCAGGTACGCTATAGCAATCATGACTACATTAAAGAAAAAACACAGAAAACACGTATCAGAAAAAGCAACTTGGGGCTGGGGATTTAGCTCACTGGCAAAGCGCCTGCCTGGCAAGCGCAAGGTCGTGAGTTCGGTTCCCGGTACCGGAGAAAAACCAAAAAAAAAAAAAAAAAGAAAAAGCAACTTAATGATAAATACATTACATTCTCTAATTCCTTCACAGTACTAGGCTCATTACAGGGCATACATTAACTCAACAGTCTACACAACAAATAATTACCAAGGTCCCCTCTGCAATACCACGCACTGTACTAAGAGGCAGAAAGTCCCTTAAAAAGTTTATGTTCACACCAGACAAAAGGTCCCTTCTTACAGAGGAGGAAGGCCTAGAAATGCACATCGCTGGGAACGCTATTGCACAACATGCTGAAGGCCCCTATTTGATCCAGAGGGAGCGAAGGGGCCAGAAGGACAGATGCCATGGACTATGAAAGACAGCTTACTGTCTCCCTCCACACCGTCACTCTCCAATAGCAAGGCACACACCCACCCTGAAGGGACTGAATTCTAAGAAGGAAATCACTGCAAAGTAGAGAATAATTCTGTCAATAATTCTGTCACCAAGAATTCTGCCAAATTTTCTGCTAAAAAATTCTTCTTGGAGAGTTGACCATAAAAATCATAGCTTTAGCCGGGCATGGTGGCGCACGCCTGTAATCCCAGCACTCGGGAGGCTGTGGCAGGAGGATCGTTGCAAGTTCAGGACCAGCCTGGGCTACAAAGTGAGCTCACAGCCAGCCTGAACTGCATACCGAGACCCTGTTTCAAAAAGACAAAAAATAAAATAAAATAAAATTATAGCTTTCCCCAATGGTCAGTGGTTTTAAAGCACCAGAACTGAGCTGTGCCGCGGACAGGTGTGGTTTGTGCGCTGTGTGGGCATCAGCCACGTGGAGAACGTCAGTGCGGCTCAGGGTCAGCCAGCAGCGGCATAGGATGGTCAGTGACACAGAAGGAGAGCAAGGGCAGCAGATCCAAAACTAAGGGAGCTAAAGGGCTATAGGCAGCAATGCAAAGAGTCCCTTCTAGCTGGAAACTTCTTTTGCCTTTAATTATGGAGAATCACACAAGGAAAGGCCCTGACTTCGTGCTTTAAGCAAGTAGAGCACTGAAAGACCAATTTGAAGGGACCAGGGAGATAGACAGCTCAGTGGTACAGCAACTGCCTAGCAAGCTCAAGGTCCTGAGTTCAATTCCTGGCACAAAAAAAAAAAAAAAAAAAAGAGACCAATTTGTACATGGAAGAAGACACAGCTTGAAGTACACTGGACAGATCTGCTTTAAAAGACACATACTAACAGCAAGACCTTGTCTCAAAAAGATACACACTAAAAATAACTCTGAGCAGGTTCTGTTTTTTTCCTTTATCCCTATGTCCTAATTTTTCATCAAGAAATAAAAATAGCAAATATAAAGAATAAAGGTGATTTCTGTAAGTAAAAATTAAACATCAGACACAAAGAGAAACAAGGCACTGAACCATATTTAGGGAAACCTCAAATTAAAATGAAAATTTTTTTAAGTGGAAAAAAAAAAAAAAAAAACCATAGCAGGTTTCTGTTTTTCCTGCAAATACAAAACCTACATTATCACATGAGAACTATTTGCAGGGGAGCAGGAAATTCCCCTGGCATCTCAAATCACCTCAGAATCGAGAATATGAGTGCTGGGCAGGGCTGACTCTAGAAAAACATTTTTCAGATCAACCAAAAAATAAAATACATAATTCAATGTAATTTACCTTTTTTGAAAATTTCCCAGGGAGCAATACTTAATGGAAATAAGATCACAGAGTTTAAAGTAACATTTCTTCCAGCATGCAACCCTGACCTTGAGATACCTGACCAGCAGCCGGTATTCTCTTCTGGCCGTGTTGTAGCACACACTGCTGTCTTTTGACTTTTACGTCATGCTTCTGCTGCAACAGAAACAAACACAGGATTAGAAGGTAAGGATACTGAACATCAAGTGATGGAAAACCTATTAGAAATCAGAACACCGTTTCATAGGTACAGAGGCACGCACAGACTTCAGTACAGTGTTGTGGAAGGAAGGGTAACAGAGACATTTCCTTTTCCTACTAATACAAAACAGTGCAGCGACTATTTACATACATTAACTTCGATCTGGAAAATCACCATCAGACAGCTAAAGGTCAAAACTTTAACTGGCAGTATGACATTTAACTAGAAAACAAAGCCTCCAAAAGGTCCAAATGGTATGTTTCTCAAAGACTACATAATCATGTGGTGCAATGATCCATCCTCTCACTATAGAAAACAAGAAGCATCTGTATTATAAGTTTAAACAAAGCGCATAGGGTGGCTGGGGATTTAGCTCAGTGGCAAAGCACCTGCCTGGCAAGCGCCTGCCTGGCAAGCGCAAGGTCGTGAGTTCAGTTCCCGGTACCGGAGAAAAACCAAAAAAAAAAAAAGCGCATAGTTCAAGGAA
>NW_004955427.1:3248604-3253600 GCF_000276665.1 Chinchilla lanigera | reverse complement strand
TGGTTTTTCTCCGGTACCGGGAACCGAACTCACGACCTTGCGCTTGCCAGGCAGGCGCTTTTGCCGCTGAGCTAAATCCCCAGCCCCTTATATTTATTTTATTATTTACATATATGTTAAGGCTTTATAAACCTTCCCGCACTCCTATAAACCTTCCCCACTCTCTTATTAACCTCTTCCACACTTCATATGCTCTTACACACTTTCTACACTCTTAAACCTACGTCACTTTACACCATGCAAAATTCTATATGGGTACCTGATGTGAAGCAGACAGAGAGAGATGCTCCAAGTATGGGTACAGTGGGGAGAACAGACAGACCAATCAGCGCCCAGGATACAAAACACAGCGCTGTGGTTGGTCGCTTTCCATCCCATCAGCCAGTAGTGTGCTCGTGCAATCTCATGTCGGCAAGCTTGTGCAAGCAGTAGTCAACAAGCTCTGTGGAGACACCGTAGGCTCAGCTGTGACACCGGTTACTGCTCCATGCGCATCACTCCGATTCCAGTAATCATTGTGAATCCTCGTGCAAAATCCAGGGTACAGGCCATAGCACCTTTCATGCTGGTCTCAACAGACCCATTTCCACTCCCCAGTGCTGACTACAGGTCCAGTTGCATAAACTTCAGCTACAAGCCCATAATTACTTCAGTTCATCCAGTGATACCACCTATTGGCTGAATCCCAAAAGTTGGTTTTCTGATTAAATTTAAAAGATCGCCTACAGGACAACAAGTCCAGTAGCATTGTGGAGGACGTTCTTCAGTTTACCTTTCAGTGTACTACCTATGTGGGACTTGGAGCCTCACCAAGCCATATGACTGATTCTGGAGGAAGTCTAGCAAAGCATTAGTGTAAAAGGAAATGGTAGCAGGACCCGTGTCCCGTATGCCCGAAGGAATGATAACATGATGGCTAACTAAGTCAAGTCTCATTCCTGTGATAACTGACTTGTATGCCGTCGCCAGTCCTGTTAATGACTCCTCCCATTTGCCCTGTTGCGATTTTTGTTTGTATCCCAGTAAGAGGCTAAGGAGGATGGTAATCGAGGCTTCAGCCCAAGAGGCCGCAGGCCCCTGATCCCATAACCTTCTCTCTTGTTCTTTTCATCTGCCGGTACGTTGTTCTCGGCACCTGTCACCCCAGACAGAAACGGACTACACACCGAAATAGCATCAAAGCACTGTCTTAAGGACTGACCGCTCTGGCCCTCTCCTCTCCAGTTTATCACTTAGATTGGCCCAGAAGTCAGTCGTGTAACATAACAGACCACCCTGTCCTTCCCGGCCCTACATGAACGTCTGCGCAGATCTGCTTCTGTTGTCTTTTATCCTTCCTTCCCGGTGCTAGCAATAAAAAGCCAGTGAAGCTTCAGCGCGGGGCTCTTTATCAGACTCTGACCCCGAGGGGACCTCGGTTAAGGGCAGTCCCTCTGGGCCTTCTTGGAGGTCGAAGTGGACATCAACTCCAAGCAATCTCTTGTCCTTTCTCCCGTGCCACGGCTGTGAACCTCATGTCAAGTGAGAGGGCTTCTGCTCGCTTACCCGCCAGCACGATCAGTACCCACTGTCCCGACCAGCACCTGGCCGTGTCCGCTGTGCTCTTTGCGGGATGCGATCTGCTCTTCTGCGTGCAGTTTCAGTGAGTACCCTAGAAATAATGGAACCTAGACTGAATAAAACTAAATTAGCATTCCTTTCACTTCATATCCATTTTCATGGTGCTGACTGTCTTCTTGTAAATTCATTTATATGACAGTATTCCAGACTTTCTTCAGTAGAGTCCTACTTCCAGTCAATTCTGAACTTTATCCATTAACAGCAAATACAGTGAGTAACAACCATTACTAGTGATCACTGAAATAAACAGAGGGAGGCATTCAAATGTATAAACATTTTATTTAAAATTAGACTCAAATACAAATTAAGTATATATAAAATATTAAGCTTTCACAACAGAATATAACTTTTAATCACCACTATTTCTACAATAAAATTAAAATCTAAAAATAGTCTACAGCCAAATTATTTGAAAAGTCTTACTGTCTACACTAAGTGTTCAACACACGGTGCACAGGGTGTAGGTCAGCGGAATAACACATCCCTACCATGACCCAAGCCCTAGGTTCATCCCCAATACCACAAAAACTTTAAAAAATAAAAATTCTAAATTTAAAAAATTAAAACATTTCAAATGTATTAGAAAGTACTCAAAGTCACTACGGAGTGATTCCTGTTATCTACTAAAATCAATAAAAATTACCATTTAGTGAGATTTCCCATCATTCACAGATTAAAAAGCAAATCATTTAAAAACAAAATCTGTTTCTGTCCACGGCTGTGAGGACTGCTTTATTCATCTATGTTTTAATTTTAATATGGCACAACAAGATTAATCAGTGAAAGTAATATTCTTAAAATTGCTTAGGGCCGGGGATATAGCTCTGGCACAGCACCTGCCTGGCAAGTGCAAGGTCCTGAGTTCAATTCCCGGTACCAAAAAAAAATGGTTAGATGCCGTCCAGGCATGGTGGTGCACATCTGCAGATGGAGCTCCAATTACTCTGAAGGCTGAGGCAGGAGGACTGCTTGAGCCCGGGAGTTCAAGGTTAACCTGAGCAATTTAATAATCCCCCCCGTAAAAAAAGTATAGAACGTTGGTTAGCGTTTCTGCTTCACTTCAGAATGAGAGTATCATACATTTGTTTTATAACACTAATAAATACCTCTTAATAAGGGGTAAGGAAAACAAGAGTGTACATTAAACAATGAAGTCTTGTTTTTTTCTTTATAAATGGGAAACTGATCAGACTCATTCTATATTTTCTCTTTTTATTGTCTTAATTCACCAGAAAAACGCTTTTTCATTTTTTGTTATAAATCCAATTTTAAGACTATGGAAAAAAAGTATAATACGTAAAGCTTGTGTATTCCTGTAAACATTTATAAAAAAATACAACTAGACTTGCCTTACATAGATAACAGGAAAATACACTATTATAGTGTTTGTATATTTAAAATAATCGAAGACAAACAGAAAAAAACACACTCAAGAATGGCACCCACATTATTAAAAAATAAAATTATTTACATATATAAACTATGTGGCTAAGTAGACATTCTCCTATAACATGCACAATGTGATATCTTTTATAAGGTTTTTTTTTTTGTTTTTTTTTTTTTGTTTTTTTTTTTTGAGACAGGGTCTCACTATGTAGTTTAGGCTGGCCTTGAACTCACTGGGTAGCCAAGGCTGGCCTTGTACTTGCAACAATTCTCCTGCCTCAGCCTCCCCAGTACTGGGATTACAAGTATGCATAACCATACCCAGAACAACTTTTTTTTTTGAGACAGGGTCTCTGTAGTTCATGCTGCTGTTAGTTCGATCTCACAGCAATCCTCCTGCCTCAGCCTCCAGTGTGCTGGGATTACAGGCATGTGCCATCATGCCCAACCCCAGCATATCTTTTATAATTACTTATAAAATCAAACTAATTGAATATTATCAGTTGTTATGATTAATATCTATCATTATGTAAAACTGAAGATTAAAATATAATCAAATTCTGCATTTCATGAGAAAATTTTATACAAAATATATAGGTACAATATTTTAACTGTTTCTCGAACTCAAAAGCACTGATGTGAATTAAAATAGCTCAACTGAACAAAACTTCTCTGGCTTAAAAAAGCTACCTGTCTGACATAAGGAAAATATCGATCAATCAATAAATAAGTAAATAAATAAATGAGAAAAATATAGGGAGGAGCCACAAGTCCATATTCAAAGCTTAACTTGTCCAAAACTTACCAACCAGTTCTCTCTTTGGCCAAACTAACAAACAGCCCAGAGTTAAAAACAAGAATCTTAGTTACATGATTACTTTTAAGTTACACTATAAAACCACCAAAATATATTAAGTTCTATGCCTCAGTTTTTTTACATTCTAATTTACATTACTTTCATTCTCTCTACAATGAGGATCCTCTGTTCACCCCACAAAGATACTCTATCCTTGTACACTAGCAGTAAAAGGATGCTGAACACTTTATGAAGCCAAAGGTTAAAAAAGGAAACCCCGCTGACATGCTGATAATCAAATGGATTTAGTTGTATTTACCATTACTTTTTTTTTTTTTTTTTTTTTGGTCTTTTTTTGAGACAAGGTCTCACTACACAGTTCAGGCTGGCCTTGAGCTCACTTTGTAGCCCAGGCTGGTCTCAAATTTACAACGATCCTCCTGCCTCAGACGCCCAAGTGCTGGGATTACAGGCATGCGCCACCACACCCGGCTTGCCATTACTTTAAAAAAGAGAAGAGGAAGATACTAACAGAAACCTACGTAAGTAATACTGAACTGTTCCGTGACACTCAGCACCTTTTCTGAAAAATTAATGTACCATGAAGCAGTAGTTAGATACGAGTCAGTGCAAACTGGTTTCACTTTATCTAACCATGGGAGCAAAGGAGGCACTGAACTGTAAGGTAGAAAAATAAGGCGTATTTAAAAGATTCCAAGCATTCACAAAAGATGTTAGTCAAAACATTAAAAAATTATTTATTTACTTATTGTCTTTTTGAGACAGGGTCTCAGAATGCAGTTCAGGCCTGTCTTGAACTCACTTTGTAGCCCAGGCTGGCCTGGAGCTCGCAGCGATCCTCCTGCCTCAGCCTCCTGTAGTTTTTATTTAACATGCAGTCAATGTTACACGTGCTTCACTGGGGAAAATTCTTTTGAAGGTAACATTGCTGTTTTGTTTATAACAGAAATCATTTCCTCTTCAAGGGATTCTGGATTTCTGGGAAAGAAATCTTAAGTCTTCTCTACTTGAGTACTACATATTCACAAACAGAAAAATATAATAGACCATACTGGAGAAACATGTCTAACTACTAACAAAGTGTACCATGTGAGCTTCAACTTTATTCTTAAAGGATCAGAACTTTTTACTTTATATACTTTCTTTTTTTTTTTTTTTTTTTTTTTTTTTTTT
>NW_004955427.1:3229150-3248504 GCF_000276665.1 Chinchilla lanigera | reverse complement strand
TTTTTTGTCTTTTTTGAGACAGGGTCTCTCTATGCAGTTCAGGCCAGCCTTGAGCTCACTTTGTAGCCCAGGTTGGTCTTGAACTCGCAACGATCCTCCTGCCTCAGCCTCCTGAGTGCTGGGATTATGGGCATGCGCCACCATGCCCGGCTTATATACTTTCAAGGAAGGAAAACTATTGACTCTTCACAGAATAATTAAGAAACATTTAGCACTTAAACTGAGAAAACACTAAGTATTGCCATAGTTTTAAATAGATGTGTGTCAATAGTTTGGGGAAAATCAGATGTGTTATCCATCAATATTAGAACATCCTACAAAATTAAAACACCAAGCTTCCAAAAATTGCTCTTGATTTACAAATGTATCTAACGCAAATGTACCTACAGCATTCAAACACAATCAAATTTCTTCCTCAAGTTACAGGTATATCTTCTTTCTAAGAAGTAAAATGAGGTTTCCTTTTTCTTAATTACTATTAAATTGTTTTTCAAAGGTGGCACCTTCCAGAGAATAGACAGAAAACAGTTCTTTCAAAAAATCATATTCCACCTCTAGTATTATTTTAAATGTTCTTGACTTATGTGGCAGAGGTCAAAAGTGAAGTGAATGGCCCTGAACCATCTGCTGACACATACTGAACTATAAACACTGACGATGAACAGACACTAGTTTCTGGCAATACACTGGCACATATATGCTTATCCCTAAGTGAAAACACTCAATGAAAACATAAACATTTGCCATGGCAATATTCCAAGTGAATGGAGCTTAACATCTCCTTTTTTCATGGAAGAGAAAGGTTCTTTGTTGCCCCCCCCCAAGTAGCTTGGTTTTAATCTTAAATGGAAAATTTTATTTTGTATGTTAAGACTGATGCATTGACTAATGTTTCTCACGAGACAATTTAATCACTAAGAATCCTGTCATTTAGGGGCTGAGGGAAGAGCTTAGTGGTAGAGCGTGTGCTTAGCGTGTTTGAGGCCCTGGGTTCAATCTGCAGCACCCAAAGGAAAGCAAAAAGAGGTACCTTGCACTTTTTCTTCCTTAATTTGCTTCTAGGAAGGCTCTCCTCGGGTCAGAGGAAGGCTTGGGAGAACACCTTCTGACTCCAGTGAGACAGTCGCAAATTTCTGTAGTTCAGAATCTTCACATTTTCATTTACATTTGATTTTAAAAGTTGCATTCCTTAATATGCAATTCATTTTCTCAGAAGAACCAAAATTCTATTTATATAGTTAAGGTAATTTGTCTATTTTCTTTAAGAAATTCTAGCTCAGTGATGGCGAACCTTGTAGAGGCGAGCACCCGGACTGCAGCCCAGGGCCACGCTCGCCGCAGAGGCCCACGTTCACTTCAGCCTGAACGCTGAGGTGTTTGTTCAGCAAAGCAACTCACACATTAACACCTTTCGTCTTAAAAGAAAAATAACTGGTGTGCCATAGGTTCGCCACCACTGCTGTCATTTATTTTTTAAAAGAAATAAATCATTTTTGATGCAATTGTTGACACAATTGAGAGTCACTGATACAACTGTTAAGAAATAAAATACATATAACTTTCAACATAAATAGTATAGCACATTATAGCTAAAAAATTGATTATCTAGAATCTGAAAAAAGAATACAAATTTTATATAAACAGTAACAAAGTAAGAGGAATTTGCACCCCCTTTTTAAAAAAAAGGCAACAAAGAACATTCTTGAGAAACTTGAGGCGGATTGCCGCTTCCCAGGAAAGCAGACGGGCTACACAGCGCCGCCAGCGCGCAACACCGGAGAGGCCGCGTCGCGTTCCGGGGGCTGCCCCGGCGCCTCCGCGTCTAGTTCGCAGCTCTCGGCTGTCTGCCTGACCTCCCCTTGCGCGGCAGGGGACCTCTCCTCCCGAGTCTCGTCTGGAGCAGCCCTGTGGCACAGCGTGTCCAGCCTCGCCGGGGAACGCGCCAAGTGAGGTCCGCTGTCGGCCGGCACCTCCTCAGCGCCGGTCCTCTCGGCAGCGGCGTCCCGCTGCTGAACCGAGGGTAAGTACCGTTCAAGCAGACTGTGATCCTGCTCGCTGGCTGAGCTCCCCTCGCCCCCCGACTCGGGCTCTCCGCCGTCCGTAACCGTGTCGACGGAATGTCCCACCGTGCAGCTTTCACTGCCTTGTGTGGAACTTCTTTCAAAATCCGAGGAATCCTTCCAACAGTGAGCTTGTTCTGTTAGGGAGGAATGGAAGCCGGAGTCTGGAAACGCTGGCAGGGATTCCTCTTGAAGAGCTTCATCGTAAGCCATGAACCAATTGGAGATTTCATCAGAACAGGGCTCCCGACTTTGGGGGAACGGAGGAGGCCCGGCTGGCACCAGAGTACTGGATACAGGAGGAGCATCCGTGTGCCGGGAACCCAGGCGCTGGTCCACTGTCTGCTGCCACGCTTGCAGAGCTCTCACCTACAAACCAGAGGACGCAGTGTTATTGTAAGATAAAAATCATGCCTGTTTTAAAACTGTCTTTGAGCTTCTCTCCAGCAGTAATGCAGTTGGCAAGGGGTAGAACTAGAGTCAAAAACTACCCGATGCATAATTTCTCTAAAACGAGAAACCCAAAATACAAAGGAAGAGCAAAGTAAAAGACAGATAACAGGAGGCAGGGAGATGGAGCTTCTGCAAAAGCAAAGGGGACGAGACAGAGGAGGAGAGAGAGGGAAAGGGGTTAGAAGCAGCATGGAGCTGCGTTCTGTGCACATACTACCTCTCCACGGGCAGTGGAATTATGATGTACTGCAAATACACCCCGCAGGAAGGAACTGCCCGGCTCCCCGCAGCCTTTCCATGGGCCCGGGCCGAACCCAGGCTGGCGCAGGCCATACGCGTTCTTGGTGACAAGAGGTTCTCACCAGACCCTAGGCATGGCAGAGTACCAACAAGAAGCTGGGCAGTGCGCGGCTCACTAATGGATTAATAATCTACGGAACACACACTGACCAGCTAAGTCTCATTTTAGATACCCATGTGAAGTTCAAAATTTTTACCTGAAATACAGTACATGCAGCTTTCTAAAATGCCTACAAAGGTCCCAAGTTCCTGATACTATGAACTGTACATTTTTTTTGAACTGTACATTTTAAAAGTAGAAATGTCAAAATTTTACTGTAAAAACTGCAGGCAAGCAAGCAATATAGAGAATTTTTTGGTTTTCTTTGACTGTCTTCCATGCAATCACTTAGAGTACTTTAATGTCTATCCTTCCAGACCTTTCTCTGTGTATTTGCAAATACATAGAAAGCTTTTTTTTTTTCTTTCAGTCTTTTTGAGACAGGGTCTCACTGTGCAGTTCAGGCTGGCCTTGAGCTCACTTTGTAGCCCAGGCTGGTCTCAAACTCGCAACAATCCTCCTACCTTAGCCTCCTGAGTACTGGGATTACAGGCGTGCACCACCATGCCCAGCTAGAAAGCTTTTAAAATCAAGTGCAACTTTAAGCTTTGTGTCTTGTTTTTATTCCCTAAAAGTATTATTTTGGAGATTTTTTTCATGTTGGTCCATATTGTTGCCTTATTCTTTTTAACTGTTCCACAGTATTTTATAGTATTTGTATGCCATACTTTAGCCATTCCCTTACTGATAGTAATCATGAAACTTGAAAAATAAAAAAAATTAATTTTATAGGACAAATAACAAATTATTTTGTAAAACTTTTTTCCAAAAAAATTATCATCAAGAAGTACTTTATGCACTATATATTAGTAAAATCAACTGCCTGTCCCTAAAGCGCGCCATTATTGGAGTCAAAGCCCTCCCAAGCAGTCCTGTGTGCTTTTCAGGCCACGCACACTGTAACCATCATGTACTGCCTTACCTTTTGTCATGTTTCATTCAAATATTCTTTACATAGATAGCTATGTAAAACTTCAAACTCAGTTTAACATCTCTCAATGAAGCCACTTTCCTCTGGCTTCATATTATGTTTTCTTGTCAAAATAATGCAAACGTTTTTCTCCAGGTTAAATAAAATGTAACAAAATTCACTGTCCTAATTGAGAGTTAGTAGGAAAGAACAAAAACCACACCTTCACCTGGAGAAAAGGCAGCCCCGGGGCAGAGTGCATCCCGGCATGGGGAAGGCCCGCAGTTAAACGCTCAGAGAGGGAGCGCAGGGAGAGACGGGCACAGGGAGAAAGCGATTAGCAGGCCTGCCCACTCCAGGACTAGCCCAGCGCATCTACAGTCTTCCTTCATCCACGTGTTTGTGAAATAAGCAGGAGGAGGTTTACCTGGTTCCAAAGAAATTTGACAGCCTCTTCTTGTACAGCTTTTTTGGCGTGTTCTTCATCTCTTTCTTTTCTTAATCTACAATAGTTCAAAATACGTTACAGATACAAGGCTGTTTTGACTTGCACTTCTTGTTACCATGAAGCACATGCACTGCCAAGAGATTAGCAAGCTAGTAATAGCCTTTTCCACTTTTAGAGTGTTGGAGCTGCAAAAAAAAAAAAGGGAGGGGCGGGGATATAACTCAGCGGCACAGGCGCCTGCCTGGCAAGTGCAAGGTCCTGAGTTCGATTCCCAGTACCAAAAAAAAAAAAAAGAGTATCGAAGCTGGAACTTTAGTTTTAAACTACGACTCGAAGTGCAGCTGAATGAGATGCGACTGGAAGTCCGGACGTGGAGTCTATAAAATATCGCCGCCAGGCACCCCTATCCTTGCTCTCCCTCGTTTTTTAGAGTCTTCGCTTGGGTCATTGCTGCCATCTCCCTATCTAGGCCTTTTACCAATCCCAGCCACCCTGGATCATCACTCAGACCGTCACCACTATTCTGTTCTGATTTTTTTTGGCAGTGCGGGGGATGGGACCCAGGACACCGGGTGACAGGCGAGCGCTCTGCCACTGAGCTGCTCTCCGTCCTCTCTGAGCATGCAGCCCACTTCTCTTTCCTCTTTTCTCTGTTTTAGGTGCCTGTGGGCTGAGTGCTGCAGAATCGGCCTACAGAGGATTTAGAACTGGAAGACTGAATTCTACTACTCTTTTTTTTTGGTACCAGAAATCAAACTCAGGACCTGGCACTTGCTGTGCAGGCTCTTGTGCCGCTGAGCTATGTCCTTGGCCCCAAAGATATTTCTTTTTCTTTGTGGTACTGGGCATTGAACTCGGCCTTGTGCACACTAGGCAAGCACTCACCCATGGAGCTACAGCCTCAGCGCATCTCTCAAGACACTCTCTTGTGCCACCTGGTGTTCCTAAACTACAACTCGCAAACTCCCTCACCCGCAGCCTCCCTGAACTATTCCTCGAGACTCAGTTCTATTTTTTGTCTCACGCCAGGGTCAGAAAACTGCTTCTCGACGCGTTCGCACACCTTCCCCCCGTGTGAGCTGCTGTCCTGCTAAACTCCTTGTGACGTCGGTCAAGTACTGACACCCCACTACCCCCCCTTCCACTGACGGCTCAGTGCCAGCCTTCCGCTCGCCCCATTCCTGTCATTATCCATGGGGGGCCTCACGTTCACACGGATCAGTGATGGTGAACTTTCACGAGCACCCAAACTAACCCAAACCCCACTTAGTAATCGCAAAGTGCCAACACTGCAATTAAACCTGAATACTGAGGTTTTAGTTTAGAAAAAAACTAGTCGCACATTAACATCTTTTTTCTTAAAAACACAACTCTCTGCTAAATCTTAGATACTAAATTTCAAATTTCATTAGAAAACTTAAAACTAAAATCTTATGTTAATAAAAGCAAACGTATTAAATCTCACAGCCAGTTCAAGCACATATATATACACAGTGGGTCATACACACAGTTTCTACTGAAACGTGGCTTCTACTGCACACCCGTCTTGTTCAGCCGGGCCCGGGCAGTGGCCGATCAGGCTGCCCTCTAGGAAGCCCCAGGTCTGGGAGCGCCTGGGAGCTGATGCTCAGGTGCGCTTCCTGGACGGCAGCGCTGTGCCATCACAAATCGTCTCCGTGGGAATTAAGCCCTGCCTGTGCAGTTCGGCTAGGGTAGGTCAATTGGAGCTTGTATGTAGTTTCTCCTGGACTCTGCCCTCAAGCATTATGTGTAATTTTTGGATGATTTTAATCTGATTGATTTTGCTGTGGTAAAGAGTAACCAGAAACAGAACAATTTCCCTGCGCTCTTTAAGGACATTTAAATCTAACATGTGCTGGAAATCTCTGTGCTTCCTATGCACCTCTACTCTCTTGTGAAACACTCTGCCCCAACAGAACTGAACACACCCTCTCCTACCCCACGCTTCCATTCCTTCTTGGCCTCTTTTCTTGCTTTCCGTTTCCACCTAATAACATTAATAAATACTGCTAGTTTCAATATTAATGTGATGGAGACCACTGCGAAGCAGCCCTGAGCAGGACTTAAATTAACCAACTGGCTTTTTATGTTTACTTGTGAGTCTGTCTAAGGCCTTGTCTGGAGATGGGCAGTGGACTCATAGTAAGTGAACTTCTGGGAGTCACTGATCCCTACTGAGGCTGGTAATGGCGGATGAAGCCAGAAAGCCTCAAAGGATGAGACAAGGTCACAGCCAAGGACAGCTGGATCCACCCTCAACTAGATAAAGACTGTAGCCTCAGGCATCTCACTCCTGGGTGGATGAACTTAATACCTTACTTGGAGAAGTCCTTGAGTGATTCCGCCCTTCTCGAGTATTCCCCTCCCTTCTTCTGGTAACTAAATAAGTATGGGCCACCCAGAGAAGGTCTTGGTCTTAGCCCTGAGAGAATCTAAATTCTGTGAGAGGGCTCTGATCCTCCTGGAGCCCTGAAATCATTCCATTTGCCTCTTTTATTTAGCCTTCACCGAACACTCACTTGGAGATTGCGGACCTGATCAGCCCACAATAACTAAGGGATAGTATTAACTTGATACAGTACTAATGAAATCCTAATTTTTCTGGTTTGATAATCAGTAAAACATGTGGGCCATGGAATTAAGGAAAGTTCCTATGGTAGCTGCAGAATTTTAGTCCCTTTTGAATTCTTGGTATTTTTATTTCTTATGTCACTTACTGGATTCTATGTAAGACTTCCTTAAATTTTTTATTTATCCAGTTTTTCTTTGCTGTCTGTTCTTCTCTATGTACAGAATTACACAGGCCTGTACACCTCACATTTAGTCAACATTTTTCAAGACTGCATTTACAGCTAGAGAGATACATAGACAGATGGATTGATTTATCAATTGCTATGCTGGGGATGGAGATGCACATGACATTGTGTGCCCGCAAGATGCTCTCAGCACACTATAGGAGACAAACAAGCGAAACAAGAGTGGGTAGGTGTATGAAAAGTGGTGACCACAGCAGCATACTGTTCGGAAACAACTCAACCCAGTGGCAAAGCAAGCACAAGGTTTGGTCCTCAGCAACAACAACAAAAAAATTTACACCAGAAACCAAGAAAAGAGCGCACAGAGGATTTGTGACCCACCTCCTTACTTCATCAGTTAAGCGAACAATGTGCTCCTGCATCCTGCGCAGCCGGATCTCATAGCGCACTTCTTTGGCTTGAGGGTTGTAGTTCCTCGCATAAAAGCCCCGCCAGCAGGCCTGAAGCTTGGTGACTGCTTCGTTGCACTTCTGAAGAGAAACCTCATCTTGTCCCAAAGCAACGGCTCGCTCAGTTACAATCCTGCAGGGAAGTCTCTCTGAAGTTGTTTCGGACGCCGTTTCTTCACTGTCTGGCTCTGCGGGACAGACACTGTGTCCGGCTGACTCAGGAAAACCTGTCAGACTGCGGCTGTCATCCTGTGACACAGCACTAATTACCACTGGCTCGGGGCGAGATGACAGCTCACCCTTCCCATCCACCTCTGTACTGATCTTATTTTTCAACAGCTGAACAGAATTCTCATTTGTTCCCCATACAGCCTTTTCGTGTTCCTCACCCACGTCCTGGTTCTCCAGCCTTCTCAGAGATTCATCTGCAGCACCGTCATCTAGGCCCAAGTGAATGCCCTGCAGCCTCAGTTCCACTGTAGGTGACACTGGAGACAGTCCTGACGCGACTGGCATAAAGGTAGATTCTGAAGACAGGAGGCTGCAGTTTAACTTGTCCTCATCTGTCTGTATGTCTTCCAGGTTCAGGTCATTCCGAGAGTATCTTGCAGTGTGCACGGAGGCTGGAAAGTTATTCTTAGCAGCATATAACTGGTCGTCGTTATTGCTTGTCCCAACCCAAGAATTGACCTGGACGACAGGTTCTACAAGAATCAACAGAGCATCCTTTAACTCTCTAAATACTGAAAAAGCTGTCTTAGTTGTATCCTTTTAATGAAACCTCATTCCTGAAATATAGTAAAATAAATGCCTTCAGTGATTTCCTATAATATGCCTAAAGCCCCAAACCAAACATTTTTAAGAACACAATTACAATAATAAAAGTCTGAGTCACATGCAGTATTGAATTTGCTTGAAATTTTTTTTCTTGAATTTTTTTTTTTTTTTTTTTTTCAAATTTAGACAATGCTAGTAGAGGTACTTTGACTTTTTTTTTTGATAGGGTTTCCCTCTGGGAGTGGTGGCGCACGCCTGAAGTCCCAGCACTCGGGAGTCTGAGGCAGGAGGATCATCGTGAGTTCAAGGCCAGCCTCGGCTACAAAGTGAGCTCAAGGCCAACCTGAACTGCGCAGTGAGACTCTGTCTCAAAAAGAAAAAAAAAAAGGGATAGGGTCTCCCTATGCACTTCAGGCTGGCCTTGAGCTCACTATGTGGCCTAGGCTGGCCTCAAACTTATGGTGATCCTCCTGCCTCAGCCTCCCAAATTCTGCAATTATAGGTTATGAACCACCATACCTAGCAGTTAACATTTTTTTAAAAATTAGAAATATAATAATTACACTATATATATACATACACATATAACAAATATGTGTATACATACATATAAAGTAGCAGATTCAAATGATCACTAAAGTTATACTAATAAAGTTACAAGAATGTATTTTTTTCTGACCTGGTACCCGACAAATAAATGAGTTGAAGAAAAGTGATTAAGACAAACGAATTTCTTACCACTCTCCTGGACTATGAGGTGGTCCTGAACAGAGCCCGAGTACTCCGGTCCAAGGGGAGCCCGTGGTTCCACAGGAACAAGAGAAGATAACTCTTCGTTTTGGCTTTGGTTCATCAACTGCCTCTGGTGAAACCTAAAAATCAGTAACATCCGAAGTCATCTAGCAAAAATACAAACGAACAAAGAAACAAACCAACAACAACAACACCAACCCAGTTCTTTCGCTTCCTAGTAACAATGCCAACAAGGCTGAAGGTGACAGCTTTACAGTGGAGATATCTTTACTCTCTGGCTAATTACAAAGTCTCACTCGAAAGCGCTGGGTAAGAAGATTAAAATGTACTTGTCACTTGTGCAGACAGACATCATACGCACACCTATACCTATGCACCAATATGTAAAGGAAGGGTCTCTGATAAAAGAAATCACTATTAAATGCTTCAAGCTATGCTTCTTAAGTGTTTAAAAACCTGTATTAGGGCTGGGGATTTAGCTCAGCGGCACAGCGCCTGCCTGGCAAGCACAAGGTCATGAGTTCGATTCCCAGTACGGGAAAAAAAAATAAAAAAAAAAAAAAAACACCTGTATTATACAACTACATTACAAGGCCAAATACATTTTTTAAGATGCTTAGGATCAAACCCAGGGCATCCTAGACAAGCTATCACTGGTCTATGCCCTGGCCCCTGATAGATAAATTTAAAAAAAAAAAAAAAAAAAAAAAAATATATATATATATATATACACACACACATACTTTTTCTTATAAATGTATTGTTTTTGGTACCGGGAAGCTAACTTAGGACCTTGCACTTGCCAGGCAGGCACTCGTGCCACTGAGCTGCACCCCGGCCTTATATATCTGAAAATCTCATTTCTTCACGACATACTGCTCGGCGCTCTCTGTTCTAAAGGTGATCAGCAACACGGCGACTGTGGGCCAAGCTGCACCGTGCGGCTCGGCCTCCTGCAGGCCCGCTACCGTGACAAGAGGCCCAAGTGCCCAGAGATTTGGGCCAAAGCAGGGCCTCCGACCTACCATGGAGGAAAGATGGAGCTATTTTCACCTGTGAATCCGTCAGCTGCCACGCATAAATGTGCTCACCTCTGTTTGCTCAGAATCTTCTCTAGTTTGGCATCCTCTGCAGTTTGAAGCCCCAGGATAGCAGTGAGAGGACACACTGTAGCCAGATACTGGACAAGCTGGATGTGCTGGCCAGGTCGATATGCTCGCCCCTTGCCTTGGCTATAGAGCCACTCAGCCTTCAAACTGGAATTCAGGAAAATAAACAAGGGGGGTGGTACCAGGGTGGACAAGACTCTGCTAAGCAACAGTGATCTTCCTCTTAATGTACCTTATCAAAACCACTGGATATTTTCCATAAATACAATTCACCCAAGCTTTTATAAAAATCTGTTCTTCCGACTCACTTCTCCTACTCTATGTCCGAAACCTCTTTTCACACTTAGGGGCACTTCCACAAGGCTGTACTAATGATTTCAAGTATTTTTAAACTACTCTGAAGAAGCAGTGAGTTCTCTCTCCATTCACTTTGACAAGCTGAAGTACCTGACCGCCTCAGAGTGGTACCATGGCTCATGAGCTTAAGTCTTCCCGTGATCTTGCTCGCAACCGAACTGAACCACTGAAATTGCATTTTAAATCATGGCTTCATAGTGACAGTTTTTTAAAAAGTTAACTGGTCATATAGGATGCTAGTGAACCAGCAACTCTTTTGAAAACTGGTAAATAAAGAATGAGAATTTCCAAAGAAAGAAAGCACACCAAAGTGATTTAAAAAAAAAAAAATGAGTAACTGATAGATTCAGAGACCTAACGGAGTCTACTCGGACATCCAGACAAGCCAAGCCTTCAGGGGACCCCCGCCCCCTCGTGTTATGATGCGAAGCACCTAAGCCTCAAACCAATGCAGACAACCTATGAGGCCTGCAACAGTAATAAAGTAATGTCTTAAGTCACTAACAAAAAGAGCAAGAAAGAAACTCACGAAAAATATCCCAACTGCAATTTAGGACCTTATTTGAACCTTATCTTAAAAATGCATGGAAGCCATACATGGTGGCACGTGCCTACAATCCCAGCACTTTGAGACGCTGAGTCAAGAGTAGTACAAGTTCGAGCCCGGCCTGGATAACTTAGCAGGGCCTCTTCTCAAAATAAATAATAAAAAGAGACTGGAGATGTAGCTCAGTAAGATAGACTCATGGTCCATATCCAGTAGCATGAAAATGCTTTTTTTAAAAAACAGCATTTAAAAGCTGGACGTGATCATATACACAGGTAACTGCAGTACCTAGAAGGCTGAAGCAGGAAAGGAGTCCAAGTTTAAAGTCAGCCTCAACTGCGCAATGAGACCCTGTATCAAAACAACAAATAAAAAAATGCATTGAAGAATTGAGGAGAGCCAGGCATAGTGGCACATGCCTGCAATCCCAGCTCTCAGGAGGCTGAGGCAGGAGGATCATTGTGAACTCTAGGCCAGCCTGGGCTACATAGTGAGTTCAAGGCAGCCTGAACTATATATAGTGAAACCCTGTCTCAAAAAACAAAAAAAAGAAGAAGAACTGACAGTTTAACTCAGAGATGGCCTAACCTAACATGCACAAGGCTTGGGTTCAATCCCCAGCACTGCAGATAGAGACAGACAGACAGGACATAGATGCGTGCATCCATTTATAAGGAAGATTAGAATTGTAAGTTCTGAGCAAACATCTAATGTTATTAAAGCATTACAGAATTCTTAATTTTTCTGAGATATAATAGCTTTGTGGTTACACCTGGGAACTCCTCCCTTTTAGAGATATACAAGGAAATACAGGTGACATGCAATCTGAGATGTGCTTCAGAACAACACAGGAGGAGGGGATGAAGGTATGTAACTGAGACAAGGCTGGGCACGAGGCTGGCCAAACTGCAGGAAGGTCACCAGCAGGCTGCCCTCAAATGTGAAAACGCTGTCGGTCCTGCAGAAACTCCAATGTTCTCTTACAGGAAGGTCAGAGAAGATAACTCAAGTACACCCATGTTCTACCTTTAGGACTGGTCAGTTTGAAGCAAAATATGACTTCCACTTAGACCAAGTTGCTGCAGGGTAGAGGGGAAGAGACCCTTGTTTTGTGGGCAAACTCGACCAGGCATCCGCGCCGCACTCCGCCCTCGCACACCCTGCCCGGCTCCCGGCTGCCGTGCCTCCTGCTCTCTGCCCTACTCAGCAACCAAATGGAACTGCAGGAGAAGGCAGCAGAAAGCACTACACTCTGACACTCATCCTACCGTCAGGAAACCCCTCAGCCTTTTTTATTTTGAGACAAAGTCTTGCTAAATTGTCCAGGCTGAGCTTGAACTTGCAATCTTCTTGCCTCAGCCTCCCAAAGTGCTGGGATTGAAAGGTGAAAGTCAGGCCGGGGGCATACACCTGTAATCCTAACTGGTTGGGAGGCCAGGCCAGGAAGATAGAAACTTCCAGGGCAGCATAGGCAATTTAGCAAGACTCTGTCCCAGAATAAAACACGAAGAGCTGAGGATATAGCTCAGTGGACGAGCGCTTCCGAGCGTGCACAAGGCTCTGGGTTTAATCCCCACTACTAAAAGAGTAAAGTAAATAAATAAAGCAAACACTGTAAAAGTTTCTTTTGGTTTTTGGGGTTTTTTTTTATTTTTTTGAGACAGGGTCTTGCAATGCAGTTCAGGCTGGCCTTGAGCTCACTTTGTAGCCCAGGCTGGTCTCAAACTCACAATGATCCTCCTGCCTCAGCCTCCCGAGTGCTGGGATTACAGGCGTCCGCCACCACAACTGGCCTGAAGGTAATAATCATTTTTAAAAGTGAGGGAGAAGGCGCGTGTTGGATAAATGAACGCATGCACATGTGTACGCAGGGTGGAAAGTGAAACGAGAACAACTCATTTCAGTAAAGAGAACAACTCATTCTCCCGCTTCTCCACTGTCACGTTCACACCCTCGCTCCTCACCGTCCCTGCAGCTCTGACCCCAGTGGGCACCCCCGCTCCAGACCAGGGAAACTGAGAAACGGGGAAGCTCGCACGTGCACCGGCTCACAGGCACGGGAAGGGAAGGGCCAACCAGCAGGCCGACATGTTCCTAGAGTCAGTATTCTGAGAGGTTCTAAGAAGTCTTACTCCCCTTCTGTGTGATGCTATACACTCGCACGCAGCTAACCCTCAATCACACACGATGCACAAGTGTCCCATGTCCCGGACAGATGAGTGAGAAACCTCTCCAAACCCACCTGCTGTCAGCTGGGGACTGCATCGGACTCACCAGCCCGGCCTCTGCAGCCACTTCCTGTCCACTTTGAAAAAGAAGAGACGGTTCTACACGACCAGTACACAGTCTGTTATACGACTGCACTAAAGCTCTTCATTCCCAAACGTATTTTCAAGTAAGATTCAATCTGATCTACAGTAAGTTAGGGATGGCTTTCTCATGACTACGACGTTGAAGAGGGCATGTTCACCTTTCTTTCTGAGAAATAACGTATCCATCGAGGACTCTGAGGCGTAAGCACCAGCTGACGATGTACGGCCGGTAGTCGAACCCCGGGATGGAGGGTGTTGCCATCACACAAGGGTTATTCATGATGGATAACTGCTCCAGCTCGGTTAGGGATGCCAAAAAAGAGACCTGGAACAGAGGACGTCTGTGCTGAGCAAAACAGACGATTCAGTGTCACGCACAGGGCTTCTGGGGACTGCACATCTCTGGCAGCATTTGAGAGTGCATCAATTTCCCTCTTGTTCTGAAAAGCAACAAGAGCCACTGACTTCCAAAATTCCAGCAATGAGGTCATCTGCCCTTGCTGCAGCAAGTCACTGAGAAAGTCCCAGGCCTACTTCCCAGCAGGGACGACCCCATCTTGGAAACGTAGGAACAGCCAGGGGAGGGTGGACGGGGTGCGCCACTAACCCCAGCAACGCAGGAGTCCGTCCACCATCACCTTTCAGGACGCAAACTGCAGCATTACAAGGGAAAAGAGGCCTTAACGACACATGGACAGCTGATATCAAGGAAAAATACAGAGAAAAATAATCATCATCTAGAACTAAGTATTTTATCTTGATAGTATTTTCTTCCAAGATGTTCAAGGTTTAAAAGCGAACTCACAAACTTTTATGTCTCACCTGGATTTTCCAGCTTCCTCGACCCTATAAAGAGCATAAAATTTTACCTCATTTAAATCTCGAATTTCATTTTCTGCCAAAGAAAGTATAGCAAGACTTCTGGGTAGATGAGCAGGTGCCATTCTAAGAGAAGTAATGATGTTTCCATGTAAAAGCAGGGTCTTAAAAGTAAAAACAGTATGAATTACAAATGAGTAGATTACCAATAAATGGATCTATTTTGACAACATCACAATGTTATGTGTAAAAATAAAGGGATCTATTTTGTTATACTTCTCATTACATATAAATCAAAGATTATTAATATTCAGAAAGACCCTAGCTGATTTTGTTAACTTTCTCTTTTCACATCAACATCTTCAACTCAAGAAAAATTAAAGATTTGTCTAAGAGACCAGGCCTGTTGGTGCATGCCTATAATCCTAGCACTTGGGAGGCTGAGGCAGGAGGACTGCTATGAATCTGAGGCCAGCCTGGGCTACAAAGTGAGTTCAAGGCCAGCCTGAACTGCACAGTGATACCCTGTCTCAAAAAACAAAAAAGATTTGAACACATGCTTGATATAGCAACTAGCATGCTGTGAAATATAAATAACTAGACTCAGAGCAAATTCCAACACACTTCTTCATTTCCTTTTAAACCAAAATACCCAGACATAGTGGCAGACACCTGTAATCCCAGCAATGGGAGGTTGAGGCACGAGGATCACCACGAGTTTGAAGCCAGCATGAACTACATAGTGAATGCAGGGCCACCCTGTTCTGAACAGTGAGGTCCAGGCCAGCCTGAACTACACAGTGAGACCCTGTCTCAAAAACAAAACAAAACAAAAAACCCCACTAAAATAGAGGGTCATAAAAGTGAAAAAGAGGCCATTAAAACAATCACATATAAAGCCAATTTTCCAAAAGAGTTAAGAGACAAGCTATAGCCCATGTATTACAAGTATATTCTTTTGGTCACTAAAAACTAGGAAAAGAGAGAACGTGCTACTTGTAGATGAAGCGGACTCACATTAAGTCAGAAACAGGAAACTCTTGAATAAACAAGACTGACCACCCAGGGTTGTGATCAGATGATCACGCCTCTATTCCAAGAAGAAATAAAATAGTTCAGTCATCTTTAGTTCTTTTAAATTCTCTTAGCATCTATCAGGACTGCATTTAGCTATAGTAGATTATTCAGAATAAATGTTACTAAAAATGATTGCTGTTCAAGATGCAGTGAAAACAGCTAAGATACTGTTCTAAGGCTTAATGAGTCCACCTGATGTTGATAATACCCAATAAAAAAAAAAAAAAAACAGAAAAAGCCCTACAAGTTTTTTAAAGCCATGATTCTGTTATTTCTTTGCATGATACATCTCCTCCATATTCATGCGTTATACGTTTATTTTCTGAATTAAAGTGAAATTAATTTTTTAATTAATACCTAGTCTACAAAATAGAAAAGCTGCCAGGCATGGTGGCACATGCCTGTAATCTCAGCACTCAGGAGGCTGAGGCAGGAGGATCTTTGTGAGTTCGAGGCTAGTCTGGTCTACAAAATGAGTTCAAGACCAGCCTGAACTGCATAGTGTGAGGCTGTCTCAAAAAAAACAAAAACAAGAAAAGAAAAAAAAAACAAAACCTGTTACCCACCCCTCCAAAAAAAAAGATTTAGCCAGGCAAGGTGGCATGTGCCTATAATCCCAGGAACACTGCATTCCCAGCGACTTGAGAGGCTGCAGAGGGAAGGTCACCCGAGCCCAGGAGTCCAAGATCACCCTGGCAACGTAGTGATACCCTGTCTCAAAAAAACAAACAAAAACAACAAAAACCAAAAAATATCCAGTCAACCAACAAACCAAAAAAACTCAACATCACGAGAGGTTATATTCAGACCTGTTATGGACTATATAACCAAAGCCACTAACACTGTGTAGAGTGAGAAAGGAATGCCATCAAATTTAGAAGATGGTAAATAAGAATTGACTGAACTACAAGGACCAGCTTTACATGAAACAAATCCGTCATAGAAACTAGCAACAAAGCGAGGCATGGGGGCACATGCCTGTAGTCCCGGCATTCAGGAGCCTGAGGCAGGATGATTATGTGAGCCTAGAAGTTCAAGACCAGCTGGAGCAACACACCAAGACTCAGTTTATTAAAAAAAGAAAGAAAGAAAGAAAGAAAGAAAGAAAGAAAGAAAGAAAGAAAGAAAGAAAAACTAATAACAAAAAATCCCATACTTAATGTCTGCTACTCCCAGAGAATTCTTATAGAACAAAAAGTTCCACACTAAATTCTCAGAGAATTCTCATACATAGAACAATCTGTTTTCATACACAGGAGGTAGACTTTAGGCCAATTGGATGACATTCTCTTAGCATCTAGGAAAAAATTTCATAAATGACAGAACACATGCTTACCTTCAAGGCTATCAATTTCGATAGGTCACCCATCTGGTGTATGCTATTATCTGATAAATCCAGGTGCTGCAAAGCCGTGCAGCTGTTGATTTGGTCCATTGCCTAGCACAAGAAAATTATCACATTAAGGTACTTAAAAAATAAAACTCTTCCTTAGTTTTTGTAGCTCAAAGGTGTTCTGTCTCCTCCTGTTATTCTCAGAAGCAGAGCTGACTGAGAATAAGGGGAGGTAATGCGGGTAAACCACCATGTCACAAGCTCCCACAGCCATTACCCTTCTAAGAGGACGGACTACCCACCAGTTCGGAGCTTCCCAGACAGTGACGGCCTGAAGAACGCTAGTGACATGACAGCTGGTACAGAACAGAGTTTACAGGTCTGGAATGAAGCCAAACAGCGGGGATTTAAATCCCGGCTCCACAACTTCCTAGATGTGCGACTTTAGGCAAATCATTGAACTTCTCTGAGCCTCGTTTCCTCATGTACACAATGGGCAAAGTAGCTCCTGGTCCACCTACCACCCAGGCTGTCACGACCGTCCGCGAGTCAGTCCACAGTAGGTGCTTAGAGGACTACCTGGCATAACTTAACTGCTCGGTAAAAGGCAGCTATTACTATCATTCAGTCTAGTCTACCCACCCATCGTATCAACAATTAAGACACAGAGATAATTTACTAACTTACCCACAACAATCTAGTCACTAGGTGGTAAACAGGACGAGGATCCAGATCCACTTCTCCATTATGCCATTACGCATTTACTTAAGGTTTAACTCAGCAGGATACTATTTTTCTGCTCACCATTCTTCTATTGTTTGACCTACTTTTTTCCCTAAATATAATACAGATTCTTTGTTCATGCTTAAGAGAATACTACACTATATTATATGCTTCAAAATAGAATTTTAAAAACTTATGTTAGTTAGAGATTATTCCTGGTGAATGGAAATGGATACTTCCATTTTTATTCTACTTCTTTCTTTCTTTTTAAAATTTTTTTATTGTTTTGTCTTTCTGAGACAGAGTTTCACTATTCAGTTCAGGGTGGCCTTGAACTCATGGTGATCCTCCTGCCCTAGCCTCCCAGGTGCTGGGATTACAGCCATGCACCACCACATCCAGCTACTCTATAGTTACTTCTATACTGCTTGAATCTCTTTTTTTTTTAACAGAAAACAAATTTGTAATTTTTTTCATTACAAAAACAAACTTACCTTGAGATTATTTCCTGCCAAGTTCAGCCATTCCAAATGTACTAGTTCCTTTAACCCTTCCACATAGCCAATGCTATTATGAGGCAAATTTAATACACGGAGCTGGGTAAGTTTGGCCACACCCATCATCCGCACCAGCCGATTATTGGCCACGGACAACTGGAAAGGAAACATATGATTATTCCCAGGAACAGTATACTACTTTCACATTATGATGGGTACAGAAATGTAAGAAGTCAAACATGTCCAAACAAGCAAACATAATTTTTACTTTTCATATTTATTAACAAAACCCATCATCCATAGAACAATTATTAGTTATTTGTTGTTGTTCTAAGCAACAGAGCTGACTGCTCAGACCTCCTGCAACTGGGTATTAAAGATCCTTTTATCATAGCAATAAGGGGAAATACAAGCACCACAAAAGCGGGGTCCTTGTAATGTCTTAGTCAAAATCTTAGAACAGTGCCATGCATATAAAAAAAAACAAACTAATAAACACTTCTTAAATGAATGAACTCTTTACTCCCAACATTAGGTAAAAAGTTAGCAACACAATATTTTTCCAACATAAAATGTCTTCTTTCTTTAACAGTGCTTCTTTTTCTAGTCCACTCTGAATGTAGCACTTGTGTTATCCTCAGGAGAAAATGTCATGTAGAAGTTTAAGGCGACACTTACTGCTGTCCAGGCCTAAAGAGTTACTTTTTGTCAGGGCACTTTATTGTTTTAATAATGAATTAATCCTATGTAACTACTCCCTAGATAGCCACACCCACCTGTATTAATTGTTTGCATTTTTCCAGATTTTCCAATTTAATAATCTGATTTTTATCCAAAATCAGGGTGTGAATATCAGCTTCGCATGGTAAGTTTGGACCTAATTTCTGTAGTCCTTGCCCCGACCAATTGACCACTGATCCTTAAAAAGACAAGAGGATTTGTTAGAAAATGCAAATATAAAAGCTGAGCATAGAGATGGAATTACACTAATGAAATCTCTACGTAAGTTATAAAACACTAGGGCACAATCAATATCAAGATTTTAAAACTAAGCCAATCTTGAGTTCTAAATAACCAGATTCAATTATTCATTTCCCTCAGAAACATCAAATTACAACTAGGCTTGTGATAGTTTAGTCAAGTCTGTATGATGCAATGCTTTTGAACTGCTCACACTTAAATATTCCATATTTTACGTCTAAGTAACACCGGCACTTTAACACTAGAACTGAATTTTCCAGAGAGGTCAACTTGCTCATAACTAACCATAGATATAGCCTGAAGTGTCCAAGCCACTTTGAAAATTAAAGGGTACTTCTATTAATTCATCCATAAAATAAAGTAATGCACCTATTTCACTAGATTGATGTGAGGGTTAAAAGAGAGAGCATAAAACAGCACTGAACCCGGATGTTGGCACACGGCCCTTACAAAGCTCTTCTTTTTTTTTTTTTTAATTTTAAAAATAAAAGGAGGAAAACATTAACAGACAGACAACCTTTTACAAAATAGCAAAAGAACAGTACAGACAATACAGAGTTACAAACAAAGTG
>NW_004955427.1:3223202-3226697 GCF_000276665.1 Chinchilla lanigera | reverse complement strand
GGGAAAGAGAAAGGGAGGGAGGGGGGAGAGAAAGAGAAAGAGAGAAAGAAAAAAAAGAAAAGCCAGAATCTTCTCCGGAGCATTCAAAAGAAGATTAAAAAGTCACATCTCCAAACTCAGGAGTTATGTTACCCAGTTGAAGGAATGTAGGATCACACTTTTGAAATAACTATTACAGGCTAAATGTGTGAATGTAACTATAAACGCAGTAAGATTTCAGGAAAGGGAGAAGGAAACGAAAACTATAATTGTCAGAGGAGACTCTAAAAAGGTCAGGTGTGAGTGAAAGAAAAGACGGCAGCACCACAGCTGGCGACGGCGGTGGTAATGAAGCTATGCTCACAGGAAGCGAGAAACAACCTGCCAGCACCACGGAATGTACAGAGGATCTTCCACCTTCTACCACCACTCCGCTTCTCCTCTTTCTGCAATGCAGGCTCCACAACTCTGATAATTTTGGGAAATCCAATACTTGAGCTTCTAGATTTTCAGGCACCTTACTCTGTGACGATCCTCTGCCCTTCGCTCTCGCTCTTTCACTGCCTCAGTCTCTGTTTCCTACTAGTTTAATGTGAAGGCAGTTTCCTATTTCTGAAGAGAAAATAAGGATTACTTCCCCCATTTGCGAGAAGACCCTTTCCCTACAGAACATAGTCTCTCATGTGCAAGAACAACTCAAACCTACTGCCTCCTACCAGTCCTTGTTCTCTTTATCAACCTGGAAAAGAGAGAGATTCTCCAAAACACATTTTGGGGGGGACCAGCACAGATTTATCAGGGAGCCATGCATGCCAGAGTAAAACATGGACATATTTGAAAACACGTGAATACCTGATAAACTCCCACACTCAGCCCTCTTAACCTGCTCTTGACCCTGTCACCCTCCCCGACACCTCAGCCGTACATACCCAGCAGCCGCTGAAACAGGTTTTTGTCTGGTACACCTGTCCTGGGATCCTGCGGAAAGGGTGGAAGGGCTCCTTTTTCAGGAATAACTAAGCGTAGTCATGACTCTTAAACAAAACGGCCACATGCTCCTGAGCAAGGTCCCACATGCCCGAGTGACTCAGACTTCGGAGTCACAGCACAGAACTTCTTTTACACTTCAGATGTTTTATAGGCATGACTGAAAAAGATGGTGACCGTTTAGATTAAAATTGTAGTATCGTAAACGCTGCACTGCCGTTGATCGCCCGACTTCGAACGCCCTCAGCCCGCTGCTCTCCCCACTCTGAGGTAGTTATGGAAATCCGCTTTCAGGTCTTTAGCTGTGCTGTTGCAGCTGCCTCAATATCCCCGATTGATTCAGAGCTTTTACCTTACACGGTCATTCTGGCTGTGCGGAAGAGCCAGAAGTCGCATGGTGCAGCTCTTGCGGGTAAGGTGAACGAGGACATGCAGCAAGAGTCTGTGAGCTAATGAATGGGCTGTGCCTCATAGCAAGGGCAATAGTTTGAGGGGGATTAATGACAGCGCGTCTTTTTAAAAACATTCACCATAAAAATATTCACCTTAGAAAAATCACACCTCCTACACCTAAAATCAAACTGCTACTATGTAAATTGCCTCATTCAGATACATGGCAAACCTCAAAACTTCTGACCAGATGAAGCACATCCTACTAAATAAAGCCTCAAACTTCCCGACAGGGTCGTGTTACCCCGGCAGGCCCGGGCCCCGCAGAGAGACTCACTTGTGTACACACAGGCTACCTGATCCCCAGCAGCGGATCTTGCTAACTCCTCTCTGCATCTCCCATTCATCTGCCTGCTGTTACAGGCATGATCTAATTAAACAGTGCCTTTTTATTGTGTTAGTCCTCTCCGCAGAAACGTCCCACTTTAGAAACCAAAAGTGTAAGTAAGGACCGAAATGTATAATATGGATTGTGAAATAAGAAGAAAATCTTCACATGGGGAGGGGAACAAGCAGAGGGGAAGGGGAAAGGAAAAAGGGAAAAGGAAAAAAAAAAAAGAAGGAAAACATGAGAACAAAATTAGTAAATGGGGAGGGGAGGAGGGGTTGAAGGCAGGGTGAGGGAATGGGGTAGAAAACAAGTTATATCGTGTACAGGTACGAATTCCCTGTGATGACTGTGATCATTATGTATATCTAAAATGTACCAACAAAATCCGATTTAAAAAATAAACAAAGCTCACTGCGATTTAACACCATAAAAAAAAGTCCTACTTGAAATTCAGCTTTCGAAAGGCCAGCCACAAGTGAGCCTCACCCAGCTTCCCGCCGCTCACGCCCCTCGCTTTTACTTGGTGTTTTTGAGGGACCGACACAGTGAGACTTGGACTTTAGAAAAGTTCAGTCGCTCCTATAGCCAGGAGAAAGTGGAAAGGAGAACAGTGGCAGGAAGGAGACTGTGGCAATCGCGGATGTAGCTTTCAGCAGAAAGGTTTCAGGGGAGGATTACACACCAGTTCACAGAGCACAGTTGAGAGACAAGGTGATAAGAAACTGGGGCAACTTTGTGCATGGTGCAATTTACAAAACAAAAGTGTTTTTCTTTTGGTGTGTTTCTAAATAGGACTGAATTTATATGTGAAGGAAGTAAATATAACCACCTTTAAGTTTCCTCATTAATACAAAGAATTGTAACACCGTAAATATTTAGAAAATCTGCCAATTTTTTTTATAATAAAAAATCTTTATGCACAGGTTTAAGTACATAAAATCATGCATTTCCTTTCCTGATTAGAACTGATTGGTAAACCCTGACGGTCTGGTGACCAATGGCGTCGAGACAACTACTGTGAAGTATCTATTCACAGTTTACCTGGAAGCCTCAAATGATCATTACCATTCCGCATTATTACCTGTTACTTGCTCTAATTTTCACAAAAGCCCTGCAAATGGGTCCACAGAGGTTATGTTATGGTTGCCAGATAAAGTACAGGAGTTAAATCTGGGATAAAGCAATTAAATTTTCTTTTCTTTTTCTTTTTTCTTTTGGTACCGGGAATTGAACTCAGGACCTTGAGCTTGCCAGGCAGGCACTTACGCCACTGAGCTATATCTCCCTGGCCATGAATTTTTGAGAAACAAATAACTGTTTATGTATCCTGAATAATAAATAAACTATAAACTGCAATGTACGTGCTGCACAGTACTTGCAATACTTACATCTAGGACTGGGGACATATTTATACTCACACTTTTTTTAAAAAGCATTTATCTGAAATTTAAATTCAACCAGGTATCTTGTACTTACTTACTTATTTATTTATTTATTTACTTATTTGTAGTACTGAGGATTGAACCCAGGGCCTTTGCACTGAGCTATATCACCTGCCATTTTATTTTTATCTTATACTTTGAAATATAGGTTCTTGCTAAGATACGTGGGCTGGGCTTGAACTTGTAATCCTCCTGCCTCAGCCTGATTTATATGCATGCACCACTGTGCCTAACCTTGTATTTGTATTAATTTTTATTTTTTTATTTTTTATTTTTTATTTTTTTTTTATTTTAAAGAATAAAAGA